>NC_058035.1:10714461-11029461 GCF_019176455.1 Solea senegalensis | reverse complement strand
TACTATTACTGTAGTATTAGATTTTCTCCTAAATAATATCTAGGTAATCTCTATTATGTGTAACATGCATTTCCTTTGGCATTACCAAAGACATTGATGAGTTCTATAGAAATAAAGTAGTATTAATTATAGTACTTATATTGTTACTGTACTGTAATAATGTAAAGTGTATTTTCCATTGAATATATACATATATACATATATATCTATATGTACATATATAGTACAATAACAAACACCTCTACTCTCAGACTGTAGTGACTATTTTAAAAATGAGGCAAATCACAAATACATGGGACTATTATATCCTTAAGAATGTATGTACAATTACGTATGTAATTCCATTTTTCTATTTTTAATGATTGGGTTTCGTTCAAATGATACATTTCAATGTTTATGGCTTTTAAATGTAAATTTTGTTTTGATGTAAAGCACATTGAGTAGCCCTTGTGTATGAAATGTACCCTACAAATAAAGATTAGATGATCTTATTTTAGCATTGTTGTTCTCCAATAGCTATTGACAATGTTTGGGATTTTAAAGTTTGCTTTTTAAATACAAACACTTTAACGTATGAAACTCATGTGGATCACGTGCCGTTTGCCTTTGCAGTCACAAAATCTAAGCTGACTCAAAACCCATGAAAGGTATTGTAGTGCTCTCATGAACGCACAACAGGAATGACACTGCTTCAGAAGATAAGGTTCAAAGTCATAGGAGGAGGATTAAAGCTGCTCTGTTAACTTGCTGTGGTGCAGCACTCTACTCAAACACTGGCCTCTCAGCACATTTCACCTCAACTGCCAATTTATATTCATGAATACGAGTATGAATATATATGAATATGAGTACAAAATAAAAAAAATAAACCAAAATGTCATCAGCACAAACATAGTTGGTAAATGCACAACCTTAAAATGCATCATTTTTGTTTCTTGAACCAAGAGTAAGTTGAAGTTTGAAGCACAATGAGGTTGCTAAAACTCGTTGGTTAACTCACCTTGCAGATACATCTCTTCTCCTTCCGTGAACATCTGATTGCACCTGCTGCATCTCGCACAGCTGGGGTGGTAGTGCTTATCTCCTGCCTGGGAAACACAGCGCACAAAGGAGGCTTGACATCACAGGGAAATGAAGACCAGTAACACCTGCAGTGCAGCGAGTGAGGCGGTGCTGTGACTTGCACAAAATAAACCCAGCGCTCGCGCATTTCTGTCCTCTAACGCCCCAAACTCGGAGAGTGTAGGGGACAGTTTCATCACATCTGGTGTGCTGGTACTGTAACTGCTCCTTTAAGAAGAACTGCTGATGAAACAGTGCCACTGGGTAGATGTGAAGGAAAAAAAAGTTTCCCTGAAAATGCTCCATGTAGGTTCCTGGAAACCTATGAAAAATCCATAAGATTATTAAAATGTAAAATGTATTTCAGTCAAAACTAAAATTGCAAGTATTGGATATGATCACCATGACAGTGGCCATGTTTGACACAGTCAACCTGTTTTCAAGTATCTGAGAGTTCCCCTTTATAATAACCTGCATAATGTGATTCAGTAAAATGATCAGACGGTTCCAGGCGCTCCGTTCCCATCTACACCGATGTAGCAATTTGCATGCAGAGTGCCCCATTATAACGTCTGTATGACTTTGACCAGGAATGAAAAACACCAAAATGAAACTTAGCCTCCTGTACCGTGTAACAACCCTCAGTAGCATTTCAACAGGCAAGAGGCCACTCAGAGATACCGAGCTACTGACTAATATTTGCATTTTGCATTTTACTGTACATCTACAGAGCGGCTACAGCCAGCACTTTATGGCACGCCCTCACCAATAATCCTTTCATGTGCAGTGTAAAACTGAATTTGACTCTCAGGGGTAATAAAGGCACTTAAGCTATATGCGTGGTCTACAATTGCACCCCATATGTCTCTCTGCCTTTAATGGGTTTTTTTATTAACCACACATTAATTAGGCAATCACATTGCAACTGGACGATCATTTACCTCATATGAAAAATAGACAGTGTCTTCCTGATACCTTGGTGAAGAATATAGTCAATCACCAGCAGGGGGCAACTACAAAAATGGAAGTTTGTAAGAAAATGTGTCTAATTCTTACTTGATTTAAAAATTCCAGTTAACATTTGCTTGAGGAGTTAATGTCTAAGTCACTGCTTTCCCCTCGGGGATGAATAAAGTATTTCTATTCTATTCTATTCTATTCTAATAATGTCGACTAAATTATGTTCCCATTAATTTTCTACTGCTTTATCCTCCACATGAGGGTTGCGGGGTGCGTCGGTGAATCGCAGGGTCACACCATGGACAGGTTGCCAGTCCATTATAGGGCCACATAGAGCAACAACAACCATCAACTCTCACACTCCAGGTCAATTTAGAGTGTCCAATTTGTCCTAATCCTGAAATCTGCATGTTTTTGGACAGTGGGATGAAACAGAGAACCTGGAGAAAACCCACGCACACAAACTCCCGCTTGAGGAGCAGGAGTTCAAATTCTTATGGCTGATGTCACAAGCAGTTGCCACTTGTGGACACTATGCAAACCATCATTGGCTGCATAGAATTCTATGGGTCAGTGATCAGACAGGCTGATGAAGCTGTGGCCCCCACTGATCCACGGCCGAGGCATTTTCCTATTGTCGTAAAGTCCTGCCTTAGTGGTGGATTACTGTGAACCTGACTGGCGGGCGAGCAGTGACATTTTCATACAGAACTCAGTGTCTGATTGGCAGGACAGACGTGCTAAAACTCTGTTTGAAAGAGTTGGCAATGTTTTACATAAACTGAGCTCGGTTAATAACCTTTACCAAGAGTTTCATAACAGCAGTGTGACACACAGCTTTAATTAATAATGATCATGTAAAGTCTTATCTTGTGTTTTATGTCATAATTACGCAAGTTGTGGCAAAGCACGCTCGCATGAGCGTGTACATGCATGTGTTTTCAGGGCAGAGTCCTAAAAACTGGCTATGAATGTGTCTTTTAGCTGAATACAGTCATATCAACAGTCTATTTGGCTCAATGCGGATGAGATTACAAACTGCATTTTACCAGTTCACTCCTACTGTATGCAACATCTTCTGTCAAAATAGGAAGCAGAATGCAGATGTCACAATTCTTAACTGTGAACTCCTTCCTGTAATTGATATTCTTAAACAAACAAGTCCTAAAAAGTCACAAAAGTCATTGAATCAGTGGCAGCTGATTGTCCGTTTGCAGCTCATGTCTTTAAGCAATCTATGAGTCCAGTTGCTACTGATTCAATGGCGTTTGGAGAACTATGACCTGGATGAATGAGAATCTATACAGACAAAGTGAACATGCAGTATTTGAGTGTGTCAAACTTACTTTGGCAGGACAGATATGAAATCCATGTGCAATATTAATAATATTAATTACAGAAGCATGTTATAAACGCCACATCTCATAGCCAGCTGCGCAGAGAGACATCAGCCTGAGCTAATCAGTGGTTGGAATACGTGATGTGTGTGTCTTTCTTACCTCAAGCACCTTCCCTGTGATGAACTGATGACACGCTTCACACTGAACTCCAAAATGGAGCTGGTAGTCCCTCTCACAGTAGGGGGCGCCATCCCTGAGAGGAAGAGAGACTCATTTCAAGCCAGGGATGTGACACTGAAATGAAACAGTTTGTGAACAATGTGTAGCCTGTAATTACAGAGGATGTGAGCAGCTTACTTGCTAATGTACTCCCCGGTAAGCACTTTGCTGCACGCCTTGCACTTAAAGCAGCCCAGATGCCACTGTCGGTCCAGCGCTAGAAGAGCCTGTCCATTCTTAATGTCTCGACCACATCCTGCACAGTCTGTGAAAAGTGAGAAAAGTGAATATTCTTGCAACAAAAGCTACTTGAAAATATCATAAAAGAGCCAATATACTGAATTAATCCCCACTTAAAGCTTCAATCTCGTGTAAAACTGCAGCAATTAACGGGCTCAAAATAACAACCATGGGGTGAATTTCTGCATGCAAAGAGTGAGAATCTTTTCTGTCATTTCTGAACAAAAACACTAGATGGTGATAGAGGGCAACCACCAATGATCTGACAGCTGTCTCATTCTATTGGCCACATCTCTCCTAGCGTTGCTTCTAAAACTCCATCCATATCATAGTGAGTTGTTGAGGCTCTTAAAGTCTAACAGGCTTGTTTCTCAACATACAATCTCCTTGTCACTTCTGCTTTATTGAAGAGGATGAAAGCAACACAGAGCCCACTGCAACCACAGGGGACAACAACTGTGTAAGGCATAACGAGGCTGCGATGACGACGTGCCGAGAATCAGCATGCTTTATTTATAGGTGACCTTGTCTAAAAGCGCTTCAAAAGCCAACAGAGAGATTGGTGGGGCTGAGTGAGAGGGGTAGAAAAATAAAAGAGTTTGACATTAAGAACGGGAAGAGAGGAGAGGGAAACGAGAGGAGGTGGAAGAGGAGGCGTTTGAGGGCTACACGTTCCCTGTTCCAGAGGAAAGGAAATGCATGGCCATGCATTATTTAGCAAAGCCTTTCCTTATAAACAAATTTGAGGGGCCCAAAACACGATGATGCGTTTACAGACTTTGAAGGATACAACTCCAGCATTTGGGGTTACAGCATGTCCTCTATTACTATTTTTCTATATTGTACATAACTGTACAATAATCGAGAACTGCTGCCAGGTAAAAACCAAGGCCCAGGTCATACGTCATCCACGTGTTTGCAGAGGTGCGCTAGGGTCCACGTGATAGATTTAATCATCCACCCATTTCTGAATCCACGTGGACTGTACGTGCGGACTGCACATGCTCCCTGAACTTTCCAGTCCAGTTGGCGGTGCACACTTTATTTGGTCAAACGAGACAATAAAGAAGATGGTATCCATGGAAAGTTGCTTGAGGTAATGCGAGGAAGTCGGCCAGTATGCACACATGTACAACTTAGCACTCAAGAAATACAAGGAAACACAAATGAGCATGAAATCCTGGCAATGGCAGGCAGCCAAAAAGAATAGTTTAATATTTTTGAGAAATATCCTCCATCTTGCAGACAGAAAGATAAGATGAGTTTTCACAATGAAGCCACATTCAACAACTACTGACCTTACTGCTCCTGGACACAGGAACAAATACTTTGCTCAGGTACCAAAACCTGCCTACCAGCACTAAGAAAAGCTTAGCTACAGACACTTTGTAGTTGGGATTTTGCGAAACGAAGCGCGGATAATCAGCTGCAGTGTGAGTCATGCAGACATACTGTATGAGAGTGAGATGAATCTTCTCAGCTAACATTTGTAAAGTGTGTCTCCCATGTGCATGTGTTTAAATGAGTTAATTGTCCACTTACTACTGGAGCCCGGGATGTCCTTCGGTCCTGGAGACATGGGCTCGACACAGTACTGACACAGACAGTCCTTCCCGTTAAAGGTCACTCTATCCCCTGCAGGGAATGGTCGTCTGTAAGCAGGGTGACATCAACAACAGGTCAGCAAGACCATGAGCTACGGCTCTGTGGAAAGTGTAAGTGTAAGAGTGTTTTGACTGTGGCCTGCAGGTTGTCTGATGTGGCAAATTACTATAGAATCAAAAACTTGGGGACTTTTGTATTTTTGGTTCTCCTCTCACTCAGAGAGTTGCAGTTCTCTCTCCAGAGTGTGATGTCATCCACTTAAAAATACTCAAACAATGTAAAATTCTATATTTAGAATAGGCTGAAAATGTAACTGTGAAAACTCTGTGAATTTTAATGCAAGTTAATGGACAACAAAATGGCTACTGCAGAAGAATAGAGCGGTATTGTTTGCAGGAATCCTACTTATAATAAAAAACAACAACTGGAAAAGGTGGGTCTTTCTTTTCCCACGGATACATTGTTTTTTGTCCTCATTCAAATGTGAGAGAGTGAAATACTTTCATGCCCCGTTTCCTAATAGGTGCTCACATTAAGTCATTATTTAGGCCTCTGCTTTCTCCAGAGGAATTCAATGCTCACTGGAGCGCATGGCAACAATGTCTATTTTGCTACTCAATAATTCCCAGTAGCAAAGCCTCTTTTTTGTTGGTCTGTGGTGTATCAGCTAATGATGATGCGGAGTGGATGTCTCACTTGCAGATGGTGCAGACGAAGCAGGCAGGATGATAGGTCTTGCCCAGGGCAGTGACCACTTCCCCCTCCACAAAGTCCCCACATCCATTGCAGCGGGTGCCGTGCATGCGTTGGTAGTCCAGGGTGCACAGATAGTCTCCATTCTTCATGAAGAAGCCCCCCTGGGCAAGGTCACAGCCACACACTGCACAAGACACACACAGTGGCATTCTGCAAGTTAGGTCATTTATTGCACCACCCATATAACACATAAAGCGACCAACCGTCAAGCAATCCACCTCTTACACGCATCACTGGCTTTGTTAGGACTTGCAAGCCTGTGAAATCCAGAGAGCCAAGTAAAAAATGCTGAATTTCTTTTTCTACAGCTCTATATGTTATCTATACGAAATCCTGTCGTCAGTGGTGTCTACAGATGAAAACCTTTAACTTTGCAGCAAATGTTAGCATTAATTACTCAGCAGCACTAAAGTAAAGTCCTGTCATTGTTAATGTGGCGGTTGAATTTCCATTGCAAAAACAATTATACAATTGTCTGGGCCAGGAAATAGCCTTGATGTGTTTCTGAAGATAACTAACTCAAAATACTCAAACTTCCGTCCATTCAAACTTAACCTTGTCATCTAGAAAAACATAAAAGACTGATGAAGGAAAAATACAAATTAGGGAACAAGTAAAAGTGTAAGGTGTGTGTTTGTTTTGTGTTTTGTGACTGATCATATGAAAAATTGTCAACAAAATCTACAGGAGAATGACAACCGGGGGTTTGTTGTTTGGTTGTGTGAAACTTATTATAGCTGTATTAAGCACCTTTAAGTAAGACATCATAGAGTCTGTTTTCAATGATACGTCCTCATTTCTCCATAATAAAGAGTAGAACCCTACAAATCAAATGCTAACTCTTTGCTTCGGTTCCGTTTCACATCTTGAGCGATAGCGTGCATGTGTGGGCATACACTAAAATTATGCCAGAATAAAAGGGTACAAGCCCATATCACTTTATTTCACATGTGACATTTAGTGTGTCTCTAATTATAATGATGAACAATGCTACCAAGACTTTTGTTAACATTTCATCTCATACAAAAACATACAAAAGATCCTGCACACTGTAACATCAACAAATTTATTGCAACGTTTCCATGTTCATCTAAAGTAGGGGTTTGCTACTCTGAGAATAATGTACCATACGGTCCACTTTAAAGCACCTACATGTGATTCTGGGAATTTGGAAAAGCTTTTTTTTTTTGGAAACCAAGAGAAGAAATATTTTATGCTTGTGATAAGTGCACATAATCATTCTTATGCAATGAGCCCCTCTAAATCCTGGGGATGAATGGGAGTGAGTGAGGGAGAGAATCAGAATTAATTGCATTAGGGCTGAGGGATGATGAGATTAGCTTGTAAGCTAACTGAGTGGAGAGAAAACCAGAAGTGGATTCGTTGGCTTTTGATTATAATGTCAAACGACCTTTGCTTTTCAACACATGCAGGCCAATCACATCAAAGGCCTTTTTTGAAACCTAATAGGATCAAACTTGTGAAAATAAATCTAAATTCAGAAAAAAAAAAAAAAAAGGTTTTTAAACACGTGCACAAAGAGACGTTTTGCAATATGTCTCTGTTAAAGTGTCAGTACGCGATGTCACTCCTCTCTCAGGTTGGAGAGCCTGCAAGTAAGTAAAGCTAAGATTAAAATACACACACACACACACACACTTTATCTATAGATATATATATCCACTTGTAGAGGACAGATTTAGACACTAATCTCTACATTTGCTCGTGTTATTCTGGGCCCTCGCTGAGCTAAGCTAACTATAACAGTACTACAGTCAGATCAACTGCAAGGGCTTGATCGGGAAAGGTTTATATTACAAGAGCTGAACTGCCTGGTCAGACGTGGGCGGCCGCAGCACAAACATGCCAGAATGTCAGGAATCCCACAGTAATGAGATTAAATGCAGAACTGATTTTTCACTCACTTTCCATAACAGTGGAGAGAATTTTAATTGACCTGCATGTTGGTCTGAGAGGTTAAAATGAGTCACGCCACCATGAATCCCCTCTCATTAGCGGAGGATAGACGGGATGTTGTGGCCCTTAGCAACTGGTACTGCATCTATACCAGTGTGATTTAGATGGTTTGTGGGACACTCATGGAAAAAAGCTTTTGTATTTTTACCTGAACACACTTCAGGCTCTTCTATTTTATCTATTTATCTTTTAAACGCATAACTGTTTAGTGAGCAGCATGTCTCGAATGAAAGGAAGCAAATGTCTGACTATTGTGACAATATCAAATTAGAAATGAATTTTAAAAATTCGCACATTAGCTGCCAGTTTTCACACAACCCCCCACGTTCTTCTCCTGTTCAGAGAACATACATGTCTACTATTGACTTATTTACAAAAGTGTGGTTGATCATTTGAGTGAGTAAACAATAGTGAAACTCCCATCCCACTCCAGATATTTAATGAGCTTACATAAAACTGTAAATAATGTTAAATTAATTTGAGGGTCGCAGAGCGTTAGGGTTAGAATAGATAAAATATGTACAAACATTACAAGATTCTGCATTTCATCCCGTGATGAACAAATATGGAATAGTGTGGGTGATACGTAAAAATATTTATAATAAAATATAAAGATCAGATTTACACGGGATACAGGGACGAAGATGTGGGTGTGATAATCACAGGAGGGTGTTAATGAATTTCTTTATTTACAAATGTTCAATGTATTATTTATTGAGCGACATATAATAGAATATATATAATACACATTACTGAGTATCCATCTATTTATTAATTTATGTTTAAATTGGTCCTTTTCTGCGTCTATGTTCTTTTCTATGTAATACATGTAAAGATGTTTATTATAATTATTATTCGTAGTATTAGGACTAATTATTAAGAAAACGGGATAAACATATAATATAAATAAGGGAGAAGGGGTGGGATTTGACAAGTCTACAAATGTGTCAACTTGTGTTAAGCTGAGTTGATGTTTGTTTGTTTCTTTCTTTCTTTCTTTCGTTGTTGTTTTGTTATTTCCAAGTTCAAATAAACTTTCAAATCAAATACCAGCTGACAGGATGAAAGGGGGACACACCCTGGACAGATCGCTAATCCATCGCAGGGTAAACAGATGGACAACCATTCACGCTCACATCCACATCTAAGAATCCAATTAACCTCTGCATGTTTTTGGACTGTGGGAGGAAACTGGAGTACACAGAAAAAACCCACACACAAGGAGAACATGCAAACTCTACAAACAAAGGCCTGAACCGGTGACCTTCTTGCTGTGAGGCACCAGTGCAAGCCACATGCTCCACTGTGTGGCCATAAAAATGTAAACGGTGAATGCATTAATCAACAGCATTGTCAACATACCTTTACAGGTGAAGCATTTGAGGTGGAAGTGCTTGTTCTGCACCCGCAGCACCTCACCCTTACATGGCTCCCC
Organism: Solea senegalensis; assembly: GCF_019176455.1. NCBI lineage: Eukaryota > Metazoa > Chordata > Actinopteri > Pleuronectiformes > Soleidae > Solea > Solea senegalensis. Next base: position 11,019,867 of record NC_058035.1, on the reverse strand, counting down.
ACACTTGTAGCACTGGATCAGGGGCTTCTCTGTGGAGTGATGGTGTGTGTCCTGTGCATGAGCCACTGTGACAGAGGAGACATAAGCATTACTACTGTGCGACGCTGGGGATGAGTCACTGTCGTAACAAAATTACGATATGTGAGGGACACTTACAGCAGCCGGACCCGAATCTGCTGCATCACGCACAAACCTCTAAAATCAAGACTGGATAAGATAATGACCAACTGCTCGGAGCCTGTCAGGATGAAAAAGTTCAAGGTGGGGTTCACAGCCCAGACAGGCTCTCTGAAGAGCAACTATCTAAATATAGTCTGTGTTGATCAGTGAAGGATGGAGAGTCAAAATGCTGAGCAGTGCTCTACATGGTGCACTAAAAGAGTATTGATTAAATCAATGTCACTACTGACTTAACTGTGCTGTCATACTCAAGGGGAAATAATAATTTACTCCATTTACTGTCTGTACTTTCCCTGCACCACTATGTTTTCTTCTCACTGTGCTTGAAACACGGTTCAATTATTATCCTCTTTAGGGAATTAGTTAGTTGTAAGTGTGATGGCATGTTAACACTTGAGACGTTTAACACAGATCTGTCCATTGGGGAACCAAGCTTTTCTTTAGGTTCGTTTGCCAATCCATACAGTAGATGTTGAGAAATTTCACGACATAATGCACATTTCTGGTGACCTTCTGGTGGTGCAAGACAAAAAGTCAGATAGCCCGATAGTAATAGTATTAGTAATAGTAGTGAATGATCAACCTCGATGGAACTGCAAGGAAGTGTCTTCAATAGTAGTCTTAATCCTGCCGTCCCTGAAGACACTAATGTGACAACAACCTGTATTAAAATTAGATTTAACGCTCAAGTGTCTGAGTAAAGACTGAGTCATCACTTTAATAATGTGAGGTATTATGACAGCCACTCATGTTTATATGAGACAAAGAGCTATGATCAACTTATTTCCATGCAGCTCCATCCATTACCATATTTCTATCAACAGTATGTCAGAGTGTGGCCCACCTCAGAGACAAGTCAGGCATTAATGTGAAACTATTATGGGACACAAGTCATCAGCTTTGTCTTTCACATTCCGGAGCTTTACGGCAGCCTCCTTCTCTCTTTCCACTTTCTTTCTCCTTCTCAAACAAAGATAGACACACAAACACGTGCGCGTGCACACACATGGCAATAGTCTTCAAGGCTAAACTAGACACCACCAAAGGCACAGAAATAGCATTATTGCTAATCAATGCTCTTCCAAACAAAGCCATTACTCTGGATTATTGATGACTTGGCCTTGCTTGCAGTGCAATGACTTTATTGTAAAATCAAATCAGAAATAATGCCCAGTCCTCAGAACTTTGCTTTTTAATGAGATACTTCAGTAGTGTACAACGACCCCCATCCCAACCCCAAGGCAGTGTAAAATGTCCTATACCAATTTTGCACCAGTCTACTCTTAATTACTTCCGCCAAGGATTTCAAGTTAACAGCAGCTTTTGATTTAAATTTTGTGGCAATGAAAATCGTGGCTCAAGGAAGAAACTTAATTTTTGGTGATTTTGTTGGTGTTTTAGATGTGGATCTGCACAGTGACAACAGTAGATGATGAAGACAGGATTGCAGGAGGGACGCAGAAAAGAATGTGGGTATTTGAGGGGGGGGAGGGGAGAGAGGATCTGTCTCCCTGGTGTCGCTGATGTGATTACACTCAGCAGGACGATGAGTCATCTCTGGGTGAACCAGACAACTGTGACAGTGAGGTTCAGCAGTTCTCTGTGTGACTTTGCACCTCCATAGACAAACACTGGCCATCTAACCCTAACCTGAAAATATCCAAACTTAACAAGTCATTTTTAACCTCATGCACATGCTGAAACGTCTGAAAGAAAATTCCAGTTAATTACACTTAGGGTCCTTTATCATAATTGTGTAAATCGTTTCTACTTCTGGAACGTGAGCACATAGATGTCACTAATGATGCACTGAACTTAATTAAGCATTAAATTTAAATGCACTACGTGAATCACCGAACATTCATAAACTCTTTTCTCAGTCACCACCACCTGCAAAACACTATTCTTTTGCAGCAGCACGCTTCGAATGATAACACACTTTCTTCAAAGCACTTAGAAACAAAGTTGGGTTGTTGTTTTTTTGCTGCATTGATTTATCTAAAAAAGTCTTTTATGTAATGCCCTCTCTGTTGTTAGTATTTTGTAGTCCAGTGTGCTAAGAGTGACAGCGTTCGCTTCCTGAGTGAAACATGTGTGATGTGTTTTTGTTGCTGAGAAAGTCGGTCGGTAGGAGAATGAGATGAACTGTTCAGTTGAGACTCATGTCGGTGATGCAGTCCGTGTGAGGAGGTTTGAAAAAGTAGCTTCAGTATTGACCAATGCTTGTTAGCAAATGACAAAGTCTGTAATATACACTATGGTTTATTCAAGAAAATGAATGCAATGCCATGCAGACACAAAATAAAGGTTGGATAGACAGACTAGTGGTGTAGTTCAATAATTTGAACTACACCAAAAAAGGTTTTTGTACCATTAGCAATTATCAAACTTATAATTCATCAGATGAAAAAATATACCCGTAACTGTTGACTTCAATATATATTTTAATTAGACGACAAGGTAGTTTATTTTGCTTCTAACACACTGTAGTTTCACTCACAAAAAAGAGAAACACTGACTTGATGCAAAATCAAATCATGACAATCACTACTTTTCAACACTCCTCAAATGTGCCTCGAGCTCTGAACTCGACACTGACGTACATTATCATCACATCATAGGCTTGACCTAGTGAAGCCAGCATTTGAACAAAAGGCCCCTTTCACGGCAGATAATTCTAAAAAGACCACAACATAGAACAAAATGAAGGATGTGCCGAGGTTCCATTTAGCTTCCTCAATTTGAGGGTGCAGGCTGGCTCACTGTCAAACTGTCCTCACCACTTGAACTGAACAGAGCCATGGTTCATGTTATCAGTGGCACCTGCGCTTTCCTGCTAAGACCTATCAAACTGTCAGTTGAGGAGAAAAAAGCCCATGACAGAAGACATGAAGTGACATTAGCAGAAACGCTGGTCTGGTCTCCTTCAACTTCTGAAGAATGTGTGCTATTCACAGTGGGTCACTATGAGATTAACCTTTCACGTGACACTTACTCATTTGTGTCCAACATCAATGTAAGATAAGCTTTAAAGTGTATATTCTACTTTATTGTGGTGCCAGCAAACTCTCCATGAGCCTGCTTCTATTCCTGAGCTACTATTTTTAACATTTCTCTAGAGTGTTGCATGGGGGGACGACGACAACCCAAGATGGAAAAGTCAACATTGCCAACGTCATAACAGAACAGTTTGACAAAAAAAAAAATCCAAGACAGATGTTTGAAGTCAAATCACAGAGGATCTAACTCGCAAGATTTGGATGAGAATCTATGGAAACTGTGTTTTCACTCAAACCTGCCTCTCCTACTCAACTCACTGTTAAATTTGAATCTGAATGAGCAACTTATACCATTAATTTGGACATAAATTTCAATAGTCAAACAAGTGACTTCACGCTATATGAAAAGAATGACTTCAAACATTTACTTATAAAACATCCATTAGAGTCTTTGGGTTTTTCGAGCTGGTAGCAAAATGGTACTTGATTTGCTGGAATGTGGATATTATATAACACTATAAATAAGTAAGCACAAAAAGCAACCTCAGCACAGAGCAACTTAACGGTGAAATAAACAGTAGTAGAGGTTGTTTTTTTTCCCCCGACTGCTGCACACATTCCTCATTCTAGGCTGAATGTGTTGGGGCTGTGCTGACAGAGTGGTCTGTCCTGCCTCATCACCGGGGGATAAAGTGACTGATATGAGCCTAAACACACAATGAACACACACACAGCATGTATACACACACACACTCACACACACAAAGTGTGTGACATTACACTGACTTACATTCATTTCCTGAAGACTTACACTAAACTTATTCATAACGACTACTGGCCTAACCATACAACATGTCTGCACCTTAAAATGTAATCATTTATGTTGTCTACGAACATTTGATTGTGTAAATAGATTTAGGTTAGTCCCCACAACATGAGTAATACCTGGAACACACACACAAAGCCATGGTGCTGAGGGAACAATAACCAGCAGACCATCCTAAAGCGAAGCGCAAAGGAAAGGGGGGAGTGCACTCTCTCCACCCCCACCCACCACCCAAAGCTGTATTGGTGATAATAAAGGCTGCAGATGATCCTCTGGAGGTAAGGGAAGTCGGTCCCTGAGGACAGATTTCCATTTATAACACGTGTCATGGCCTCAATGGTAAATAAAAAAAAAGGGCGGGGTTATTGACAGAGAATGCAGGATTTGCTGAGGAAGCTTCCAACTTTATTCCCTTCATTGAACCTAAAGGAATATACAACTAAAAGCAGTTTGGAAAAGCCCTGGGAGAAGAAGGAGGGATCTTATGAAATATTCACTCGCTTTTTGCCTTTGTTACGGTAACATCCACAGACAGTAGTGTTTCCAGTACAGACAGAGAATGTGTGCCAAAGTGTGCATGTGTGAGTAGGACCTTTCCCAGCATGAACACTGACCTTGTCAGGACCAGTAGATCTCTGTGAGACCAAAACCAGGTCCTAATGAGGCAAAACCCCATTCCTGTGGAAACTGGTTACGTTTAGGGCTAAGATTTGAAATGCTGATATGTTTGATGAATGGAAATCAATGCAGTTCCCTTTAACACACACACACACACGCACACAGGTTTGCACAGTTATCCTTTTAAAGGTACTGTAACGATACACTGCATTGATTTCCATTCATTTGGACAGCCTAAACAAAGCAAAGCCTAGCCTTAACTAGTTCCTCAGTGATGAAGTTCTGCCTCTTTTGGACCAGGTTTTGACCTCCAGGAGGACTACTGGTCCTGACAAGGTCGGTGTTAAGCCAGAAAAGGTCCTAAAGAAGACACATACACACACACACACACACACACCAACACACACAATTCAGTTTCAAATTCATTTTCAGATTTCCAAAGGGCATAAAAGATGCCCACCAATAAAATCCAAAAATCTAATTGGTGTCTGAGTGTGTATTGGGGGGCTTGTGAGGGGGGTTGTGAGGCTCTTCATCTTTCAGACATAACAAGAAACTCTTAACCCTCCCCTTCATGAATATTTATGGTGGTATTCTCCACCTCCCCACCCCTAAACTCCACCACCAGCGTCCCAAACAAAGCACTTCAAACACGGGCACAAATTGCAGGGGGGACTCTACTGGCAGCCACCAGGCCACCCCACCGGGGCCCCCAACCTAGAATGACTAATCCTCAGGGACCTGGGTTTCAAATAATGATCGACAGTGAACGGTTAGACACTGCAGTGCAGAGCATTAGTCGTTGGTCAGGTACACAACAATGGCAATATTAACAATGAAAGAAGAGACTTTCAGTCCTTCTTGAACTGCAGAAGCTGATGAAGGCCTTGAATCTTTGACTCGGAATGACAGATCCACACTCCTGTGTGAAATGTCCTGTGAAAATGATGAATAGCAGACAGGGAAGATGTACGTTCAAGACTTCCCTGTGTGTTTCTTTAATGTGATTCTCATGTCTCCCATGTTGTCTTAGCCTGTATGTTTTAGGTCAGTGAGGCCGACCACTTATCTCATGTGTATGTTGTGGTCCTGTGATGGCAGCTGTATAAACACTGTGTGTCCATGATGGTGTGCTTCACAGTGATGTCTGTGAAAGGGGTTTAGCTCCTCTTTCAGGGTTAGACAGTGGCAAGCTTCAAAGATGAGGCACCACTGCAGTTTGTCTGCAGCACTCTGTGAGATCACGGGAGGCAGAGGCACATGACACCAGCTTTAAAGTTAAAAAAAAATAATAAAAAAAATGCTAAGATTGTGAATGCAGGGACTTCTGGGAGTTGGCATTTCTTGCCACAAGGTAGACGACATATGCAGATGTGAAGATCTCATTTCCCTGTCAGCGGAGCCTCGAACACAGTTCAGTGCAAGCAACATGACGAGGAGGAAAGTGTATGAGTTAAAGAGTGTAAATGCACAGGATGTGAGAAAGAGGGAAAGTGTATGAATCAAAGAGTTGTAATTCTTAGAAGCTTGAGTAAATGAAGGTAAAGAAGATCAGACTACCTTTGGTGCACTTGCCCGTAATAAATTACAAACTATTTTGAGGGTATTCTTCGCTTTGGAAATAGGACAACTGCCTGCACATACGCACACACACAAAACGCTAACACTGCAACCCTGTTATCATAATTCATCTTCCTGAGCACACAGTGTAATTCACTAATTTGGTCAGGTGTGCATCCTGATGGTACCGAGCCCACCTGGCCTCAGACAGGTTGCATAATGAGATCCTTGAAGGATACACAATGAAATCTAAAGTTTGCGAAAGCATCTGCAAAGCTTTCTGTTTATAGCAATGGAAACCAGAGGCCTCCAAATGCCAACGTGAACAATAAACCCAAACAAGCCTCCTGCCACTGACAGTCCCACGAGTCGGTAGGCGCGGTAGCGGGTTAAATAAGACAGAAAACTTTCAGAGAGGGATTGTCAAAGATGAACATGTGGCAGCCAGAGGTTATGGGTGTTCTGCCAACAGGGGAACGTGATGGCAAAGGCCTTTACTTTGTGGCCTGTGGAATCCACATCAAGAGAACAGCTCCAGAGCTGGTCACCGCCTCTAAACCAGAGTCAGATTCATCAACAAACCTACAAGTTCATATTTCTCTAAGCGTGCAGTGATGCAGTGAACATATTTTCAGACAAAACACAAAAATATCACATGCCCACAGCAAGAAGACAAACTTTTTCTCCACAAGCTACAAAATGAAACCATGAAACATCCAATAAAACACGGTGCTGAAATATCACGCTGGTTAATTTAAGAACCCACTAAGAGACTTGAGTCAATATAATCATCGGGGGGTACCTCATCTCCAGCTCCTAACAAAATCTACTTCATTTTTTGTACCAAGTTGGCAGAGAATGATTATTACTTAGGACATTATTTTCCTTTATTATTTATCTAATGCAGAACTGCATTTGCATCACTGTGCTGTGAGTCATACTGACAAACAATGGTCGACCTCACATAGTTAAGTAAATGGCTGGGAATGTTAATATCTATGGACTGTGCTCCCTCAGTTCACCTAATTCATCCCACGCAGCTGCGTGACCCCAGTTAAAGGTGGAGAGACAATCATCTCGTTCTGTTAACAGGACACTATAAACAAGGCCACAGCTGACAACAATGGAGTATACCTTTTAGATCGTCGCCACGGCAACGGCTGCAGACAGAGTGAAAGGGAGAGAGAGAGCGAGGGACATAGAGTGCACAGCTCTGCGCAGTGTAGATCCCTACATTTGTGCTCCACTTTTCCTCCCCGTGTGTCACCTTTTTATTCAGCCTCCATTTTACAAGAACTCATGGAGCTGAACATTTACACATTTACATTGAGCTCCTGCACAACAAGCCGGATGCTTTGTTCAAACACACATTTACATAAAGCCTGACGCTGCCAAATTAAGCTGACTCCAACTCAAGCATCAGCTGCTGTGTGTCGAGAAGGGCGTAGCTTGGTCACGTAGTTAATGGAGAGAAAATACGTTTCATTCTTCCGGGCAACACATACCATGTCCAGATTCCCATCACTGTATCATGTATATCCACACAAACAATCAAATCAGGAACTGAGGATTCAGTCAGACTGAAACAGACAGACACAGCGGCGGTGCAGATCCAAATGGGCATGCTGCACATCCTCACATCCTCACACAGTACAGCAGTCATCAACACCACAGGCAAAACAAATCCTATGAAGACACACAAACACACACAGACATGCTCCATAATCATCACCACTGAAATACCTTTTTCTTTGACCATGACCATTGGAATCCAGGTAAATCTGTACCAGAAAAGGCTCAAGGAATCAGTCACTAGCAACACAGGAGCTGCTAGTCTTCCTTTAAGTCAAGACAGCTGCTGACACACACACACACACACACACACACACACACACACACAGAGGGAGAGAGAGAGAGAGAGAGAGAGGTGCTATAGACTCTTCCTGACAGTGTGGGCTTTACCTCCCAACTGCCCGTTTTCCTCCCATCCCTCTCCTCCTCCTTCTACTCTGCCTGATCCTCCTCCTCCTTTTCCTCCTCCTTCCTCCTATTCTCCTCCTAGTCCCGCTCTCAGCCCCTCTGTTGTGTGAGCCGCCTCCTCATTGCAGCAACCAGGTGGCTGCTGCTGCTGCTGCTGCTGCTGCTGCTACTGCTGCTGCCTATGCTTCACCAAAAACAGTAAACCCAAACCAACACAGACCCCATTACTGACAGAAATAATGCAGGGAGAGGACACCACGTCTCCTGCTGTTAAACATCACTGTGACACTTAAAGTACCACCTTATATACTGTGTACTATGGTTGTCAAAAATTAAGATACTGATAATAATTAATTTTTTTTTACAAATCTTCTCACTAACTCAACCCCATGAAGTGCAGAAATGATTGCGTATGAATAGTTCTAAATTCTTCAAGTATTCAGTAAGTGTTTGAAAATCTTGTCCTCACATCAGTTTGATTCTAAAAGAAATCCTACAAAAGTATAAGACTTTATGACAGGGCAGTAGGTGGAATTCAATAAGCATGATTTCACCACATAATACCAGGAAATATAGTACCAGGGAATAATTTCTCATGCAGTAATCTACCTACTTTAAAGACTAATAACAAATGTATAATAAAAAATGTGACTGCATGGGCGTTGATATAATTTTTCAGCCAGAGGATCACATTTGAAAGTTGTAATCGCTAAGCCACTTCTTCTTCTCACTCTCTACGGTCACAGGGGATGATCCGCATATTTGATTGATCAGATTTTTACACCAGGTGTCAACCCAGACACAACTAAGCTGGGGTCAATTTAGAGTGTCCAATTAACAATGAGCAGTGGGGCTTGGGAACCTCGCCTACCCCTTAATCTGGCGGGGATTTGAACCAACAACCATCCACTACAAGCCAAATTAGCCTCCACTCTGCCATGGGCTGTTATTGCTATGTCATTTTGTTTCATGCCAACTACTTGGACAAATACAATATTGTATATTGATACATGGTGTGGCTGCAGTATTTTGTAGTTTGGGTATTTGTTATTTTATATTTGATGGTTATGGTAGCAAATTTAATTATTAAAATTATATAAATGACATATTAAACACAGTATTTAATTATATATATACATATATATATATACACAGTCATATATATTATATAAATAACAAACACATTATCCACAAAAATGCTAATAAAAAAAGCACTATTTAAGAATATTAACAATTAAAATCATGGAAATTAAAGGTCATCTAGTCACACTTAATCAACACTGACCTGATCATCATGCAGTGCCACATTTTGTGGCAGGCTAAGTTGCTAATAACCGCACCACTTCCAGAATGAGCTTTGTATTAATATCTTTATTGGATCGTCTGGAATCCAATTACAGAAAGCACGGGAGAGGGTGTTCCTGGTTGACCCTGGTGAACACACCAGCTCTTATACGACTCTAGAATGGCCATATGAATGGTTGACATCAAGTTTTTCTACATGCATAAAAAATGTATGGAAACTACTTTTGTCTGCACTTTGTGTTTTTGCAGTATGCTAATGTGAAACTGCATGCTACAACTCTTCCATCTGCACACTTACTCTACGTTTATGGAAATATTTACACAAAAATGTGGCACAGTGCCCCAAAATACAATAAAATGTGTTAATAAAGCTGTTTCTTTCACTATATGATCAAAGTATGATAATTTTCACCTCAAAAAAAAGGCTTAATATTTGATGTTTTTGAACAGTTCTATGAATGACCAAGAGTTAATCAGCCATGTGACATTAGCGGATATTAGTGACCACACAGTTACTGATCAGTGTGTACCGTGCTAAAGGGTCGAGGGATAGTTTCGCATCAGCACCACCTCTGTAATTGCTGAGACAAGGCAGCTGATTATGCATTCAGGAGGCATTCATCCACTGCAGCGTCAACTGTGCCACCTGCTGGATACACCCATCAGCGTGCAGTTCCCACAGGGGCGTTTTCTTCTAATGGAGACATGCCAGTGAGGCGAATGGTAAAAATAGTTTCTCCAGCACTCCACCCTTTTTTATTATGATGGGAGGAAAGTATATAATGAGTTTGTGATGACTGAAAGTCTGAAGACCTGTTCTTTTCCAAATACTGGCATGGTCAAACCATGTAAGAAATCAGAGTTTTACTATGCGGTTACTAACTGCTAAATGCCTCACAAATATGTACAGTTACTGTGTGTAATGGACCTATTGTTATCTCGCCTGCTTTAATAGTCTCTGTGGGAGCTGCTGGACAGTCATGCCACACAAGGCCTGCCAAGAGCAATTCCTGACTCACAAAGCCTATTATCCGTGGATGAAAGGTTTCTACTGTATTTGGCTCACCTATGTATGGTCTGTGTTTGACTGTCCATTAATAACCTGAAGAGGTCACTGAAGACGGCACAGCCCTTAATATTAGTGCAGATTAAACACGGTCATCCATGTGCATCCACTACACATCAGCAAAACATTCAAACCACAGTGCACACCACAGTGTCTAAACTGTGCATAGGATTACATTTGAAACTGAAAGACTATGCACGTGTTGACACTTGTAGCAACACATCATATACACTGTGTAATGATTTGCAAATCCACCAGACATTTAACTTTGCATGGGAGTTAATAACCAAGATGGATTGAACTCTCATGGTGAACAGGTGGTGTCTCTGGATAATGACAAGAACTTCACCAGCTTGTTTCTATTTCTAAATGGGCCACAAAAGCTTTTGAACAGAAAAACGTTGCTGGGTTTAAGCTTCGAGAGAGGCAGATGTCACAAATAAAAAGTCAAAGGTCAATACAGTGATGACTGGGGTTTCTTTGTGAATTTGAAAGTGTGGCAAACTCACTTGAGAACAGACACTGTGTCTCAAAAATGTCAAGTCTCTGTCAAGGCAGCGGTCACTGAGCATAGGAAGTGGCCGTGATCAACTGTGACTTCTGTGATCATAAATGACCTGGGGCTGATGCTGGTTCGCAAACAACACAGTACCGAGCAATAATGATTTTACTACTGTGTCTGTCTGGCATTCAGTCAAGGAATACATAACATCAGGGAATCTCAATCTATCCTCATGCCCATGTTATAATCATGTTGTAAGCCGCTAAAGTCCCTACCACATGTACTGCTGTTTGGCAGCATCAAGCACGTTTGCCTTTGAATATGGATTTGCATTACATAACTATGGAGAGGATGATGATTAGAATATTTTCGACATTTGTTCCAGGACTTTTTGGCATTGGGAGTTACGGTTGCGTAACTTTCACAGGAGCTTCCCCACATATTATACGCAATATACACACAGGTCAGATGAAACAATGCTTTAAGGGGTGTAATCACTCACTGGCATTCAAATAAAATTAAGTAATTGAAGTAATCAATTCACTTTCAGACACCTTCTCATTGACAGAATGGAAAGCAGAGAAGCACACAAAACTCAAACAACAGCCTCTTGTAGTGTTAGAAAAACAGCTGATGAAGTGGGACAAAATGGAACGCTATAACAAAATGTAACATAACTTCATTAAAAGTAGCATTAAATGCCAATTAATGGTCTCTAAACACAGAGCAACGTACTTCCATTTTAATAGCCATATTGAATTTCTTGAGCTGACTGAAAAAGTCAGCCAAAGCTGGAAAGGACAGCTGTAAATAAAGATTTAAGTACATCTTCGCTCCTGTCCTACCTGCATTGAATTCAGTCAGCTTCTCACTTAGATAAAAGTCATTTGGGTTGAGGTAGGGCATCTGTTCCACATACTGCTTTGGAATGAGGTACAGGACCTCAGCCACATGCCCATCCTCGATGATGGACATGCGCTTGACGGAGCTCCTGCGTTTCACCTGCACGCGGTCGACATTCTGACTGTGGCTGGAGCTGCACAGCTTGCCCAGGCTGTTCAGATTGGGTAGAGTCGGCATGGTGTCCAGCTCCCTTTACACTCTCCCACAGAGCAGCGTGATGGACAGCAAGTATGTGTCGCCCAGGGTCGGGCTCGGATCAGCTCTAAAGTCCAGTTGTCTTTGAACATGAAGGATGAGGCACGAAAGAGCCAGAACTTGATGGGAAACTTCACAGAAGCTCAGCATTACACTATGGAAATATCTGGAGAAGCCTTTGGTGGAAACTCCTCCTGTTAAGATTCCTTCGCCTGTGACACCAGATGTACAGATGAAAATGGAGAGCCACTGTGGAGACGCCAAACATGGAAGCATGGAAAGAAGCTTACACTTTTAGTGTCTTCTGCACAACCATCCCGGTGCCTTAAGCAGCTTAGAGCTGACGTCCAGCCTATGATTATCTTCTGGGTGGAGTTAGCTCCACATCAGGTTGGCCAAGCATACACTGGGAGTCTCTATACCTTGTGAGACTCCTGTACATTCACATCACTGTTGTGAATATGAAACTACATAGAACTACAGTTTCCCTTAATGCATGTGACGATAGTAACACCCAGCTTTAATCCAGATATCCATTAGGGACAAAATTGCTTTTAGGGTAAATTACGTTGGAAGTCTGCCCGTTCTTTACAAGGTCAGTAACAGCAAGGTCATTTCAGCTGCCAACAATGCACAACCCCACTGTTTATCATCATTAGGATGCTTTAAAATAAAAGATGGTGTAACTACATCAGCATCGGGGTAGATAAGGCATTGCATCATGATGGATCACTGGATAAGGCAATAGGATTTTGGAATATGTAACTAAAAAAAGGCATGTTGTCCATTTAATCTTCTAATACTGGGGTGGATTTGTTTCTGCAGAAACTTCCAGAATGTCGTCTTAAGAGGCCAACTCCATATAACCATCAGCCAGCAGTTTCATTTGTATGTGCACTCAATGATGCATTTACCTTCCTTGGAAATTAGAATTCAGTGTGGGGTGAAAAGTTAAGAAGGAGCCTATAAACAAACTGAAAAACAACATAACCCCACTTTGCACTGTTGATGTGTTTTAAAAACAGCCATGAACATTATAGTTTTGTGAGAACATGACCACACCACAAAGACGTTGCCAGCTCTTGCACATACACAGATTAATGACTGAAAATTCCTCCATGATATGTGATATATTAATCAAGACCGGTGAGTCTAATCATAGTTATCTTCTTTCTCCCACCAAACTACATAGATGTGATGAACAGCCTAGCAAACAACAGCATAGCACAAAACACCATTATTGTATGGAGATGTTGGGCTCAAGCTACACTTCAGATTCCTCTTTGTTTGACAGGCTGCGCAGACGCCGCTCGGCTGAACATTTACATCAGGGACTTAACTCGTTTGACCTAATTTACTTTCACCGAACAAGCACCATTTTTTATTCTCAAAGAACAGATAGTAAGCCAGTAGACGACCACTCTTACTCTCACACATGCAGACGCACGGACCTGAGAGCACCTAAGGACATGCTATTCTGCTGCAGTAAGCCACTGCCCTCCAAATGTCACATAACTACCCACACTCCTGCACACCGAACCACACATGCACACAAAACAAGACTGCTGCCTCTGCACGCAGACAAATTAACAACGCAGGAAAATTACATCCCACATATCTGTCTCTGTCTGTCCCGCTCCGCACAAGAAGAAACACCCCCTCCTCCTCTTCATGTTTCCTCATTCTTACCATCCAGTCCGAAGCAGGAGGTGATTTTTTGGGCGTAGTTGCAGATCCCATCATAACCAGGCTGCTGCCTCGCCGTGTTCTTCTCCTCCATCTCTACACACACACTGTCCAGTCCAGTAGCACTTTTACTCCTTCCCCTGCTCATCAATTATTCAATCTTTTGCCAGGACACATGCATGCGCGTGCACAACAACCCTTCTACAGGACATACAGTACACACACACACATACAGAGAGAAAAGTGCTGATGCAGAGGGTTGCGCTGCTGGAGCACGAGCAGCCCTCTCCACTGGTTGGATAAGGAGGATGCATCAGATTAGGTTACTGCAGAATGGAGCAGTGCATCAAGGAAAAAAGTGAAACATTGATGGGGCAGAGCAAAACTGTATATTTACTAGGTTATGCTATATAAAAAAAATTTCCCCAGACACAACACATCCATAATATGTGATGAGTACATTAAGATAAGATTACTAAAGATGGGGGTTAAACAGAAAACATAAACATAATGAAAGTTACGTGACGATAAGCACTTATAGATGAATATTGTGATGATAAATCTCAACAAATTCCTCAAGACTGAAACTTATAAATAAATAAATAAATACACCAACGCAGCACACTTTACTACGATGACAATGACTCCAAAATCATCCAATCATGTAAAATGACGTGTGGACACCGGAACGTCCAACACTGACCCACATATGTGAGGACTCTGCTGTCCAATGTGTTGTTTTAAGATTCTGCCGGGGAGTGGAGACCACGGGCCAGGATGAACAATAAATCCACTGACACAGCAAACCAAAAAAGGGCCGAAACCCCCAGCTATAAAACAAACGAGGAGATTATGATAAATGGCGAGGCTTGGAGGGTTTCCCAGACCAGGGGGGAAATTGTATGGTCAAAATTTGATAAACACCATCCCTCAAATGCCACTCGCGGGGTGACCTTGAACAGTTCACTGCACCCCACTGATACACGGTCATTAGTGGCTGCCTCAAACTGAGCAGCTCAAAGTGCAAATAATATGTGATATATATGCTCTGTCCACATATTAAGTATAATAAAGGTTGTATACATTTATGTTTGTGGAGATTCTAGGCGAAAGTAAACATCACAGGAAATATGATGACACTAAAAGGCTCACATGGAGTTGAATGCCCACGAGGGTGCATTATAAGTGACTAATAGAAGGACATGGCTACCAAGGTAAAAGCTGATGCCTCTGTGCTGATAAAAGGAGTGGGGGGGTGGGGGGACTGCAGGTCTGAGAGCACAGTAATGGCTCACGCTTACCAGTCAATTGGAAAAGGGGCTGGCACGCACTCACGCACGCACACACACACACACACACACATACAGTATATCCACATTAAGAGGGGAGAGCTTTTATATGAGGGATAAAATCAAATGTTTGACTCCCATGTGCAGGGGGGTGCTACTGTATTGTACATAATAAATAGGCAATAATTCAACAACAAAACCAAAAAACTAATTTAACTTTAGTCAATCCACAGAAAAACCGTAACAAAAAACTAAATTATAGTGCAATACAATATAAACAAAGGTCTGTTACACTCTAACCGTGACTCCACATAATGCTAATGAACCCTATCAGCTCCACATGACATGTCTGTGTGTGTGAAAGTGAGTATAGCAGTGTTTAGATTTGCATACAGGAAGTGATGAGCTTCATGTTTCAGAAGTCAATAAACAGTTGATCCAGCAGTTTGATAGGATAAACGCCTCCATCCACCCCTGCGCTGCTGCTGAAAACACACCAATTCTCTGATAGTATTGCTTGACACTGGCAAATGCTGTTTCATTAATTCTGTTCATGAAACCCACACAGAGACAGAATAATAACATCAACAATGACCAGAATCTCTAAATGTTATGCATTGCACCTTTAAGAAAAAAACATGCCCATAAAACTGTCTTGTGACCAGTATTATGACTCCAAAATACATGTTTTGGCCAAAAAAACAACAGATCCAAATAGTGTTAGCTTCACAAACATACGCAACAACAAACAGCAGCTCATCACAACTCATGAGAAGTTTGAGTTAAGGTCAAAACATTTACTATCAATTAACTTTTTGATCACATGACTGTCCAGAACATATTGGTAGGGTCATGCAAATTCAATTTACAACTGTTTTCTACAAAAAATACAGAGTGCATCCTAAGTTAAAATAATCCTGGGTCGTTTACCCACAGAAACCCTGACAAATACATGTTTAATGTGACATATTGTGACCAAATAAACCTTCATGTTTGCATCACCATGCCTGATTTATGTGTGTTAATAATGTAATAGCCTCACATCTGTCCAACCACAAGAGATAATTGGCAGTTCACAGTGGTACAGCTGCAGTGTATAGGGTAACTACTTCTCATGAATAATGATGGCCTTTTTTGCAGGGGCTTAAGCATGTTAATCAGATCTAAGACAGGGAGGGCTGTCAAACGGCACATGGGCTCTGAGCTCCATCGATCTCCATGAGGAGGACGTAGAGGGTGAGCTGCATCAGCAATGGAGGGAGTTCAGAGCCATTTTGCTGTACTGTAGCTTGGAGGTGACATTACTGTACCGCACAGCTAGAGACTTTATATACAGTAAGGATGGGATATCACCCAATGACTGGATTAGACCATCAAGGTGAATTCAGATGCAGATTTGATATCGTATAATAACCCTGGGTTTATGTTAATGTTGAAAATTCTCTGCTTTTATCCAGATCTCAGTCACTCAGTCAGATAATCTGATCAAAACCTCTAGCATGAACAGTGGGAGGCTGTTTTTATCTCTTCTGCCTGAGAGCACAGTCAATGTAGTGATGGTCCACCTGCTTGGAACAGACATGGTCCACCTGCAGTCTGTGTAGATATCCGTTGTTTTGGTCCTGGCCAAGGCTGCGACTTACGGCACTTTACCAATGTACAATTCAAGCACGGCTCGGCTCAATTCTGTGGGTTTTTTTTTTTTGCTTTTCCATTAGGGATAGTACCTGATACCTGGTGCCTATTTTGGTACCTGCTCTGGCGAGGTTCCAATATAAAAATGTGACAACAACAGACTGCACTGGAAGTCAATCTATTGATTATTTAACTACCTTTCTGGGTCATAAAATGCTATTAAATCATAAAAATGCTCAAAACATCACTGGCCATTAAGATTCTTTAAAG
Source organism: Solea senegalensis (assembly GCF_019176455.1). Classification (NCBI taxonomy): domain Eukaryota; kingdom Metazoa; phylum Chordata; class Actinopteri; order Pleuronectiformes; family Soleidae; genus Solea; species Solea senegalensis. Next base: position 11,002,853 of record NC_058035.1, on the reverse strand, counting down.
GTAGCCTTGTGTCCACACATCCTCATTAATACTAATATTGATATTAATATTAATACCAGTAGTGGTTACGGTTATTGTAACCATCTGTCTCTGCTATTAGCTTCTGTTGTATTTTATGTTTCCTCTCTATGTAAATTTGATGTTTTGTTTCTAATCTGCTGAGCTTGTTTCTGTACATGTGACACCTACTGTCCATCCTAGGAGAGGGATCCCTCTTATGTGGCTCTTCCTGAGGTTTCTCCCATTTCATTTTTTTTTTTTTGGTTTTTGTGGAGTTTTTAGGGCAGAGGATGTCACTTGCAGTACAGACTGTAAAGCCCTTCCAGGCAACTTGTGCTTGTGATGTTAGGCCATATAAATAAAATTGACTTGACTTAAATGGGAGGTCTAAGGTGTGTGGCTCTTCTTTCATGCTTTTCAGTGCCATGATGAATTTGACTGGTCCAGCAGCCATCTGAATGTTTTATAACTGGAAGTATGAGTGAATTATGTTCCTATTTTGACTATGCTTTGTCCACAGGAAGCAGGAAAAAAAGCAGACTATATTTATTTTTAAAGTAGAGAACTTCCAATAATTGATTAGTAGTGTATTTATCAACTGTGCTGTTGCAGCTCTGGATCTGGCAAGACATGAACACATAGCAAAAACTGTTGCACCAGATATAAGTTTGTAGAGTTTTACTAACACAAAGATGGCACTTCACCATCACCTCACCAACTAAAGCCTTGGACAAGTGATAATTTCACGCAATCAAAACACTATAGAAATGCACCCAGTCTCCCTGTCAACTCAAGCAACAAACAAGTGTGGAGCTTTGCACAGAAAAGATGTTGGGCACCAAATGTCCAGGGAAACCGCAATCAGAGGGGGTTTGTTACAACTTCATAGAAATCACAGAGGTGTCATCTATTTATAGCAGGCGTGCAGCAGAATGCACAGTGTTCACATCAACATCATAACTTGTAGGCTTGTCCACAAAAGGCTGCAGCAGTGGACGCTGTAGTTCCAGCTCTGCACCGGCGTAACCTTCTTATAATAACAGTCATTATCACTGCCTCTGGAAAGACGACGCAAACAGGCTGCTGCTCTCCACAGCATTCATGCTTGAAACCCGTCACCATCGAGTTATATACACATTCAAGAGCTTTTTCATCCATATATGTGTTGTTATGAAGGCTTCTGCGGCAAAAGATACTCACCTCTAGCAGCAGACATGCCCGGTAGGTACAGCCTCGCTCTTTCTTCAATTCTGTCTTTGCGGAGACTAACAGGAGGAGATGCCCGCGGTGCAGTTTATGGGGAAGTAAAAACAACCTGATAGCCTATATACATCTATAATATAATTATTTTTGGGGGGCTGTCGTTTAACGGGATTAAAGGCAGGGAGGAAACAGTCCTGCCATTTGGGAGACTAGACCAGGCTGCGCGATGGAGTGAGCACTTTCCAGCGACAGGGCGTGTCCTGGAACAGACAGCATCCTTCTCTTTTTCCAACAACTTTATATGTCCATATTTGAACATAAAGTTACACAATTACGGACGTAACGTGTGCATAGAATATTTGAGTGAAATGTGTTTCAACTGCTGCCGGGTCACCTGCACCTTCAAGCAGCTGACCTACTTTTTCCCTCTAAGATGATGACTGGACATGAAGTTGTCAGTCGCTCTGGAGCAATGTTTTCCTCATATTTATTGATGTAGCGATTCGTCTATTAGCCATTTGAACGGAAATGTTAAACGTTGAATTTGTCGACTTTGTCCAGCAAATCAGTGTCATTTTTGCTTCACATCAACCTCTATGCTGCAATTTCTGAGTTAAATTTGTCACGTGAGGAGGATAATCAGTAAATTTTCCACTCGCTCACTGGGATTTTCCACATCATTTGTGTTGCTTGCTGCTTTATCGAAGTCCGATGCTTGCTGTTATATTTGAAGTGGAGTTATTGATTCTCGTTTCCATGCAGAAAATACTAGTCGTAGACCACGTTACTGAGTGTGAATTTGTGTCTCGCTCAATTTGTATACAAAGTTCGTCGTCAGTTAATTATACGCCAGGCAATGTCTTGTATCCTTGCGCCCCCTGCTGGTTTACATTAGTATTGTTTGGCGAGGGAAGTGCCACCGTGTCCAAAGCGCGTGAACGTACCTGACTGGAGTCTGTAGACGTCTTGTTTACAGTGGTTAGTGCCAGGCCTCATAAGTCCAACGTGGTCACGGTTTTATAGCTTACATTTTTTTCTTTCATTACAAGGGTCGTTGCATGAAACATCCAATCTGGATCGAGGCGGCAACAACAGGAAGAAGAAGATAGAGGAATTCTCTAGGTCTTCTCGAGAGAAACTAGTCCAGTCGAAGAATAAAATGTTCTCCAAATTCACGTCAATCCTCCAGCATGCGGTGGAAGCGGTGAGTTTCTTTTTAATCTAAACATATCTTTATATTCTGGCTTGCTTATATTTAATATAGTATTATACGTGTGAAGGGTGCATTTGGGCTCCTAGACACAACATAACGTAACGTCAGCATTGGGGTACATTGCTAACTAGCCCACGCTAATGTTAGCGTTTTGTGTTTGTGTTCATTTCCTGTTTATTGTTTATACGTGCGTGTCTCTGTTTATAACCACTCTATTACACGTCTATTATTTGGATTTTCCATAACTGGAGCATGTCATGAACGTAGCTCGACAATCTGAGCGGCTTTACCTTCGACGTTGGTTCATGAGAATAGCAAGAAGCTATAAGCTAAAATCGTGGCTAGCTAATTAGCTATCCCGTTTCAAACTGCGGTGTCTTATGAGTAGTGGTTTCGAAATAATACAGCAGGTCAATGCCTGTCGTTGCGCAAACGTCCTCGCGTCATTATTAGCGATAGTCTGCTGGTTATGCACCAGTGCTGTTAGAAACCTCTGAATAATCGCTAGCTAGCTACCTAGCCAACTAGCCAAAATGCAGCTGTGACCTGTCTGGTACCTGTTCCAAGGCTGTTCATAAGGAATTTGATTGATTGGCAAGTGAACCCGACTGCTTAAAGCATATAAAAGCACAGGGAAATAACTCGTATATCAGCAATTATTATATCTACTACAATTTCAATATTTTTGAAGGGGAAATGTTTACTCCTGTATGATTAGAGAGTCTTGGCTGTGTCTTGGACCGCAGTCCTGACTCTAACTTATCCTGGCATTGATAAATTGTTTCTGGAAACTAGAGGATTAGGCTAGAAGGGCCATAACCTTCCTGTGCTTGTGTTAACAATTTATCTTTTATCCCTTTCAGCTTGCCCCTTCACTGCCTTTGCAGGAGGACTTTGTCTATCACTGGAAGGCTATTACACATTATTACATTGAGACTTCAGGTAAGAAAAGTCTGAAAACATAAATGCACACCTATTATGATCATGATATCCTTGGAGGTAGATAATTGTACTATAGGTTGCCTTCAACTTTGTCTTTTTTTTTTTACTATGTATATTCTTAAATTGTATGTACTGGTAACAAATACGGATGTACTTGTAGTTGATTAATCAAATTAATACCCTTATTGTGTTATCTCTTAATATACAATATACACATAGCAACTCACTAAAATCCTAAACAGTTGGCTTAAGAAAATGACCTTTCACAATTGTGAAGTATGCTGGGAATGCTGTCCTGGTTGAGTTAGCTGTAGACTTAAACAACTCTGGACAAAAGCAGCCCAGCTGTCCATGATAGTATTTCCTTTGTGCTCAACTGTGGTATCTGCATACATCTATCTATTGTTAAACCATTTATGTTATGTTTCGACAACGTTTGGTTGAACTGACTGACATCTAATCCTTATATATATATATATATGTATACATGTATATACTCACCAATTACAGCAAAAAAAACAAAACATTAAATGTTATGAAAACATATCAGCTTGCTTGTGAAGTCACTCTGCTGACATTGTTTGTTCAGAATTGTCAATTTTTGAGTCAATTTAAGCAACTAATTTTTCAAGTCTTTTTGGCAAGTTCATGTTCAGAATCTAATGTAATATTCATTACTAGAGTACTTCTGTGTAAGGAAACAACCTTTGCATATTAAAATGGTACATTTTTCTCCTGTCATTAGATTACGAACAAACAGAGATTCTGACTTGTCTGCCTTATCCCCCGTTAGATGACAAAGCTCCAGTCACAGACACCAATATCCCATCCCACCTGGAACAGATGCTGGACATCCTAACCCAGGAAGAAGGGGAAAGAGAGTCTGGAGAGACAGGACCCTGTATGGAGTATCTCTTACACCATAAGATCCTGGAGACGCTCTTCACTTTGGGCAAAGCTGATGTAAGACAGCCATGCTTAAGTAACTATTTGTACATGTACTACTGTAACTTAAAAATAACATACACATATCACAAAAGCTATGCATTTCCACATGGGCTGTGGATACATCTATTTTGATGGACAGCACCAAATAAGGTCTAACGCTAACACTGCATGATTTTCCATCAGTGTCCACCAGGGATGAAACAGCAGGTGTTGACTTTCTACACAAAGCTACTAGCACACATTCGTCAGCCTCTCCTACCACACATCAATGTCCACAGACCTGTGCAGGTGAGAAGTGTTGCAGTTTGGATTTCAGTACTTTGAGAAATTCTAAACTTGTTAGTAATGTTTTTTTCATTCCGTGGTTGCTTCATTACTTTGTTAGAAACTGGTGCGTCTGTGTGGGGAGGTGCTCGCTGCTCCTACAGAAAACGAAGAGATTCAGTTTCTTTGTATAGTCTGTGCCAAACTGAAGCAGGACTCATATCTTGTCAACTTCTTCCTTGAGGTAAGTTGCTGTGACACCAGCACGAGCCCTGTTGCATGTTGTAGCACATTGTTCAGAAAGTGTGTTATTTTCTTTTTTGGTTGCAGAACAAGACAAGGAGACCTGAAACAAAGAGTCCTGAAAGAGCAGAGCAAGTGAAGGCTCCAGACACTGGTCAGCCTCTGGGAGACGCACAGCCTGGCTGCCCAGAGGAATCACAGGTTGCTGCTGCTGCTGCTGCCACATCCAGTCCAACCAACAACAACAATAATGGCAGCAATTATGATCTCGTCACGTCTCTTCTCAATCTCACAAAGAGCCCTGTGAGTAACCTATAATTTAGGTTAAGTGTGTCATGTATTTTTGTTAGGGTTAGGGCTGTGGGCTTAAAGTTGGTATATATGACCCATGTTCTTGATTGTATCTGTCTTTCACATATTTTGTTAGGATGGCAGAATAGTGGTGAAGGCGTGTGAGGGCCTGATGCTGCTGGTCAGTTTACCAGAGCCTGCTGCTGCCAAGTGTTTAACTGAAAACACTGAGCTCTGTGAGCTTCTGACCGACAGACTGGTCTCCTTCTATAAAGCTCTGCCACAGTCCATGGACCCTTTAGACATTGAGACAGTTGAAGCAGTCAACTGGGGGTAAAGTTCCTTCTCTTGTTCACTAGTGTTCATTTGTCATCATCGGAAGTTTTCATGTCAGTTATTTTAAGAGCTTTATCAATCGTTCATATTTTTTTTGCCCTCTCTTTCAGTCTGGATGTATATAACCTAAAGGAGGATGCTGCCATCTTCACAGGGAAGAGGCCTCTCATCTCCTTCCTGTCTTGGCTAGATTACTGTGACCAACTCATCAAGGAGGCTCACAAGGTCCTTCACCATGTCTGACTAACTGTGTTATGATGCATCTTATTGTTGTGGCTGTACTGGCTGAATAAAAGAACACACCAAATGATTTGTTTTTGTATCTGAACGTCACAAAAGACTGAACAGGTTTTTTCTCGCTCTCATTGTCTTGCAGTCAGCAGCTACAGTGATGGCAAAAGCAGTGAGAGAAAGATTCTTTGTGTCTGTGATGGAACCACAGCTTATGCAGACGTAAGTCATCAATCAAACGTCTTGTATTGAAACTCTTGTTGCCGTCTTGTGTGTTGTGACTCCTCATTAACTCACAAAGTCTGCTTTTTGGTCCACGTAGGTCTGAGGTTGGCATCCTGACATCCACAGCCCTGCTGAACAGGATCATCAGGCAGGTGACGTCGGAGGCTCTGCTACAGGAGATGGTTTACTTCCTGCTGGGGGAAGAAAAAGACCAAGAAACTTCAGCAACTGTTGCCCAAAACCCACTCAGACACCGACTTATTGAGCACTGCGACCACCTGTCAGATGAGGTTCTTATCACATACTTGATTTTACTGTGTGTACCCTTGAAAGGATCATTCAGGTATTTAACGTGGATGTTTGAGGTATTTTCATTCACAAGCTTGGGGCCCAGACACCTGCTCTCACTGATAACATGACTGTCAGCATGAACAGAAGGACATCGTTTAACCACTTAACAAAAGGCTAATGAAATTAATTTTATATCCTAAGAATATGTTCACTGCGTTATCTCAGCCTTTTCCAACTGGAAGTTTGAAAGCTGTCCACTCAACACCACAAGTGTTTATAGAATATGAGCCACTGTTCCACTGCTGCCTTGTTTAATAAGATTGTGTCACTTAAGAAAATGTAACCACAACATTTGAACATACTGATGGAGGCAGCAGCAGAAAAACAACTTCTGTGTGCCGTGATGTAAAATCACTAATTTTCTGCTTTGCAAACTTCAATCGGTCTTATTGTGAATGTATTCTCAAGACATTGATTTAAACAGATGTAGTTTGTATTCTGTGGCATCTTCTGCAAATTCACTATTGGTATTTTGTAAAATACCTCATCCAACCAAAAAACCTGAACTATCCCTTTAACACCATCTGTGACTGGCTGATTTTTAGAACATATTCCTTTATGACATTAATGTGAGCATCTTCAATGTCGGACAAATTGGCTGCCTGCCCTTCAAAGCTTCTGCATTCTAGTGAATCATATGATGAATGTTAATTAGTGTCTGACAGAGCCGCTACTTTTTCATCACATTAAAAAGTGGAATTGTTTCTTTGATATTCAAACAGCCACTGTTTACGTTTCTGTCAGTGAGCAAATGTCTGGCATGTGGTTGTGGATTTAAGAGTTAAAGCTAAACCCGTTTTCCCCGTTCTCAGATCAGCATCATGACACTGAGGCTGTTTGAGCAGCTGATGCAGAAACCCAACCAGCACATCCTCCACAGCTTGGTGCTGCGTAACCTAGAGGAGAGGAACTACCTAGAGAACAAACCACAGGAGGAGCGAGAGCCCCTCGAGAATGGCCAGCCACAAGATGCCGTGTAAGGACCCGTCTCTGACTTCGCTGAACTGCCTCTGCACATGCACTTTTTTGGGGGGAATGCTTTTCACAGACACAGAAACAACAGAAATAAAAATGAATGCATTAAGTACCTGTGTTTATTAGACGTCCTGCCACTTCCTCTGCATTTATTCAGTGCTGTGTGTCCAGTCAGTGGGAATCCTCTGAACTGTAATAAAGTGGGGTCATGATGGTACAAGTCAGTCACATACTGCAGTAAACCAAAGGAGAAGGACCATAAACAACAATTACTTTGTTTATTGTTGTCTTTCTAACCCAATCAAGACATAAACTGTGTGAGAGATTTGTCTAATCTCATGGTTTTCATAAATGACGACTTAATTGTTGTCTGTTCATAAAAATCCCCCAAATCATAAAACAGACCTAGTAAAATAAACACAATACAACTCAGAAACAATAAACTGCTAACAGCACATACAGTTTATTTTCACAATTCTAAATGTTCCAATGGATAAAAAATGACTTAATTACAATATTACAAACCTACTTTCATTTGTTTTTGCTCTACAGAGATCTTGAGGAGGATCCTCTATTTGGTGACGACGTCTCTCCTGACAGCCGACTGTCTGGTTCTGATTGGCTGAGCTCGTCTCCTCCACAGAGTCCGGACCACTCCAAGTCTGACGGGAAAACAGAGGTCCACAAGATTGTCAACAGGTGTTTTGTCTTCTCGCGATTCTTCATGAATAGTGTTGCTCAGTTTGTTGTCGTTTTTTAAAGTTTTTAACCTTAACATGTTCATCTATTCCTGCAGTTTCCTGTGTTTGGTCCCTGACGAGGCCAAGTCATCGTATCACGTTGAAGGCACAGGCTATGACACCTACCTCAGAGACGCACACAGACAGGTCAGCTCTTGCTCTCTCGTGAAGCTTTTGATATACTCAACAATTGGTCAGTGTTGTGCTTTTCTCGTCTTGTAACCTCTCGTAGCTCGTTGCACTTTTGTCATTCATCCTTTTCACACACACACACACACACACACACACACACACACACATTCATTGTTACGTCCCTGGTGTATGGAAACCACAGTCAAAGGTCTGTTTAACAAAGTGTGAAGTTTTTTATTTACTGACTTCAGAGAAGAGCAATTCCAAAATCACTTCTTAAATGAACCTAATCTTACCTCCAGTAAAGAAAACAGAAAATAAATGACAAAGCAACTTACCTATGCTACTAACTTAAAGACAGGAGAAAAGGTGAAACAAATATGGCTTCTCTCTGCTTCTACGGCTACCTTTAAATTATTTAGCCACAACACTACATTGAAAGTTAACTTTTATACCATACACCAAACAGCTTCCTTGGCTTACCTTAACACATCAAACTTACCTATAACTAACTAATACTACTCTCAACATCATCGTGATTACACGCAGACAAAGTATTTGTTTGGAAAGAGTGAGCAGGAAGTCCAGGAGGGTTTTTATAGTCCTGGCCCACATCAATTCATCCACTCACGTTGAGCCAAGTCTTCCTTAAATGAACCACTCACAGGGAGTCACCTGGTTGCCAACATCCACCTGAGAGACTCACAGACAGAGACACACCCACACCACGCCCGCACACACTCAAAGAGGAGAGAACTGCAAACCAGAAATCCAAACGAAATCCCAGTTTAATAACATTCATTCAGCACATCTGCAATATATGCTGCATGATTCCTATCACACTTACTTCATACCCTTGTATTCACACTCTGCCAGCACAGTTATAAGGAAGTAGCTGTGGTCAGTTGGCATCAAACTCCAGACCTCAGTCAAGTTTTTTTTTTTTTTAACTTACTAATTAATAAATAAATACTGTGAGATACAGTTGCTCATTATTTGTGATAATTGTTCCCCACAGTTCAGGGACTATTGTGGAGTGTGTCACCAGTGGGACTGGAGGGGAAACCCGAAGCCTTTTGAGAAGTGTAACTTGGACCTGCCGTTCTTTGAAGGCCACTTCCTCAAGGTTCTTTTCGACCGGATGGGTCGCATCCTAGATCAGGTCAGTTTGATTCATCCCGGAGCCACGGTAACCCTGGCAACCTTCTGAATCATGGGCCTTAATGGTGAAATGTCTGTTTCAATACATGTTGAATTGTTTCACAATTCATTTAAAGTAAAAACCGTTGAAATAAAATGAGCACAAAGAACAGGTTGGTGATGATCAGTGATAAATAAAACTCAGTGACTCTCAGATGGTAACTCTCTGTGAGATGAACTGGTTAATCTTGTTTGATCAGATTCCAGTGAATAAATAAACCTGCTGCATGTACATCATCTTGTTCTAAATAAGAGCCGTGATTCTTATTTCCATACGTTCAAATGCAGCGACGTCAGTGCAGCTGAGTGTAAATGTGATCTTCTGAGGATGAGCACAGCTCAAAAAAGCTTCCAGACAAAACAAGGGAAAGAAAAGGAGCAGCTGATTCATTTTGTAAACTAAAATCAAATGACGCTGGGTAGAATAAGAAGATGACTCATGGATTTAGAGGAAAAATGCACTTCTTGTGCCTTTTGGGGAATTTAAATATTTCTTTTGATTTTCTAAATGCCAAGTGTTATATTCATCCTGTTTCTGACTAATGTGATACTTCATTTATTTATGGCAGTCGGGATGTTTATATGACATGAGAAAAAAAAAAGAGTGTTTTAGTCCGACCAAAACTGGACTTTTAAAACACATCGCAAACAAAGCTTCACTTCACTGTGGACGGAAACGTAGTAATTTTCACTGTGAGATGCAGGTTTTTACTCGATGTCTCGTCTTGTCTTCCAGCCCTATGATGTGAACCTGCAGGTGACCGCTGTGCTGTCCAAGCTGTCATTGTTACCACACCCTCACCTTCATGAGTACCTGCTGGACCCTTACATCAGCCTAGCCCCCGGGTGCAGGTCTCTGTTCTCCGTCATCGTCAGGGTAAGACTCCCGTCTGCAGCAGCCGTGGCTTGACTTTACCGACCCACCACTGACGGCAAACACAGAGAGAACAAATGAGGTTTTTTGTGTTATTGTTTCAAAACGTAGTCATGGGTGAGATTGCACGGCTCTTACCTGATGCAGATATTTCGTAAGAATCATCTCTACGTGCTGATACTTGACCTGCTTCTTTCTGGAGGATGTTCAGCACCTCTCTATTGTCCTTTTCATTGCAATGTCATTATTTAATATGTAAGGCGACCTTGAGTGTTAGAAAGGCACATACAATTCAAATGTAGTATTATTATTACTATTAATCTGTCCTAGTAGCACACGGTGTAGTTCAGAGGTCGATGGCAGCAGCTAATTTTCACGTTGATCGTCATTGCCGAATGACTTCGCGCCATGTTGACGCAGCCATTGTCACGCCTCACACAGGACGTAATACACCTTTACGTCACAACTGATGGAAGCACAGTATATATTATACTGTTATATTGCGGAAGTAAGTGATGATTGTAATTGATTCTAATGATTCAGTTACACTGAAAACAACTGCTCATCACTAATTTGTTTGTGATGCATATAAATCAATGTCACGGCAGTTTTCTGTAGCCGTGCTATAACGACCCTGCCCACAATCAGGAAGTACTATAGTAATGGAAAACCACAATGGAAAAAAAGCACTGGAGAGAGCTGCAGACAGCCACCCATGAAACGTGAATTCTACTGCTTGAAGGAATAACTGCATCTGAGTAGTGGAGGGGTTTTGGTGGTAAGAGAGCACCTAGAATTCATCAGAAATCCTAATGGAGGTGGAAGAAGTTCCACACTGAAGCTCTAGAGTCTGTTCTTTGGTAACTAAGCGTGTGTTGCTGCATGTGTCAGGTGGTGGGAGATCTCATGTTGAGGATTCACCGCATCCCAGATTTCACACCCAAACTGCTGCTGGTGAGGAAGAGACTACTCGGCCTGGAACCCGAGGGCGTCACGTACGTACTTCCACGTAGTTCGGTTGCACTCGTCCCCGCCGCTAACTTTTGCCATTGCAGGTCTTTTAACGCGTCTTTTCCCCCCCGTTTTAGAATCGACCACATGACTCTGCTGGAGGGGGTGATCGTGCTCGAGGAGTTCTGCAAAGAGCTCGCAGCCATCGCCTTCGTCAAATACCACGCGGCAGCCGCCTCCTCCTCCTCGCCGTGATCCGTCTGCCTCGGCCTGGCTGACAGGTCAGGATTAAACTGGGCCGTTTGTGGTGTGTGTGTGTGTGCGTGTGCTGGTACCGGTGGCACAGGGTCGGCAAAACATTAACACTAATTGCTCATCATTGCAAGACTGTTAAAGCCCACATGGACGGCTCCATCACTCTCTCCCTCTTCTGGCCTCTCAGGCACCAACATAAAGGAAAAAGTCTTTGGTCTTGTTCTTGAGCAGGTCAGAGCACAGACACTGCCCAGCCAGCAGAGGAGGAAGCGGAGAGAGGCTGAGGTGCAGACCGGACTTTTCTCAGCCTCTGCATTTTCACCCTCCCATCACAATCCTTTTCTTTTCTCACCAGCCAAAAGATAAAAGCCCTGTAATTATTATTATTATGTCAAGGGGAAAAGATGGTGTGTATTTATTTTCCTGTCACATTGTCGCCCATTTGTAAACGTCAATGCCTTAGTGTGACATCACACGTTTCCTTTTGAAACATTTTTAAATCGTCGTCTTTTTTGAAGACGAGAGGCAGCAGAGAACTCTCTTCTGTCCTCGTGTGTTTTTAGTTAGGAAGAACATCCTGAGCTGCAGTATTTACGATGCTACACTCTCTCGTCTTTTAAATGCCAAGTTCCCTATTTATTTGTTTGTTTAAAATTAATATCGTATTAAGATAAAAAAAACTAAAATAATCAAAGTTGTGACAGATGCTGTTTGTTTTTCCTCGTCTTTCAACTCTTTTTGTCTAAAAGTGCTTGTGCTGTTTGGAGCATCGTCTGTAATCGCCTTCGCCCAAAGATTTCACCATCGCTCTCATGTTCAGTGACGTGGTGGGTTTTTGTAAGTTTATGATTTTGCACATGGACCTCACTGCATTGCACTTGTTACATTATTCAAGTTCCTCGACGCTTTGTTTTTGTGCTTGGCTTTTAGGAAATATCTAACGGGCATCTTGAGAAGTCTTATTTTTGATTTGTTGAGGTGAACAAAAAAAAAAAAAAACTTGATCGTTTTGCTTATCAAACCCATAACAGTGTATAAACCACTGGCTGCAGTTTTCTCTGACCTCTGGTTATCATCACCTCCCATGAAGTTAACTGTAGTGTTAACTTGGCAGTATTACCGTTTCATTTGAGTTTGAATAATAAGGTGCTGTGTTTTACTGGAGCATGATGTTTGGTTGTTACTTTGTTGTTAATTCTTCAACATTTTACATCAAGATGCTACTAAGATAAGCTTTAGTTAGTTGTTTTTTTTGTCTTATGCTCCCAGTGTGAATGTTTTCTTGTTGGTGTGTGGAATGATGAATTTGTTTCTGGGGGGTGTGTGACGATTTATTGCCGTGCAGTTTGAGTCATTTTTGAAGCCATGTCTTATTTCTTTCTCTCCCTCAGTCCCTCTTTACATCACTCAAGCACCTAAACTACATTATGCAACAACTTGCATGGAATCAGATTTGCACATTATCTTTATTCATCTGTGTTCATATTGTAAATATACACAACAAAAAGCTTATTTTCTTTTCTTTTTTTCATATACCCTTCAAAAAAAAAGTCTTGCTTGTACCAGGAGTAACATTCCTATTGTAATGAGAAACTTTTTTAAAAAATGTCAATCATGAACATTTGTAATCAACTATGTTTTCAAGGTTTTTCTGTACGGCCGTGTATGTGAACAATAGCAAAGGGAGGTTTACTATCTGGTGTAAACGCACGCTTGAACGTTTATTTTTTATTGTGGAAAGGAAGGAAGAGAGGCAGTGGAGCCGTCTGTGATGATTTCAGAGCGGTCAGCACTTTGTTCTGACCGGCAGATCTGATGCCTTACTTCACACTGTGGATCCGATATGTGAGGGCTGCACTTCACCGCAGTTTGATGTGATTTTATTGCGCCGCTGACTCTTTGTGTTGCATAAACGTCATTTGGTTTTGTGAAGGTGTACAGGACTCTCGATATCGTCATAAACCTAATGTGCTAATTTGATTTCATTCGTCAGCTCAGACCCGTCACTGTATCACGTTGCTGCTTTCCTCTAGTGTGAAATGGGAGGAGTTGCTTCACATTTTTTTTTGTCTCCTGGCCAGTTTGATTACGTGATTGTGAAATCCTTCAGAGTAGAAGCATCACTGCACTGATCATTTATTCCTCATCATCAGACTCCACTTCATTCAGGAACATTTGATTTTTTTGGTTGAACTCTCTCCGTCCCAATAAAGGAAAAAAAAAGCTGCAAACGGCGTCGTTCTGTGACAGTTTTGTGTTTCATCTCGGTTTTTTTTTTATTACAAAATATCTGTACAACAAAAAGAAAATACACAAAATAACCATTTCTTTCTCTTGACAAGGTGACGACCACAAAGCAATCTCCTTTTTTTGTTTGAAAACTGATAATTCACCAACAAATCGGCAGATAAAATGGAAGGACTGAATGTCTTTGACTGTAATTGCTATTGGAGCAGCTCTGTGGGACGACACGACGGCACGTACAGGTGAGAGGACGTCGTGCATGAGAACAACCGCTCATGCCAGCGAGTACCCAAACAGCAGACAGACGGATGTTTCCACTCTGCCACGCTCACTCCGTCAACCAACTAATTCTACACAAACGTGTGAAGAAAAATCTCTAACAGGTCCAGAGTCGTGACGGGGGGGGGGGGAAGAATTCCAACTTTTCTCTTAAGTTGCAGTGAAATGGGAAAAGAGGCACAATGGTGCAGAAAGAAGGCTCTCAGTCGATGAACTCTCGCTCTTAATAATGGCTGAGGTACAGACTAAGATTGCAGTCGGCTGGGGTCGTATATAGCTCTGGTTAAATTCGAAGCACCCGAAGTCACTTCTCCAAATAAGGAGTTCCTATTCTAACAAAAACTATTTGTTATTACACCTAATATTTGGCTGCTGTTATACATCATGTAAAATGTTGTGCAGATTAATTAAGAGTAACATGATCAGGTTCACTTTCTGCAACAACCTATAAGTGGATTTATTAATCTGATATTACAAAACATTTTGGCTTTCTGTTTTTGTTTGTTTACTTTATCCAGAGAAGCAAGTCACATATTTTTAAAAAGGCAAACAAGTTCAATATAAAGTCACTAAAGGACAATAACTGTGTGACAGTTCATTATTTATATATATATATATATGTATATATATATAATGTCACAAGTGTGTTTACAATAATTAGCATTATGGTTCAAGTTGAAAAATAGAAAATCATTTCTATCAGATTGTCATAGATTGAACAAGTTCTACAGTCAAAAGTGCCGCGTCAGCGCTCCACCAGACACTGCATGCAGAAAAACCCGATGTCATAACCAATGATCATGCAGCAGCGTGTGCACTGAAATATTCCCAGCTTAAGTAAAGAATATGTTTCATAGCAAATCATAAATTAGACACCGTTACAGAGACTTCTACGAATGCCAATCGAAAATTATATAAAAGAAAATAATCATCCAGCGCTCCTTTTCCAACCCGCAGTGAAAAGTCCCAACAGCATGACAGTATTTCAACACATGAAGGTATATTAAATTAATTTACATATACATGTAAATAACCCTTTCTTTATGTAAATTGTTTTCATGTACATACAAAACCACTACGTAAAAAAACAAACGACTACATGCTGTTGCACAAACTAAACCAGGCTAAAAATACAAGTTATCTATTCAAAAAAATAATACTAATACTAATATGTACATTTACAAATGCCTTTTTTTTTTTTTCCTTTTTCAAGTCAACAAGCGTCTGTCTCCCTGCCCCATCTACAAACCCCAGATATGCACTCACTCGCACACTAAACACACACAGTTGTGCACAGAATCGCTCACACTGGAACATTCAGACAAACAAATGTCTCTTTGGCTGGTGTGAAGCTGTGGCACTTGACAAGTGTGTGTGTGTGCACATGTAATTACACTTTAAAAAAACAACAACACGCACGCACACACACAAAGTAAAAAAAAAAAAAGACAAAAAAAAAGAGAAACAGGCTCTGACGGGTGTAGTGACACATTTCCTATGCATCTGCGAATATATATATATATATATTTATATACCAAAACAATGTATAGTACTGTATAAGGGTCAGCCACATATATGCCCTTGATTCTTTGCACGTGGGTTTGTATATATTTGAAAAGTCACATTCAGATGTGTGATGTTAAAACTCTGTAGGAAGGCATCAATAAATAGAGATGTCTGTGTGTGTGTGTGTGTGTGTGTGTGTGTCCCTGGGTCTGCCGCGTTAAACAGCTCCAGCCGTCCGTCAGTCGCTCTTTGAGTTCTGTGTTGCGTCCAGATTGACCACCTGCAGCTCCGTCAGGTTACTGCTGCTGCCGCTCGACTGCTGCCCAATCACCATCTGCAAGAAACAGCACAGACACGTCAGCGCGGGGAAATCGAGAGGACAGCCAATCACGAGTCAGCACGAGTCACACGCAGCTCTCGCCAGCACAGATGGACTTCCTGCTTCACAGCATGCTTGCTCGTCATGGAGCGTTGGAACGCTGTTGTTGTTGTTGCTGTTGCTGCTCTACCGATTAAGATGCGGAGTCTGGGAAATCATCTTAGAATAACTGTGTTCTTAACGACGCCAACCCAGACATGAGAATATACTGAATAGCCACCAGAGGGCGACTCCACAAGAAGTCTATTGGAATAGACTGGATTTTTTTTTTTTAAGTTGGTAAACATTTTCCTGATGAATTAATGTCTCGACCTCTATTTCCAGGTTCTTCAATAGCAAATTATGTCAATTTGGTAAATTACACTGGGACTCCAGATTCTTCTGAGTGATGTCGCCACTGCTTGCCTGGTTGTTTTTATGTGATCTGTATATTAATTTATGAAACAACATATTTAAACAAAATTACATAGATAAATTCCTTCTATGACCAGATTTTATGAACTCACCTGGAGCAGAAATAGAACTAATCTCACAGTGCAAACCTCCGCTAAGGCCACTCCCACAGTGTCGACACCCAATTAAAACTCCTCAATCTGGATTACCACCAAAATCCTAACATTTCTTTCTTGGGCCATGTACAATCTGATAATGTAATACTTTTCCTGATATGGTAATAACTTCCCAATAATGTAATAAACAGCTCCTCATAAGTCCATATAAAATGTAAACCTTGTCTCGGGACATGGGGGCAACAGCCTTAGCAAGGAAGCCCAGACCGCCCTCTCTCCAGCCACTTCTGCCAGCTCCTCTGGGGGATCCCAAGGTGTTCCCAGGCCAGCCGAGAGATATCATCTCTCCAGCGTGTCCTGGGTCGGCCCCGAGGCCTCCTCCCGGAAGGACATGCCTGAAAAACACCTCCCAGGAAGGCATAGAGGAACTACCATGGCTGACTCCTCTTGACTGACTCTACACTGAGCCTCTCCTGGATGTCCGAGCTCCTCACCCTAAGGCTCACTTTTCACCACAACAGACCAGTTGAGATCCTCCCGCCACCAAACTCAACACCCTTCACCAACAAATTCTGTCCATAAACAGAATAGGTGACAAGAGCAGCCCTTCGCCAGGATCTGGTCCGATTTACTGCCATCTACGCAAACCCGACTCGCAAATGGGCCTTCTCCAGATCCACAAAACACATGTGGACAGGTTGGGGCGAACTCCCATGCCCATTCCAGCACCCTAAAGACTCGGTCCACGGTTCCTCGGCCAGGACGAAAACCACACTGCTCCTGGTCAATGTGATGTCCAACCATAGACCGGACCCTCCTCACCAATATCTTGGAGTCGACCTTTCCAGGGAGGGTGAGGAGTGTGATCCCTCCATAGTTGAATCACACCCTCTATCCCCCTTTCTTAAAGATGGGAACATCCACCCCAGACTGCCACTCCACAAGCCCCGCCCCCAATGACCATGTTGCAGAGGCGTGTCAGCCAAGAAACCCCCTCAACATCCATAACCTTGAGATACAGCCGCGGCAGAAACCAGGGCGTGGATGAAATCTGTGTTAATAACTGGTGTCCTGCTTTTATAGCACTGGACAAAGTTATTACAATATTGGTCAATTTTTGCTTCATCGGTTTCTGCAAAAATAATGTTGACCCAATAATGTAACAACTTCCTGTTAACGTAATAATTTATCATCGGTAGAGATTATTGCATTTATGGGAAATGCACTATTATCTGGTTTTATTACATAATTTATGTTTAGTTATGAGGGTTTTTATTACTACATTATTAGGAATCATTACATTTTAAGGTTCTACAGGCCAGAACGTTACCTAAACTTGTCCTTTTCTATTCCAGCTATGCTTCTCACTAACAGACAGAAAGACAAAGCCAAAAAAATAACCTCGTCAGCAGAGATAATAATAAAAAAAAAAAAATCAAACTTTAAATTCCCATGCACTGTAACAGTGGTGTTTCGTTTAGTCTGCTGCATGTGCGTTTTGTTGCAAAATCCCAGGTAAAAACACGACGACAGCTGATCGTCCACATTCATTCAAAGAGACGACAGGTGACGACTCTGTGGCCTCAGTGTGCCGGTGCTCTGTTAGGATGCATTAGTGCAGACACGTGGCATGCTGGTTGCATAGGGAATATGAGAGTTTCACTTGTATAATGCAGATCTTGCCGTACTGGGTGTAGCTGCACTGCGGAGACAGGGATCTGTACCGTGCCTGGAGGTGCGGCGAGGAACACCTGAGGGACTCCACCTGAGAGAAGAAAAAAGAGGGTTGTGTACCTGCAAACACACACACAAGATCGTGTTCATGCGCGGCGACGGGCGTCTCACCTCCGTCTTGAGCCTGTGTGTGGGACACCTGCATGGCCGAGGTCCCCTGGGAGAAGGCGTTGAGCACAGCCAGACCCCCGTCAGTTAGCGCTGGCGTAGAAGCGTACATGACAGTGTGGGGGCTGGGGTACATCATGTGACCTGCCACAGACGTTGGGACTGACGAGGTGACGATGGTTGCTGAAGGGCAGGCGGTGGGAGAGTGAGAAAGCATGTCACGCCGAGGGCAAATAGTGTGTGCACATAGTGGCCAGCAGGTGGCACTTGATATCCATTTTTATTTCTACCTACAGTATGTGGAGAGTGGTGGCCGTATAACAGGACTCCATGAAAAGAAAGCACTGTGTTTACACTCAGGAGCCGCCATATATTTGCATTTCTAAGCCAAACTGGAATCATGAAGGCGGGTTTAAAATTACATTTACACCCGATCTCTTTTAAGTTCATTGGTTCAACTGCTCGTTAACACATCAGCCAATCACATGGCAGCAACTCAGCACATGTAGGAATTTAGACCAGCATCCGAATGGAGAAAAAAGGTGATTTTAATCACCCCCTTTTTTTTGCAGTCGCCTTTTTTTTGCAGGGTCGTGGACCTGGGTCTTTCTGCATGGTGTTTGCACGTTCTCCCCGTGTATGTGCGTGGGTTTTCTTGGGGTTCCTTAATTGGACACTAAATTGACACTGGTGAGAGTGAATGGTTGTCTCCGTGTGGCCATGTGATGGACTCGCAATGTACCCCGCGTTCTGCCCTATGTCCACTGGGATTGGCACCAGGTGGAGGATAAAGCAGTCGATGATGAATGAATGAATGAATGAATGAATGAATGAATGAAAATGGCAGACTGGTCTGACTATTTCACCAAACTGCTAATCTACAAGGATTCTCAAGCACAACCATCTCTAACGTTGACAGAGAAAAGAAAAAATTGATAGTCAGACAACAGTAAGTCACAGTACCATTCATTACAACTAAAGTGTGAAGATCATCTCTGAATGTACATGACAAACTTTGACTCTTCCTCACTACTGAGTCCCATGTACTTAATAAAATGGCCAGTGAGTGTAGCTCTGATGTCCTGTTCAGTCTGAACTATAAACTGTGTGATTGTATACTTCATTTGTAGCTTCAGTTATTCTTCATATGGTTTTTTTGGTTTGAGTAAGTCAAAAATGTTCCAATCCATTCACAGTCATCACTATATGCATATATAAGCTAAGCTTCTTAAATGTGAATATTGTCTGGTTTCTTTGCTCCATATCACAAGAAAGAAATCATTAAAATCTAATCATTTTGGTTTGCGGACAAAACAAGACATTCGAGAGCATCATCATTTCCTACGTCACACACTCAGTAAATCCAGAAAATAATCAACAGATTGATCCATTATGAAAATAATTTTAATCCAGCCCGACAGAGATGAACCCCAGAGTGTGGATTTGACCTACCGGTGGAGTTTGTGGAGGTGTGGGAGATGTCGGGGCCATTGTCACTGTTGCTGGACTGGGGGTTGTGGTGGACCTGGATAGCCTGAAGCTGCTGGGGAATACCTGCTCCTACAGACACACAGCAGCTACAGTAAGTCATTCATAAAAAAGTGTGTGTGTGTGTGTGTGGGGGTGGGGTCCAGTAGCATTACCAGTCAAAGCACAAGGCAATTAGCAATTAGCTGAGGTAGCATGAGGTAGCATGAGGGACATGAAGATATTTTTCATAGCAGAGAAAGACGTAGCATTAGCATCATCATCAGCAGCAGCAGCTATAGATGAAGACAGGATTAGTGAAAGCAGTGGCGGCAGCAGGCAGAGCAGGTCACCTGTGAGGGAGACAGCAGCAGGGAAGCGGAAGACAGCCTGCTGTCCCTGCTGTGGCTGCTGGGCCGTGGCCAGGGCCTGACCATGCTGCCCCTGGAGGGCCAGGGAGTGCTGCTGCAGCTGGCTCAGAGGAATGGTGGGGGTGCCAGGGGGGAGAGGAGTGCCTGCTGAAGGGGGGCGCATATGCACGCACACAAACACACACGCGCACACACACACACACACAAATACACACGCAGTGTGAGACTAATGGCAAAAGTAAAGCACTATTTGAAAATTGGCAAATGGTTGTGCATCTTCCTCATGCACGCGCAAAAGAGAGGACCCACTTGAGAAACCACTGCTCCACAGCACTACTAGTGGTACTACTAGTAGTGTACCTGTAACTTAAGTGTAACATTCAAACTATGTGGAATCAAGACCACACGAACAAGACCAATTTGTTTAGTTAGTGTACACTGACTGTCACGCAGGTTGTCCTTAAAGGTTACTGTTATATTCAGGGAAAAGCTAATACATAATCCAACCATCGTGGTTTAGAGTTGTTGTGGAGAAAAAGGATAACGTCCGTACGTTGCGTTCTACTTATTCTAACTGGTTCTAAGTTTGTCTATTAAATACTTAAGAGTATTTTCCAATCCATTGTTTTATTCAAACCTATTTTACTCCATGTTTCACTGAAAGAACCAGAAATGACCATGTTAACTGACTCGACCAAACCTGTGGAATTGTGTCTGTTGGCCAGATATCCATACACTTCTCTGCACTACTGATGGCCACTTTTTTGTGTCCCGCATAACAGAATGGAGTATCGATCAATATCAGTCTGATAAAGTTTTCTTGTAAAATAGCAGCAGACACAGAGTGTAAAAACATTCTAAATGGCTGACGTCATTTGTTGCATTTGAAGACGACAGTTTTCCACTGATTCATACAAATATATCAGTTTTTGTCTCGACTTGAAAATCCCAAGTCCTCCGTGTCCAAGTCCAGGACAAGACAGAGTACAAATGTATCTGATATGGAAATAAAAACTGTGACCTTCAAAAGTGGGTCTCATGACCACTGCAGACTTCAAAACTTAAGAGGTTTTACATTTCAAAACTGAGGTCAAGTGACACAAACCGTGCATCTGAATCAAGGGCTTATTATGCAAGTAAAATAAAGTGTTTCTTTTTATTTATTTTTAGGACTGCAAAAAAAAACACAGAATCAGCAAATCTGTTGTGAGATTAAATATTCAGAAGCTTGTAACTGTAGATTACACGTCGCATTGTGTGTGCGTTTTCTCAACAAAAGGGGCAAATATTGCATTTCATCACCCTGGAGTTGCACACTCACATTTCATCATGTGCTCCACAGACAGTTGCTGCAGAAGGGTGGGCAGGACCTTTCAAGCTGCCAGCTGAGGACATTTAAGTGTGTGTGTGTGCGTGTGTGTGTGTGTGTGTGTGGAGTTGTTGTTGTTCCACCTGGCACTGCTGCTATGTGACAGACAGGTGGTGAAGAGGAGAGAGAGGGAGTGTGAGAGAGAAGGTTGTAGCAAGAAGGCAGGATAAGGGACAGACGCTGCCGAGTTGTCCTTCAAATATCAGTCAAAATAACAAGTTGGGCCCATTATTGGGCGTCATCTGTCCGTCCGTCCACTTGCATCACAGAGCCGACAACCGACACACGCCAACAACTGGCTGCTGATTTTACAGCTGCTGGTGAGAAAACACTGCCGAGCACTGGGTCGGTTTGCCTTCATATTATGTCAAAGGACATCAACCTACACCACTATGCTCATGCCATGAAAAATAACACACTGAGCTTCTTTCACAGATGGGATAATATCAAATTAAAGAATTATCCAAAAAATATTTTAATCTGTTGATTCTGCATTTTTAAGCCCCCACAAATGCGATCTTGGCGAGAAGGAGAAAAATAATCAGAGAAAAAGCAATACGCCCTTCACGCCACTTGGTGCTTCACTTATTGTGAAATTAAAATATCCCTTGTGCCTCTTGGCGTCCCCAGGCCCCTGTCTGAGACCCTCAGATGTTCCAGTCTGCCCCCCCGCCTGAAAAGGATGTGTAATGAATAATAACCAAGAGGAGCCAGATTCAGAGACACTTAAAGGATCCCCACACCTGAGTCTGCGGCCCCTCGTCCTCAGTGAGTTGATGTGGTGGAGGTCCCTTTTGTTTCAGTGCGTCTGTGAGGTCCCCCTTAATGAAGGGTCATGTCAAGTTCAGGACCTCAAAGCTCTGGCGCCACAAAGTGCACCTCTATTATAATTTCAGCACAAGGCACAGATCCTTCAGTGAATATTCATGACTAATTATGCGCTGTGTTCGTCAGCCCTCATTGCCAGATCTATTGTGTCCCCTTCACCTAATTATTCCTGTCCCCAAGTGACAATCAAAGGCAGGGCTATTTGCCAATAGATGTAGCTTTCCTGGATACTGGCGGCTCTGTAAAAACAGAGGGCTCCGAGTGTTGGTGACTGGCTATGAAGAGCTGTTGTGTGATGTAAACAGCTTGGAGAGACACAACCCCTCCCCCCCAGATGTATGAGGACGCAGAGAAGCCATTCAGATTCTAATCAGCTAATAAATAAAGAAAACGCAGTGACGTTAACCGAACACTAATGTCTGCAAAAGCTTCACTTTGATGATACAGGATGGCGTTTTAATAAACTAACTAAGAAAGAAAGAAAAGGACAGTTTTGCTCCGACATACCGGGCATGAAGGTGAAGCCACTGGGCAGCTGCATGACTCCTGCGGAAGCTCCGGCTGCCTTAAGGACGGTACCGTTGGCACTGACGTTGCTGCTGGCCGAGACGGGCGCCAGGTAGTTGGTAAACGAGGGTCCACTGGTGACCTGCATGGTGGTGGAGGTGGTGGGTACAGTGGCCTGGCCGCTGCTGGTAGTACCTGGTAGGCTGGCTACCGTTAACGCCGGCTTCAGTGTATCCTATGGGAAGAAATTCAAAACAGTGAGATATTTACGATAATACGATAATGCATTTTGAGGCGGTGTATACTTGGCAGTGTCTTTCTGAGAGGGAATTTGTGTTTTATTTGAGCCTCCAACCACTAGTTGGCAGCACTTTTTCACTCTCCTCCTTTCAGTCCTCTAACAAAACAAGGAAAATTGTATTTTGTTTATTTACTATGAGAGTTTTTCTTAAAATAGACATACAAAACTGTCATATAAACCTTGCTTCTAGGATCACAATACATCATATCATATCCCTGTATGAGGATATGTACTGTATTGTATCCTTGGATTCTTGCCAATACACAGCCCTAACAGGAAAAGGGGGTAGATCATCTGATGATATGGACACATTCTGCCAAAAAAAATCTGTTAATCTCAAGTAAAAATCCAAGATAATGTGGATGCTCTGTGTAAAACCTCATCACAGACAACATGGAAGTTGCTAGCAATTCCTGCTGAAGTGTTGCATTAGTGCTTGCTCCAAAAATAAATCACACACATCTAGAACTTGCAAAAGCAACATCAGGAGTTTCACAATTCACATGAGGACACCTAAAACAACACCATAATGGGGCTTTTCCTCCTTGAGCAGATGAAAGCTGGGAAGGGAGAGACTTTTTAATACTTGCAGTATTTTCCGAGGATCAATGGGCAGACATAAACCAGAGAGGGTTTTAATAGAGTCGGCGCAAATGACGTGAACAAGATAGAGAAACAGGCCGGGACCCTTCTCATTGGGTCCAAATGTAAAATACCAGTTTACTGGATAGTTTCTCTGAGTAATAATAATAAGACTTTCAGTGGAAGCTTTCCACTGAAATCCAGTGAAAGGTGTTGACAAAACACTGATAAAGATCCATAAATCACACCATGGCTATGAAGTGAACTCTACGATACTTGCTGCTTATCTTAACCCACAATTAAAATCCAGCCAATGCTCGGTTAAACTTGACATACGACGAACGTAACAAAAGCATAATTTCTGCCCTTGTCTTTCAATGAGTTACCATGACAACTGACTGACGATAACCTCAGAAATGGGTGAGTAAACAGGCAGATAAGACGGTCGTATAAACCTATGGAGGTGAGATGTTGCATTAGGCCATACAGTAATGTAAGATCCACTGAACAGCAGAGCAGGATGTGTCGGTGAGTGGGCTGCATGATAAGAGCAGGGTGGGCGTTCAGGCCAGAACTATAAAACACAATGAAAGCCACCGTGCCTGTTCCTCTGCACTTCTGAAAACACTCACCGCATGATACTAATGATCTGTAATGGCAGAATGGGAATAAGCAGCTGACACATTAGAGGGACACGACAGACTTTGCATTTCTGTGCGTGTTCAATATTTTTGAAGGTTCTGATTCCAGATGACTGGATGCAAATACAGCGTAGTGGAAGTGACAAATCAATAGAGGCAGCATAATCCTCTAGTAATCAGGGGGTTTCACGATATGAAATGACAGGAGGATAAATTTACATTTAAACCCACTACATTGGTGGGGGGAAATGAGGGAAGTAGAGAAGCAGCATGCATATGGTTCTTCCTATTACAGAGACGGAATCCCTTGAATGTTCGCGTTTGCAATAGACGACACATAGGACATCATATCATCCTGTCAAACCTCAAAAGGCTCCAACAGATGAGGCCTGCTAATAATAAGTGATAAGCTCCTAAACAATACCAGATGTTTAGTCATTACTTACACTGGACAACCCAATTTCATGATGTAAATAATGGAGGCCAGACATAAACCAGACATAAACACTGGTCATATTGTCATTTTTGTATTGAATTGTGTCACCCTAATTGGTACTTTATTTTTACTTTTTATTTAGAGCCAAACCTACTGCACAGAGTTCCTGTACCTAATCACTAGACTCACTACTTAAATGACTGGGAAACGGAGAATATGCGATAGGTCCCAGTATCTCAGTGGTTCTTGTCCAGCGTTATTTAATTTAATAGAGAATCAAGTTTCATAAAACACGATGAGGCTCGAGTCACAGATGCAAATAAATCATCACAGTGCATCACTGTAGCAGAAGTGATGGATGAAAGAGCCATGGTTCTGAGCATGAGATTCTGACATTTGTATCAGACAGGTAGCGTGTGTAAGCAGGCCTGACCAAACTATTCTGTAAACCAATATTGGCTTTTATATGTCACTGATTACATGGGTGAGAGGTGGAGGATTCAGCATGGACTCTGCCGATAAGGCCTTTCTCTCACTCACACATACACACACAAGAATAGTTGAAGCTACTATAAGAATAAGTTCCCATTTTTCAGGAAGTTTAATCACATATTAATATTAGAGTATTCTAGTATGTTTTATAATCAATTTTATTTTCATTAGTTTAGAAAAAGAAAAAAAAGAGGCTTAAGTAAGAGGAACTGACATTTGATCGAAGGAATGGCAGCCAAATTAAACTCTTCATGACTTAAAACATGTCAAGGCAGATGTTGTTATAAACCATAACAACTGAGCTCCTGAGCAGTGAGTTAACCAGTATGCAGCTCTGTGCTTCTGACAGTCCAAGGTCCTTCTACTTCTTTAGTTAAACAGTATGCAGAGGGAGGGAGCGACTCTCAGGACTCACACAGTTGTGGATTTTTTTTTTTAAACCAGGAATGACAAACTGAATGAATTAACACAGCAATCTATAATCCATTCACTTTACAACTGTCACACAACAACGAATAACAAATTTACATTACAGTGCGTGCCGACAGTTGAAACGTGACACAGCTGACACCATGTGTTCATTATCCTAAAGGTTTTTACAATTAAAATGAGTTAAACAGTTATTAAATTTATTCCTGCAAGGCAAATGGAATAGACAGATCAGTTACAGAAGAAGAGCATACACATAACATAGAAAAAAAAAAACAACTCAATCCATCAATTTAAATGCACCAACACGGCCAACAGAGGTGTGGTAGCAAATAGCACTTTTTAGCGGCTGCAGTAGTAGCAGAGAGTCAGTGTCTGTGTGGGGGCACGCTAAGCGATGACAGACCTGTGTGAAGTTTGGGACATGGGACAGGAGAGGGGTCAGAGTACGAACAGCTGAGAGAACAGACAGCTGGCAGGAAACCTGAGTGCCGCTGAGGGGAAATGAACCCTTTCTGTGCCGGCTGAGGCAGCACGAGGCCACGTGTAAAGGCAGCTGCCATCTAACACTTAGCAGCTCACACCGCTGAAACAACCAAACTTTGGAAAAGGAACAAGCTGCTTTACCTTGTAAAATACACTTTTTACTGATAGGTTTTTACTCAACTCTAACGAGGACAGAGTTTAACCTGTGTGGTAATCTTAGTGCCTCGTGAAACCGCTAGCACGTCTGTGACCCACATAGTGAGCTTCCACTCACCAAATGCTTTGTTTGACCATCTTCACAGGTCTCCTGTTCAACAGGCCAGTCTATAAACAGTGCTGGCTTTTAGTTCAGAGACGAGGCGGTGCATAGTAAACATAGGCCACAGTGGTGTAAATGCATTTCTCCAGACAAGAGCAAAGGGCAAGAAAATCATCTTTGTGACAGGACTGAAATTTCCTCCTTAATACCTTCACCCTCGTCACTAGCTCACGGGGAAAATGTTGCGTCTCAGTCTACACTTGCTTTATAAAGTGGAATATTCAAGATAACTTCTCTGGTGGTTTGGTCCTAAATAATAAAATAATAAGTTTATTTAGTCTTTTTTTTAGGCCTATGAACAGACAATGTCATAAAATCACATTGTAAAGTGCAGTGATGTTCTAAATGTCTTGTCTATAAAGCCATTTGTTCTCTTGCTGCCCTTGTAAACCTCTTCTGAGGTACCAGGGTCACTGAGGATGGGAGGAGAAAGCAGTGAGCTATAGAGAGAAAGGTTGTATGTATATACTGTACACAGCATATTCATCCTATTGTCAGAACAAGGGATGCACAATATTATGGATAGGTATTGGAGTTAAAATGTATTATTGGATATCGGCAAAGGGGTGGAAAATTATCAGTAAATTTCCAGAAACTTTCCATGGAAACTTTAGTTTTTTGGATTTTGTAAATGTTCCAAATTGGAAACTTTGTCATTTTTGGATAATTTCAATAAACTGTGTCACATACAAACATAAACATTTGTTTATAACATTGACTTCATCAATGCTTGAATTCTTTCACCGAACAACAAAAACATGAACGTTGAGTAAAATATTCCTTACTGCCTTTGCCTGTCAGGAATAGCATTGATATTTAATGACATTTACATCAAATACAATTGTTATAGCCAAGATTATGGTACAATATATTAATATTTACCAACTATATTCATGTTCCCAACTTTCAATTTTGAAAATGTCCATTTTATTCCCATTAATTCCCATGGAACTTGGACTTTCTCCTCCCTGCCAGTGATTCTTCATGTCAATCTACCTTGCACAATATTACCCACATTACATACATTAAAAAAAAAAACACTAAACCATTATACAATTATCAAAATAGTTGGCAATTAATTTAGCAATTGATTAACTTACTGATGATATTTTCCTTTTGGTGAGTCTTTCCCTCACAATGGTCATGTAATAAGTTGATTTGATTTTGAGAATGTATTTCTCATTATTATTCAAATGTTACATAAATACAGTGTATTAAAACTTCATTTCAAGTTTTTGTGGTGGGGGGACTTTAAACAGAGCACGTCCTGAGAAACCGGTACCAGAATGTGACAAATTCATTTACAATTTATAGCTGTGCAAAGGAAGGAGTCCAGATTTAGAACACCCTCTATAACATATTCTGCATTATTTTACTCCAGAGTTTTGTCCTCAAACCAAAAGATGCTGAACTTTAACTAAATTGACAAATGTCATTGATTTTTGACTAGTGAGAGTACATTAGCCTAAGATTTTTCAAGCATTCTTTAAATCCATAGATCTACGTATTTATTTCAAAAGGTTACGGACGGTTTCATTAACGAAAGTCGTCTTTTGGGAGTTTAATACACTTTTAAATGTTGCTCTGTTCTCAATAAAATGCCAGGACTATACAGTGTGAAGCTGGCCCTGCACACATTTCACAATTAAAAAAAAAAAAAAAAGTACAGAAATACACTTTGTGTACCTTTCCATTTCCTTTTTTAAATTTGAATTGTCCTCCCTATTTTCAAAGAGATCATATGAAAGACTCTCTTTTGAAGGCAGCGTGCATTAAGGCAGTAATTAAAAAAAGGAGGACACAAATGATTCCCTATTCATAGAGGAATAATCATTCAAAACTGAAGGTGACAACTGTCAGACAAGTCCAGTGTTGGTTGGAGAGCCCATTGTGCAGTTCACTGGTGACTGGCCCTCGGCTAATCTCCCATTTGCTGG
Source organism: Solea senegalensis (assembly GCF_019176455.1). NCBI lineage: Eukaryota > Metazoa > Chordata > Actinopteri > Pleuronectiformes > Soleidae > Solea > Solea senegalensis. The sequence continues at coordinate 10,974,555 of NC_058035.1, read as the reverse complement.
CTCCCATCTCCCAGTCTGTCACCCTGCCAGCAACAAGGAATTTGTAGCTCCATTTGGGACTGCTAAAAAAGGCAAGGCAGCCCAAGTGGAGGAGGTGCAGCCAATAGTGGCTGACCTGTCCAGTTGCTTGCTGTAAAATAAGGAGGTGGTTGGGGGCGGCGGTGGGGGGGTGACATAACGTAGCCTGCCTCCCCCTCCAACACAGCCAACATGCTGCCTTCACTGCAGACACAATCACCACCTTCTGATAAGAGCGAACACTGTCAGAGTAAATTAAATTAACTCCAGTATCTCGATGACTCACTCTGATTAAAACGGTAGAAAACTCCAAGATAAGTCCTTTTTAGTTCATTTACGTTTATGGATGTGTAGCACGTAGAATGATGAGGACATTAAATCTGTCGCAGCGCGTCTACAGAGCTATAATGCAGGCAAAACAAATGTCAGCTCTTGATCAGGACTGTGGCCTTGGTCTGTGAGTTTTCTGCTTTGTGTTTATTGTGACGTGACATTGCGAGGGATGTGTCATCTGTGCTGACGAACACAGCAACAACTTCAGCGGGATTGAAACAACAGCCTATTGAAAACAGCAGGGAGGACAGATAAAGAGAGAGGGATGGAGCGAGGGGAGGAAAGAAGAGAGAGAGAGTTAGGGGAAAGCCAGAGGAGACGGAGAGTTCAGCGCTGAGATGGATCTTCTGAGTGAGCATGGGTTGTGGGATTTGCCATCCCTGTCCAAAAATAACCCAAAATGCATAAAAAACATCTGTAATGTAGTATTAAGAAGCAGCCATCATCAGTACAAGACTCTGTTGGGGGTGCAGGGAAGGCACCAAGAGGACAAATCTACCCTTGATCTAAAATATTGCAACTTTTTCTTTCACTGCCTTTCCTCACTCACCGCTACATTACAGATTATATTTCCCTTAACCTTAATCCAGGCCTCAAGGAACAGCTGAATGTGACTGTCCATACTAAAAGACAAATACCAATCTAAAAAGAGGGGGTATTACATCGATAAAGTAACCATTAAGTGGCTCACACACCTTAAACTCAATGTCTAATTAGTTTAAATAACTGCCTCCTGCTGAACTAAAGCCGTGTTTTTACCGAGTGGAGCGGTTCAGTTTAGTTCACTGTTTTTTTGTGTTTGTTTCCTTTAGGACTAGTACCAAAATAACCATCCATTCTATGGCACCCTTCCCTTGGGGTACCAGAGCAAAATGGCATGGTACGGTCACGACAGTCAGCTGATTGGGCAACAAAAAACGACACTCAGTGTTTTGCACGATGTCGTTGTACGGCATCGTGCCCCCCCCCCACCTTCCAAGATACTGTTCTCAGTCGAAACACAAGCCTCACGAGAGTTTTACCATTCCAAAGGAACAGTCCAATGATCGCTGAATAAAAGATGCCACTGCCAAAGAATGTTTCGAGACAGACGTCTATGCTTTGCTTTTTGAACTCTGGGTCTGGTGACACGGACAAAAAAAAGTCAGTTCAGCCGATAAAGCAATGCATCTGGCCCGTCAGTAGATGATGAGATGATGATAATGTGCCTCGCAGGCTTTTCAAACATGAACAAAGCACATCAGCTATGGAAGCGAGTTGTGGCCTGATACAAAGCGTGACTCTTAAAACTGCACGGCCCATTTATTGCCTTGAAAACCTATTTGCAGTAGCAACCAATTTCGGTGCATACTTCAGGGAAACGTTAACATTTTTGGAGCAGCTGACATGTTTTCCCACACTGTGGTTTGGAAGAAAAGGACCAACATGAGCTCAGCTGGTGGCACATTCAGCCTCAAAAGGTGGAGAGAAGTGTTGAGGGAAAGACGGGAAGTGTGATTCAATTATTAAAAAGCCTATTTGAAAAGAATTCGTTCTCTCACAATCTCATCCACGATGTTGCTTGTTAAACACTGCTGGATGTCTTTGTTAATACCGTACCTGTAATTGGCCTTTTATTAACAATATCAAATATTATGAATATCATTTCAATTACAAAGAAATAATCCACTTTGGAAAATTACTCAATTGCTTTCTCGTCTTGTCTTTTCAACAGACGGCGGCCGGTTACCTTAGTGTGGTGGAATGCCTAAAGAAGGTAAAACAGCAAGTCTGGTGCCGATTTTCTGGAGCGATCGCTCAACAGATCTACGAGATAAGAACAATCCGCCAAAATCAAAAAGACATTCGTATCCACCTGCCATGGCCACATCAAAGCATCACTGATCCTCACGGGGGAGGCTGCAGTGGCACGTTCTTTGTGTGAGAACCCACCTAAATAAACATTATATGAAACTGGATGTTAAGTGTTTCACAAATGTTTCCATCCCCCTGCTCATATCTACATCCATACCTCCACTGCATATCACTAAATGAGTGGGGGGGGGTGTATATCACAGGACTCCAAAGACAGCTGCAGCTTATAAGGAATGTGAGGGGCCTCAGCCAAGAGAGCAGGCAGGGAAACCATACCATATATGGCAACAGAGGCAGAATCTAATTTTTATCAATGAGCCGAGCGGGCATGCGAGTGGTTTAACGTGCAAAGGTTGATCTCCTGTCCCTGACGGCGTGTGTGTGGTGTATGTGTGTGTGTGTGAGACAGTGCCTTGTAAAAACATCACGCCGGCAAATAAGCCCTGCAAGTGTTCCATCTTCAAAGCGGCGACTTAAGCCGTGTAAACACTTGTGAGGGATTCTCAGCTTCAGCACAGGACTGCACGAAGGTGTGAGCGCCGGAGTGTGTGCTCGTGACTGTTTTCCACCCCTGCATCACCTGTGCGTGAATTGTGACGTCACGGAGCCGGAAACCAAACGAGTCAGTGGAAGAAAAGAACAACAGCACCAGTAGAGCCCTCAGTGATCATGTTACAGTAGTTACTATTTCACATCTTTTTCTTCAGTCTCTCTTTAAATCAATCAAACAAGTGTTAAAAAGTAAAGATCTCTACCAACATTAATGGATATGCGAACAGCTCAAAGAAGACATTGCATTGGCACTTTGTTGACTAAAGTTATTAGGGTATTCATCCAGGTCTTGTGGTTCCCACTGGTGCGAGAGATTAAACTGATAAAGAAAATCTGTTCAAACACAGGAGTAAAGGGTTTTTGACCACCAGGAATTCAGTATAAGGAAATTCTGATACTTGATCTGCAGCATTGAGGGTGAAATAGGAACGAAAAACAACGAACAAAGATCATTCCCAAAAGATATTATCTATTAAATGTATTTTCCTCAAAACAACGTCATAGCAGGTTACCAACTTTGGAAGCTGCACAAAAGGGAGATACTGTAATATCTTCAATCGATTATTTTATTAATAAATAAATGATGATTTTATTTTCATAAATATCTCTGTTTTACATGCTCAGCATTTCATCCGTGAACATAAGAGAAGCACCATCCCAGAATCAAAGATAAACACCAAAGTCCCCCCACAGTGGAGGCTGCGTGTTTCTCATCCTAACACAACCCAGACCCTGCTGTGATTTATATTTAAGCGCGTTACGAGGCCTTCCTGGATGAGAGGTCAGAAAGGTAAAATGTAGACAGCCCTCTTTCGTGGAGCAGTCTCATTCTCCACATCTTATCTTCTTCTACCTTGAGTCGACAGCTCTTTAAAAGGACCTTTTGCTTTACTTTTAAATATTAAAACAGGACTTGATATCCACACCACACAAAAGGATAATTTGATTAATTTTCTCTCCTCATTAGCCTGCCAAGACATTTCTGCAGAGACTTCCCATCAAATCCATTAGTGACTCTTTTTTAAAGCTTTATCACTTCTTTCTTTTATCTTTTTCTGTGCACTACAATTCATGTTTCCATAAGAGCAGACAGTGAGTCACAACAAATATAAGTCAAGTCATTGTTGAATGAAGGGGAAAAATGACTGCTCAATATTTGAGACTGATAGTGTACTCCTAAATTTGGCCTATAGAGGCAGAGTTTCTACTTCTTTCCTCTCACCTTTGTGTCGCCCATGCTCTCCGACTCCGACACCTGGTAGGTGAGGTCCGTCTCCTCGAAGCCTGTGGCGCTCATGCGCTGGTCTGTGGAGGGGTCAGATCGCGGTGGCGAGTCCGGAGAGTTGAGGCATGTTTGTATTAGGGCTTTGCCGGTCTCACTGGTGATCATTGGCTGCAGCTTGCGCGTGGCAAACGTGTAAACGTGGCCCGTTTCACTAGCCACAAGCAACAAGACCTGGGTTCCTGTTAGTGTGGAGAGTTCATAGGCCTAGGAGACAGAGAAAGGGACAATTCAAATTTAATAACAAAGTAAAAAAAAATAAAAAAATACACAAACACAAAAAAAAAACCCACAAGAATCTTAAAATATCCCCGCCGTGGATCCTGACGTATAGCACAAACGAAGCTAAAATAACATGAGATAAGGCTCCCAGAATAGAGAGTGCGATACAGCTGAGAGACTGATTGCAGCAGGGGACTGGCTTGCATAGGCGGGGGGTAATGGTAGTAGCCCACTCTCGATGGAGGAAACGACGACTCATTTATTAAACACTGAGGTAGCTGGCTATGAAACATGAGGCCACCATCACACACTGCTGTATAGCTGTGTAATGAATGACAGGGCGGGCAGACGCAAACACAAACACCCCTGGTGTGGTGCACCAGCACAATGAGACTCAGAGACTACCAACAGACACACACACTGCACTCAGATTGAACTCCTGAGAAAGCTCTTTTATCTAAATGAGTCATCAGTTATGTGGAGGATGCTTCTGGTGCTGTGAAGGCACAGCGCCATTACCATCACCTTGGTGAACATAGTGTTGCCAGAGCTGGCTGATAAATGTGCAACACTATCAGAAAGAGCGCAGAGGAGGAGAGGCATCACATTCAAATTAAAGGGACTTTATTGAGCGCTTATAAAACCGTGCATGCACTAAATTCTACTCCGTCATGCTTTCTCCGTCCTTTATCACTGCCCTCATTTTGAGCTCCATCAGTCCAGTCCTCATTATATGGACACGTGCCGCTGGAAACGGACCGCATTATCGCCTTCTGTGTGTAATTAAGAGATGACCGAACAGAAAGGCCAATGATAAGCAGCTACTTCTGCAGTGGCTTAATGCCATGCTGCGGCTGCTTCACCGTAACAATTCAGACCTTAATTATCAAGAGCCTTGTGTTATGGAGGACAGTGTTTTCTAATGCTAATAAATAAACTTTAAGAAGCATGTAATGAACCTCAGCTCCAGTCATCCTTTCCCTCAATTTTCTTTTGATTGGCAAAAGGGTCGTCTTACAACAGAGGCTGATGTTTTGCCAGCATGAGAGACAGAGAAAGGACTCATTTGCCAGTTAAACTGTGTTGCACAAACTAGACCTAAACAACGCTTTAATACACTTTCGAGCTCCACTGATTTCATCATGAATATTCGTGACAACAGGGTGTGTGCGTGTGTCTGTGTGGGGGGAGTTTAATAGATTGCTTTGCCATGTACAAATTCATATCAAGCTTGTGTCACATTTGGAAGGCAGAAAACATACACATACACCAAAATGAACACTGTGTAATTCAAAAATAAGAAGTTTATGTCACTGTTGTTGGTCTGCTGGTAGTCCCACATGAAGGTGTGTAGACAGGTGATAGTTTAAATCACTCCACAGTCTTGTTCCTGCATTGCCAATGTGAGAGTTTGGTGCATTTATTATACTGAACCATTTCATTTGTGAAAAACCTTATTCTCAGATATGTGATTATAAAAAATAAGTACATTCCTATATCATGCCTAGAAAGCTGCAAGTAACAAATGATCATCAATCATAATAGTAATTACTAGTGACACTGAAAGTTCTTGGGAGTCTAATGGATTGTTTAGTTTGACTGGCTATTTATATTGATTACAAAAACAAAGAGACCAAACAAATGACAATCAATAAACAAAAAAATAAAGCAAATTGACTTACTTTTAATCTAAATTGAATGTGATATATTCGGTCAGTGAAAAGCCCAGGTGTACAGAGCAACATTAATAATGACTAATATTCCATTTAGCTGAGCTTCTTTCAAAGCCCTGGCATCGTACATGTTGGTTCACTTCCACGGGCTGCTATTTCATTAGCTAGATGTGTGCTTTTCCTGCAGTGACAAATTCATATTTCTATAATAACAACCATCTCGTAAGGAGCATTAACAGAAAGAGCAAAAGTGGAAAATTGCCCTTTTATGGACAAGTAATAGAGCACGACAAGGAACCACCACTAGGATTTGAGTAACACTGGCCTACAGGAGTAATCCTGCATTGTGTTAAGTGTTAATCTAAGGCAGATTTGAAAAGAAAAGACAACTACTTCTCTTCACATTCTTCAAAACCAAACCAGGCTCATCCAGTTTGGGACCGGTTTACTATGAATCTTCCCACTCCACCCACCTGTCAATTACTGTGATGGCTGACATAGTGTAGGCAACATTTTCAAAATCTCCATCCCCACAGCATGTCAAATAGTGTTCATGCTGCCAAGGGCCTACATAAAGACACCCCAGTTTCCACGACAACAGTCAAGGATACATTAAGAAGAGAGAAATAAAGCAGTGTACACATAGGAGCCGCTTCAAAGTAACACAAGGACAAATGAAAACTCATGGCTTACAAGCGTTTGTTTAAAGTCATAATGAAAAATGGCCGTGCCCCAAACAAAACAACTGCTGTGCCTCTGGTCATCAGCCGACCTTGTTTCCAAACATTCAACCTCAGATGCCTTGATGCCAAATGCCACATGGCAGCACTGCATGATGGCAGCAGCGACTGTGTGGCTGCACTGTGCATTACCGGTGATACGCTGCTTGGCGCCGCCGCACACAGCAGTGGAGGCAGTTATGACGACCACAGAGCAGCGTCCGTCATCTTTAAACATCTCTACTCTCTGCTTTCATACCAACAAAACCAAGTTATCTCTCCACGAGGCTTGCACAACAGCAGTGCATGCAAAGTAGGGTTGTGACATATGCTGTGATTAGAGACGACACTGTCAACAAGAAAAATCACTATAGATCAGATAGCAGTAAATTAAAAACTTAAAAATATCATATCCATTAAGCACATGCTGTGAAGAGAGATGTGCACCACCAACGTGAGTGCGAAATATGTGGACTTACTTTAAAATAAAAACGTAAAGACTGGATTAATGGAATTCTGTACAAAGACTATTGGACCAATTATGGCATCGGTCGATAGATAAGGCTGTGATACTGGTATGTGACACAAAAAAGTGGTATTAAGCCATACCGGACCTGACTTTTACAACTATGGATGGACTACATGCCACCATTAAAATGTTAACTTCTGCACTGTAATGCAAGTATAAGAAATGAACCATATGGTATAAAATGCTTACAACATTGTGTGCATTACAGTTCATGAATTAGCACATTACAAAACAATTAAAGACAGAACAATTAGAATGCAGCCTTTGGGACGTGCCAATTAAACTTCTAAAAATGATTAATTGTTGTGTTGTTTCAAATGCACAGAGAGTGACACTTGGACTCTTCTGTCTGCGTGCTCTTTGACTGTCCCCCACAGTTTGTCTCCTGACGTTTAGCCAGCTGTTGGCACCTACAGGCCCTGCTGCTGCTGCTCAGCACCACATGACTGCTGCCTACAAGCAAAACCTTGCTTCATGGGGGCAGAGGGAACACCAGCCTGTGCACTGATGGAATCAGTGTCCACCAGTTGAGGGCCTTGTGTCACTCACAAACGTGTGACGTATGTGTGCATGTCTGAGTGGGCCAGTTTCTCAGGAAATGTGAGTTTGTGTGTATCAGGCCACGTGTGTGCCATAGGTGGGGGTAGACACGGTCATAAATAGATGTGTCATTTGCTCAAGTCTATTTAAGGCCCATGGGCTGTCAAATGCTCCGACTTCCCCGCATCCACTCAGTATGATCCACAATTATTTGTCTTTAATATGAAATAAAAATGAAATCATCTACTGCAGGTCAGTTCTCTCTCACTACTACATAGACCCACACTTCAAAACATGTCATGACGAAGGTTATTGTGATTACCCACGGGCGCCATGGTGGGTGGGGTTGGGTGAACCATGTTATGAACTCGGAGCAGAAAGCATGTGCAACTGCTAGGAAAGCTGGAGTATCACAAAAAAACAAGACACTAACAAACACTGTAGAGGGAGACAGTTGGTTACCCAGTTTTTAGAATGAAAGACCAGCTATTCACAAACCTTATGGACAGTTACCTGGGATAACCGATGCCTGGAGAGTACTAGAGAGTAGATGTAGTCTTATGGCAATTTTCCACTTTGGCTCGCCTCGGCTAGACTCTACACTGTTTGGTATGGTTTGCCATTACTATAGTATACTATAGAAAATGACGTGACTTTGCTTTATGAGTGACACACACACACAACCTAGTGACTATTGGTGCACTAATTCATTAGAATTGGTTCATTAAAAAGATTTGTTCAGTACTTCCTGCATGACCGGAGTGCAGATGATACGATGCGGCTGACCACTTGCGATCACGGCAGTGCTGTCGCTAAATACACCAAACTTCTCTGTTAAAATGTTGAGATTTTAGACAGAAAGAGATTTCCTTGCTAAATGTTGGAGGTCAATGCTTGTCTTCAGGATTTGTAAGTCCTTTTGACTGATCGACAGTTCGCATTGTTCAGTTTGATTCCTGTGTCGGACGTCGTGCTCACGACTCAGTGACGACATTCTCCGAACAATCAGTGGCCGGCAGTTTTTCGGCATCACAGCTCGCTTGGAACCTCGTCAGAGCAGGCACTAAAAAAGTACCAGGTATCAGGTACTAACCGTGCCGAGTCGAGGCATGCTGGAACGGAGTAGTGGAAAAGCGGCATTTCAGTTGAAAAAGAAGCTCCTGTTGCAACACCTCAAAATGTGTGATTTAACCTGCAACCAGGCTCCTCTTGGACATACAAGGTGTCAACAACACTGGCGTCCACTCATATCTGCCATGGTTTATCATCCATTTTCCTCTGGATAGGAACATAATTTACAAAATTATGAACTTGTCCTCTTATAAAAGAACTGAAACTAGTGATTCAGACGATCAACTTTACAGGAAAATGTTCACGAACACTAAATATCAAGTGAGAGGGAAGTTCATTCCTCGGCTTCATTTCTCAAACAGGAAGCCCAGTACAGTCTACACACTATTCTACCACATAAGTTATGTTTAAGTTGTAAAATTTGGAATGGAAAATGTTTGGGGGGTATGATGGGGGACAGTAATACATACATACGATGGGCCCAACATTTCTAGCAGTGCCCCTGGGGATTGCCTATGCAGATTTTTCCTACAGGTGTTATGGATGCTCATGTAAATAAAGGCATGATGTACCACACTATTAATACAGTGAATCAATGAACACTAACTGAAATTAAATGTTGTATTTTACAGAAGTAAGTTACAAACTCTATCGGAATTCAGGTGTTACGCGGATGAATGAGTTCCAGAACACTCACCTTTTTCATAATACCCGTCTTCCTCTTGCTAAAGGTCGTGTACCGTCTCAACTTGTTGTCAATAAATTCCATCTTTATCTTGACGCGCCCACGTGTCTTCTTCCCGGGTTTTGCCCCCGCGACTCCTCCGGGAACCATGCCGTAACCTCCAGGGGTGACTCCCACCTCCTGGCCCGTGACTGCAGCCTCCATCTCCCCTCTCTCCCGCTTCACTCCTCTCCTGCTGTCCCCGAGTGAACCCACTGGGTCGTCATCGTCCGCGGAGTCCGAGTCGTTCTCCGAGCCGCTGCACAGCGGGGCGCCCTCTCTGTCCGGGTCGAACCGGGCTCCTTGGGGCAACACGACTCCCGCGTTTAAGCCCACCACCATGTTCCCCTGCACGGCGCTCTGTAGGGGGTTCAACCCTGTGCCGTTGCCCGGTCGCGCACCTTTCGGACCCCCCGGACCGTTAGCCCCAAGCATCCCGATAACGTCTCTGTCGACCTGTCGCCCGGCAGCAATGTCGCCGACTCCCGGTAAGCCTTGCCCGGCTCTGACCAATACGGGACGGACCCCGGCAACCCCGACACAGTGTCCTGTGGTTCCCCTGTTTGAGGCAGACCCGTTTCCAGAACCAACCTGGCTCGGTAACATCCTATTTACTGCGCCGAGTCTCAAAACACCAGCCCGAAGAGCTGGAGCGCGTGGTGTCGTGAATGACTATTCAAACGCATAGACGCCTGCTGGGCCACGGAATGTAAACAAACCAGGCCAGTTGATAATCCGAAGACTCCAGGAAATAACCGACACAAACTTTCGAAAGTGATGCTGACCCCGAAACCCTTCTACCCCGGCTCAGCTACTTCTCCCTCCTCCTCTATTTCCAAAACTATGAGCACTTTCTCAAAAAGGAAAACGCGAACAGCGCCGTCGATGTCGCTCCGCCACGTCACGTAGTCCGCATTACGAACCGTCAGTAGCGCACGTGCTCGTCTCCTAGTATTTAAATATTATTTTCTACCAAATCATTATCCACACATGTGTCTCCTTGTGGATCAGAAATGTGTTTAAACGTGTCGTTTTAAAACGCAGTTTGCGACAGCGGAGTGATTTGACGGCACAGGAACTACTTCCCGCCTTATAAAGAGATACAATGTTTCCTTATTTGGTGGTGTCTCTCCTTATTTGGTGAGTCACAGCGTCGCCTATCGATTGGCTGAAGATTATCTGCGTGGCACTGTGATTGGACAAAAAGACAAGCTCATTTGAATAAATACCAAAATGGTTGCGCTACCGTCAACGTCACCGTGGACAAGCAGAGGCACCAACACAACAAACATCAAACTTTTTTTTATATATTCCCCACTATGTCATAAAATCATGCTTTCCCAAGCTTCTTTCTTTTATTATTAATTCTTACCAGAATATATCTTTATATGCCACTGCTGCCGGAAGTAGTTCAAACGAATCTGTCGTTTCCCGTTGCAATTTAAATTCAAAATAAAATATGGCTCTATAATATTTTATAAAATTGCCACTTAGTTTTTTTTTTAATTATTTTCCATTTGTCTCACCTCTATCTAATGAAAAAAAGTACACACCCACCTTTTAAAGAAAATTGAAACACACCTGTTTAGGCTGGGTTACATCTATAATTACTTGTACTTACTATTCTAAAGGACCTGTATGCAGGTTGTATTTAATACACTGATGTGACATCATTTCAAAAACTCCTCCACCTTTTCCACTGTTGACTGACATTAAAACTAAGTACAGGGCTTTTTCTAATGCTATTAGATCTCATCACATCTTTTCCAGCTTCTCTTTCAAAGATGTACTTCAGTGTGCGCCGCCTCATTTAGATGTTTTTGATGTTGCAACAAACCCCACCCCACGTACCCAGGCACGTTTAAACAAATATCACACATGTATTGTGGCATTTTAAAAAGTAGTTTCACACTCAATGTTTGTTTGTTATTTGCTCATTTGCATAAACTCTTATATGACAACAAGGGCCCCCTGAAATGTGGCTGCACTTGTCATGGAGTTAATCATGTTTGTCATAGTATGTATTTTTATGTGAATGAGTGAATGAAAAGCTGTTCACTCGTGGTTTAATGTTGCATATGTGGAGTAGCGCTGTGATTAAGTTGCAACAATCTATTGAGCGACACATTTACAAAATTAGGCTGGAATATAAAGTAAGTTGACACCATGACAAAACTCAAAGAACACATTATTTAGCAGCTGTGAAATGGTTAATGTTAAGTGTACCTGATTATGTGGAACATTTGACAACCTCTTAGGGTTTTATGGCAAAATAAATAAATAATAAAACTCACAGAATACATACATCACCCCCTAGTGGTGAATTATAGAAGTTAGTGCATGTCCGACATGTTTCACCACACCTTTACCTTATTCAGTGACACAAATGAGAGGATCTCTGAGCTGCCGTCAGCTGTTGTTGACACTGAAAATCAACTTGAAGAGATAACATTACACGAAAACCAAATGCCATAAATAAAACTCTCCACTTGACTATGAAGTGACATTTTTACAAATAATGAAGCTATGAGTAAATCGAATCTCCTTTTCTTAGGACATTTTGGTTTAAAATGCACAACATGCAAAATACCACATTTAAAAGAGGATCTTCACCGCGATGTATCCGCAGTTTTATGACTAGAAAGTTGATTTTCAAACCAAGCTGAAAGAAAAACAAACAAAAACGCTGGAAACCGACAGTGATGTGGTTGTTGAAGACGCAGTGTCGTCATCCACAGCATTAATCACAGCACAATGGGTAAAAACACTGTGAACCTTTATTGACAGCAGCATGTATACTTTTGTGTATATCTGTGATTATTGTGAACATTTGCTGAAGCAGATTAAAAAAGAGGCCTAGGTGTGAGTGCCTAGCATTCATAAAAACAAGACTTTACACTAAAAACAACGTATAAAAAAACCAAGTTCATAAACACAGGCCATTGCATTTGATTAGATAATGTAAAAAAAGAGGGAAACAGTTAAGATAATCCTTCATTTCATTTACCAGGCACTTACATGAGTACTTGTGACCAGCAGTCACTCTTTTTGACCTCCTTTGTACTTTGTGTTAGCATATTCAGCTGGTTGACAGCTTGAACACACACTGATGGACCATGAGAATGAATACACATACCATCAGAGAAAGTACCTTTCTATTATAAGCATAGTAAAAAAACACACACACACAAAAAAACAACACAGGACCTTCATCATAAATAAACAGGCACCTGCAAGTCCTTCTACATGACATGATACAGATAAAGAGGAATATTCCTTTAAGTGAAGTTAGTGCATGGCTTCTACATTATGTACACATTGCCTGGTGTGCGGGTCCACTTTGCAACCTTGTACAAAAACAAGTGGACCGGGAGGGGAAACTGTGATTGGACCTCTGAAGATAGCGCTGCAGGCAACAGCTGCGTCCCTGCAACTGAGACGACATGATGATAGTAATGTGGAATAATGGGTATTCTTACCCACGGGTAATGACCGATAAGCACCTCAAAGTTAATACAAGAACAGAACACACTCATTACAAATGTACAAAGCCCATGCTTGTACAGTCTCATCCATTCATCATGTTCCTTGGCTATGTAGTAGATTTTTGTTCCTGAAGCGTCGTTATAACATTGAACAGACCTTCGTAGAAACCCACTTCCACTTCAAAAGTTCACCGAGTTGAGTGGTGTGCATGCACACAGACACACACACACACTCTGGAGAAAGGTGGCGAGTCCCTGATGAACAGAGTAGATGGTGTCTCCTCCAGACTGAAGGTGGTGGTGGTGGTGGTGATGGACCCAGGAAGCAGCTGACTGGATTGTAAGTTCAAGCAGAGCAGCTGAAAAAGTCTCACTCAACTCGAGTGTGGTTGAATGACGGAATATTTAGGAAACAAAGTCCACTCTAGTCACATTATATCCCACACTTTCTTCTTCAGGGCTCTTTTTCAATTTATAAGCAAATACTGAGGATTTAACAGAGCAGTGAACTTAAATTTCAGGGGTTTTCTTCTTCCAACTTCCAACCAATTTCTATTTAATCCGAGCAAATTACAATCCCCACAACGCAGTTGGAAATTTAGGTGAGTGTGTGTGTGTAAGAGGGTTAGAGGCACTAAAGGTTTGTGAGGCTCCATGAATCAAAGTGTCTCTGGGAAAGAGCGGCTACAGACAGACAGACAGGCAGGCAGGCAGGGTCACGATTAAAACCACAGACAGGAACTGGAGGGGAGAGTCATCCAAGGCAGACGTAAATTCCTGTCACTGCTTACCACAAGCCATCACGCACATGTGTTCCCACTGATATAGCAAAAGAAGTCTTATACACACACACACGTTTTTGAAATGCATATATTAAGTGTTTTTTCCTCAACCCTCTTCCCTGAAATGTGAGACTTGTATCCAGCATTTCTGTCTGTTGTTTGGCTCCAGGGAACGACATTGGTAAAAAAGTTCCTCTCTGGAGTCGGGGGGGGGTGACTGTTCTCTCAGACTTTGCTGTCAGAGGGCAGTTCTCCCAGAGCGTGGACGATGTCGGTGAAGGACGGGCGCTCTTTGAGGCTCAGCGCCCAGCAGCGCACCATGAGCTTGTAGATTTTGGAGGGACATCCGTCTGGAATGGGAAGCTTCAGCTTCCCCGTCTTCAGACCTAGAAGAGTGTAAACGGAGCAGAGAAGGAGGTTAAACTGAGAGGCTTCTTGTTCTTAAAGCAACAAAATGTAGGATTTCAAGCATCAAACAATGTCTCCAGGATCATTTAGATGATAGTACATCAACTTACAATGAAGGATGGCACTATATCACTTTTTTGTGTCTAATATCGATATCACAAAGTTGAGCATCAATCCGACAGTCATTTTACTGTCCATATTGTACATTATACATTCTATTTTAACTTTTGTTTGTGTTAATATCTTTATATATTGTACTTTTGTTTTGGTAATACCTGTTTATTATTTATTATGCTTATTTGTACTGTCTTTGCTGCTGTAATGATGTTAATTTCCCCACTAATAAAGGACTATCTTATCTTAACAACACATTTGTGCTGTAGCCATTTTAAGCTATTTCAAAGACATAATTCTCCAACTGTGTCACAAATATCTCATCTCTTCCTACAACAGCGTGAATGTCACCCACGTCCAAGCCTGAGCTGGTCTGCATCACTATGGTACACTAAGGGGTTTCGGGTGAGTACATGGCACAAAAACAACTACAAAATTAGACGACTTTACGACACATTAAATGTCTTAACTTCCTAAAGGAATTGATATTTTCTCACCCACCACCCTCTTTCTTAAATCTGTCCGACATTTAACGAGTTTTGCCAACAATTTCTGCAGAAATACCACCACACCTGGTTTTAATTGTGTGCTAAATCAAACCACTACATCATCATCATCATCATCATCATACTGACCTTCCAGCACCTCATCATCGCTGAGTTTAGTATACGGCATTTCCCCGTGACTAAACACTTCCCACATCAACACTCCAAAAGCCCACACATCAGACTTAGTGGAGAAGTCGTCCTCAAACACAGACTCTGATGGGAGCCAGCGCAGTGGGATCCAGGCCTGTCTGTAGTGGTAGTACTCGCTGTGTTCATATACACAAGAGAAATGGTGAGGAAATGAAAACAATTCACATTTGTCAGGATGAAGACTGAATTTCATTTTAATGAATTAGTTTAATGTGTGTGTTTGTTTTTTTATTTTTACAAACCTGTTGTAGACGTCTTTGCTGAGGCTGAGCGATGACACCTTGACACGCCTGTTGCTGTTGATCAGACAGTTTCGAGCGGCGAGGTCTTTGTGAACGAAGCGGTGATTGGAGAGATGCTCCATCCCATGAGCCACCTGAGCACAGATGGAAACCTGAAATGGAGACAGAAAAACACTCAACACAGGATCTGTCAAGGTCTGTCAAATGTGTCAAGTCACTCTTTATTTATCTGCCATATAAGAAGAAACTACTGAAGTGGCAAATCGGGAGAATCAAGAGAATTCCCAGTGGACTGTTTACCTGTTGGGTCACTGCTCTGGATGGAAACAATATAACCATAAAACCATAATCTGTGATATAAAAGTACATGTGACGTTCACGTGCGACACAACCAGGCGAGTCAAGGTTGAGAGAGGCGATGAGACTCGATCATATCATATCTTTCATACTCTATCCAATGAATATGATGTTATGATGATGATTGATAGATAGATTAAATATTTAATGCCTCAGTAAATTGAGTATGTCTTTATTTTAAGTATAATATGATTAATGTAAGTCATCTATTATCCATTGTTTACATTGTAGATTCAAATGAAAATAGCTCTGAAAGGTACATCAAAATGAATCTATCTTGTTAATATTCATGTCGTCCAATCGGCTTTATTAGGACAATATATTTATTAGAATATGTTAAACTGAAATGATGAAATAAATCATTGGTCAAAGTTCTGTTTCAGAACCGATGACGATGAGTCTGCTGCTGAGAGAAGAGGAAAAGAGAGCGGGACGGAGACCAGAGCAGACCAGCAGCAAAGACATCATTTATATTATTTAATGTTTGCTTATACTCTGCCTGTTAAAATATGTCCATACTAAATGCTCCATGACAGTACACTTCAACTCATTTGCAATAAAAAGTGGGCTGGTCTTGGGCATGAAACTCCTGGGCTGAAAATTGGCTCCACTCCGGCCCTGGTTGCATCACTTCAACATTTTGAAAGAGTTCTCGTTGCCTGGCAACCTCACAGCGATGACAAAAGTCTTCGACATTGTCATAACTCCAACTAAACCCACCACTTCTCATTTTTCTCTCTCTCCACAGAACACATTATGTAATAATTAGTGAGCAGCCAGAAAAGCTGTTTGCCATGTTCAGTCTTTTATGCTTCGTTTCACTAACTGTCTCCTGCTTTTAGCTTCCTACTTAATATGCAGGTGTAAAGAAAGCACTGTTTTTGAAGGAAATGCCAGGCTATTAATGACTTACTTTGGTTTTGGTACTGATGGGCTGAGATTTGACCTTGTCGTCCTTGTTTTTGGAAATTCTCAGGAACTGCTTCAGGTCTCCCTGGTTTGAAAAAAGCGAAACAAGAGCATGACATTAGAAACGAACACATGTATTAAGATGATAAAATGCTTTGGTCTACTAACCAGATCATAGTACTCTAAGATGGTGTAGTGAGGCTCTGCCTCCCTGCACAGGCCCAGCAGGCGGACAACGTTGGGGTGGCTCAGCTTGCCGAACATTTCAGCTTCGCGGCGGAAGTCGAGCTGCAGCTGTTCATCTCTGGTCTGCAGGCTTTTCACCAGCACCACAGTTTCCTCCTGGCCCTCTTCAATACCCATAGCTTTGGAAAGCAACACCTCACCAAACTCCCCTTTACCTGAAGAAACATCCACACACACCACGGAGGAAATGTCAGAGCAGAGGCCCAAAAAAACAAAAACATCAACGCCAGACATGTTTGATGAGACGGACACACAAATATGGCACAGATTTAACAAGTTTACCCAAAGTGGTGATTGTCTGCAGGTTTGCCCTCGGAAAGTGGAGCTTATCGTTGTTGACATGGCTGTGCCGTTTCTCCGTTGTTGCCATGGTACCCATGTTGGTGAGTGCCACCTCTTCCTGGATCTCAGCAGTGGTGTGGCCATTTTGTTGAACAGCTCCTCCTGAAGAACATGACAAACACACAACATCATCAATGTTCAGTGCACTGAGATATGTGGATCCACAAAAGAAACATACCAACTCCATGCGATCACTTATTATACTGGTATATTGACTATTTAAAGCAAACGTCTGGTGATTTCTTTTGATGTTTATGTCATTCATGTGAAAACTGGAAAATCTGAGAAATTACCCCAAAACATTTCATGAGTGCTTCTTTATGTTTTCAATCCAAATCCAACCTGTTTGCAGCTGTCTCACTTTACTAGTGCAATGCTGCTGTTGCCTCCATCTGTCTTTAAAAACAAATCACTTCCTGTGCACAGTGTGGGGAATGTTACACAAGGTCTAAACACTGCCATAGTATTCTTAGTATTCGTAGTCAATGATGTCAAATTTATCTTTATCTTATTGCATTTTAAATGATAAGTACAATACCAAGGATAAACACAAGATGGCAGCAGATATCTGCTTTTACAGCTGCCCCATTAACAAGGATCTCCATCAGACATTCATACCATTGAGGCACTCCATCTCTGGCTCCTCTCCGTCCTGGCCCTTCTGCTGTCTCTTGGCATTGCGTCTCTTCTTGCAGTAGAACATGAGACCCAGCACTACAATGATGTAGGCCACAGCTGCTCCCACCGACAGGCCGATGGTTTGGATCATCTTGTAAGGAGCCTTGTCCTCGTCCAAATCATTGGAACTCATTGGTTTGTCTGCTGGACAGAGGCAACAATTATGGCCGACTAAAATACGTTATCATTTACACACCCGCCTTTAATCAACACAACATCTTCTGTTACATGATGAAACCACATTTTGTTGCTTTTGAAAGTGAGAGCAGGAAAAGTGGATGCAAGTAGTTAATGTGGATTACTTTGTCAGATCCACCACTTATTTACTTACTGCAGTCATAACCAGAATAACTCACTTGTGAAAAATCACTTGTGTCAAAGCAATTTGTGAATTTGCCCCTTTCACAATTCCACACACTGATCATGAGAAACTACAACAAACATTTAAATCCACGCGTCTCCTACTTTGCACTAATGTAGAATACTGTGCTGCTAATTGTTGCTACTGCAGACATGGAGCCACAGAGTATGAAGCATTATAAGATCTAATGTCTGCCCCATTTCCATCACCTTAGAGACAGCTGTGGCGTCAGAAACACGGAGGTGGTTATTAACCTGTCGAGATGAATGACAGGTGAGGGGGAGGAGCTTGAATCAATGCCTTCATGCTACACTTTGCTATCCTGGCTTATGACCCACGTGTGCACCTTTGTACCTGATAAAGGAAGCATGTGTGAACATGTGTGTGGTGTTGTTTGTTAAACTCACCCACTACATACAGCTGAGCCACGCGGTCTTTGATGCTGCAGCTGTTTCCGGCTACACAGGTATATCTGCCCGTGTCATCCGTTGTGACATCTCTAATCAACAGCGAACCATTATCCATCGTCTGGAACCTGAAAGAAGGCAGAGGTGTGGATGTCCAGGATTCATTAGTAGAAAGACACAATCACATGGTAACTGCTCACACAACACACTGATAAATCCGACATGTTCTCGAGCAGATACGATCTTTGGCATAAGCAGCATCAATATATGGTATTTCAATGTTTGATTTAAAGATGCGCAAGTGAAGAACAAAGAGAGAAGAACAAATGCAGCAGTTTAACGTCAGTGATGATATTCGGAAGCACAGATGAAAATTAAAACAGGATTGGCTGAATGATGTTAGGAGAGTAGACGGAGGAGAAAGGAAGTGGATATCAGACAGATCCTGAAGTAGCTTGAGTGACCAATTTTGGCTACTGAAAAGAGTATCATGTAAAAATGTGCTGATATATCCATAAACAAAAAGGGAAAGACTTAGTAAATTTTGCAAGCCAAAATAATGATGTGATCACAATATTTTCATTAGTGGAATTTGGAAATGTTTTCAAAAAAAGGCGTGAATGCGTTTCTGTGAAGAGAAAGACAGATTTAATGAATGTGAAGAGTTGTACTAAATTACTGTGTGTAAATGAGTAAAAGTAATTTAAGAGGAGACATTAAACAGCAATCATTTCAATTTGGAATGTGGTCTCATTTACCTCCTGTTCTTACTGATGTCCAGCATCTTGTCTTTAACCATCCAGTGGATGTGAGGCTCTGGGTCACCAGTGGCCTGACAGTGAAGGATGGCTGTTTGACCTTGGTACACCGTTGTATTCTCTGGCTCCAATTTAAAGCGAATGTACACTATTCAAGCACAAGAGATTAACATTAACACATGGACTTACACAAATACTCATTAATACAACACAGAAACAATAAGTGGGCCATAACATCTCATCTACAATCTGTGGTGACTGTGGTTAACATCCTCTCAGTTACTCTACAACCCAAAAGCAATTCATTGCTGGGCTATAAAAAGAACCAAGAACTCAGTAAATGCTGCTGTTGTTTTTGCCACTTGGTGATAATGATCATTGACTTGTCTTCTCGTGAAACCACTCTCAGTAGTGCAGAGACCACAAGTACATCTGATGTGGTACTGATGACTAACGTGACCGCGTGACCCTCTCTTTTAAAATCCCCTGTAATCAAGATGATGAGCGAGCAGTTTACCGGCCACGATGAGGGACACCAAGGCTCTTATCTCCCCCTGGAGGCTGTTGGACGCAATGCAGGTGTAGTTGCCAGCGTCACTTCGGGTGACTTTGGTGAAGTGGAGCTGGCCGTTCCT
The DNA here is from genome assembly GCF_019176455.1 of Solea senegalensis. Lineage (NCBI taxonomy): Eukaryota > Metazoa > Chordata > Actinopteri > Pleuronectiformes > Soleidae > Solea > Solea senegalensis. Next base: position 10,954,616 of record NC_058035.1, on the reverse strand, counting down.
CTGCTCTACGTGCGGCGGTAGCTCGCCTCCGTCTGCAGGGGGAGACAGAGAGACGGGGGTGTTGTGAGGGCTGGGTCTCTTTACCGCATAGTCAAGTGATTAAATGGACTCCATCATGGCCCATGCAATTGTAGGCATGAAATGATCCATGAGTTCAGTGCAGATTCAGTGCAGGTTTCTACATATTCCTGTGAAAACATCATTAGTCATTGTTAACACTGAGGGAATGAAGTGCACTGTTGCTTTTTGGACGATGTGTTTTCTTTTGGAGCAGCCAATCCCAATTTCATTGAAGCAAGTGTGAGCAAAGGTTAAGCCGGGGGCATGCACACCTACCTGCTTTGGTCCAGCGGATGGTGGGGCTCTCTCTGCCTTTAGCAGAACACTGGATGGTGATTGCATTATCCAGCTCCAGGCACTGAGAAGGCTGGGGGGTCGGGGTGAACTTAAGTTTCTCTGTAACACAAGTTAAAACACCACACACATAGTAAACACAAAGGGGTGGGGGTGTCAAAGCCTCTTTTGTGCGACTCGCGCTGCAGATGAAATGACACTAATCTAAGGTAAATCATGTTCAGACACATTCAGGCAAATGGGGCTATAGGCACACATGTGCACACAGATCTGCCGAGTACAACAAGTGAAGCCTATCTGAAGCTGAGATCATATAAACAGGGTTTGGCCAGACAAAACAGCGACATGTCAGGCTATCTATCACAGTAATTCTGTAGCAGCAGATAGGAATTTATCACGCAGATAAAAAGGGAGGCTACAATAAAGCTGCCGCAGACGAGCTGTATTTAACACCTTTGTGAGAGTTCTGCAGGACGCCCACAGACAGAACACGGCCATTCCCTGCTTATTTTAGGAAGCGCACACATGCATGCACACAAATCTTCTCTCAACACTGTATTACTCATTATAATCTGAATATGACTTCACTCATCTGATATTATTATTACAATAAAATTATTTCATCTGTGTGGGCATTAGTTTGAAATGAGTATGTATTTATTTATCAACAAATGATTCCCTCACAGCTTACCAAGAACAGTAACTTTAGCATGTCCAGACAGTCGGCCGCCTACTGTCTTGGTTTCACAGCCGTACATTTGTCCATCGTACACCTCGACGTTGTTGATCCTGAGGGTGCCGTTTGGGAACAGCTTAAAACGAGAGTCCTGGGGAGGGAGAAGAAGAGCACTTTCAGTAAAGCCATTATTATAGTTTTACTTGCATAACAATACAAATGAATTCAAAGGCGTGTAATTATTGACACCCTATGGTGAGACTGCAGAGTGCAGCAAAAAGGAGGAGGACTCCTCTTATCCCTCCTTTTCCCAGGTGCATAAGGGAACTAGTATGGTGGCTTTGTCACTCTTTCACAACTCTCTTCATTTCTGCACTCACTCTGTCCCGTTTCCTCCTTATCCTTGGTTGGTTTATGTATTGGGTTTGTGTCGTTGTGTGTTTCTGTTTGCATATTAAGCACATTTAACGTGGAACACACAGAAATTTATACTGCTGCAGAAACATTAGGGTCCAAGATGGCAGTGTCCATAAAGCAAGGTTTGCTTGCCTGGAGTACATATAAGAGGCTTAATCTAAAAAAATTTTTATTTTAAATGAAACAAACATACTATGGTGAGCATATCTAATTTCTGGCAATAAGCGCTGCTCAATGTAACACGCTGGTGTGTTTAAACTCACCTCAGGTGTGATCATGATGTTGTTGCGGAGCCAGGTGACCTCAGGTTCAGGGTTGGCCTGAGCGTGACAGTGAAGGTAACCTGGTTTACCTTCATCTAAGTGGCTGTCCTGAGGCCTCATCACCCACACAGGGGCAGCTGTGGACACACACACACATGCACAGAATTAAATCAAGACGCAACTTATATTGAACTGATTAATGTCTTACTTTCTTTTAATTCTCCAAAAACAATTGACCCCACATTTACCATTATGTAATCATAGTCCGTAAAACGTGTAAAAAAAAAAATGGACGTCATTTTCCTGTTTCCCAGTTGAAGCTAACCAAGAAGTAAGAATATATTAAACAGCCAGCAGGAGGGTGACCTGCTGTTGCAAAAATAAGTCTATTTGAATTTGTTCGTTACATCAGTAAACATTTTACTGAGGAGTTATTGGTCTCGATCACAACGAGTCAATTGAAAAAAAGAAATTGACTATAAAACAGGGCACATATGCGTGGACACCAGTATAACTGACAGCTAAGATGAGCCTGGTTGTAGGTGATGTCTGTAATTTTCCAGTTGCAAAACCTCAATATGGTGCTAGTCAAATTGTGAATCGAGGCTTCAAAACAAGAATACAACAATATCCTCAATATTTTCCACATTTCTGGTTAACACAACACAGATGTGCCTGTAAACAAAGCATTCATTTTATAAAACTGAAGGAGTGCCCCACCAGAACAGATAGGCATACTCACTAGCCACAGTGAACGTGACCTCTTGTGTTCTGCGCCCCGCCTTATTCTGAGCCACACAGGTGTAGATGCCCGAATCTCCCTCCTCTGTAGGACTGAAGACCAGGTCCAGGCCGTCCTGGAAGACTCTACCCTCTGTGGGCACTCGCTGACCTCCTCTCTCCCACCACACCTTGGGTTCAGGTCTGCCGCGCGGGGGTCGGCAGCTCACCCTCTGTAGGGTGTCTGCTGTGAACACCTTTGACATCTTAGGCACCATGTCGTCTAACTCTGTAACGGAGAGGAAAAGAGAGCAGCAGGGTGTTTGGTGATTTCAATGTGTTCATGACCACAGATAATCATCTTTCCTGTTAACAGATTTGAAGCCCAGATTACAGTCATTATTAGAAATAAATGGGAATATAAGGTTGTTCTTTGTATGGAAATGAACTCAGGTCTTTGTGAGGTGGGACATATCAAAACCGGCAGCCTTTAATACAGAAAGTGGAACATGATCTCTGGTCCAAATAATTAGAGGATCTCCCACTACACTGTGGTTTTACTGTACTGGCCAACACTGGTCTGAAAGCAGGTCGGTGGCTGTGACTCTCAGATCTAAATCCATTGAAAAGAAAAGGGGAAAATGCACAATTCTAAAGTAAATGAAAGGGAAATCGAGCTGGATGTATTTCAGCGAAATTCTGTAGTGACACAATCTGCTACAATGCCTGCAGGGATTACCATCAGATTAAGTGAATTAAGGTATTTAAATGGAGCTGTGGTTGACTGGGTTAAAACTGCAGATACAGTTGTACCTCATTAATCCAAAACCCTTAGGGGGAAATGGGCCGTTTGAGAGGAATAAAGTGTATGGGACACTGAAATGCATAGAAATTCCAGCCCTAAGCTTCTCCAAAAATATTTGACTTGCATGCACTTCATGCATTTCAAAATGTTGGCTGATTCGTAAGATGAGAAGATACTACAGCTTGTTCTGGCTTTAAACTCAAGAGGATATTTAAATGCTGTTTTAGGGATTCGAGAAGGAAATGAGGAGGCGTGTCCAGTACTGAAAATGCTCTGATGTACAGTATCCTGTTATGAGTGTTTTACACTGCAGTTATCACAACCTGAAATCTAAGCAGAACACATTTATATTTATTTTACTTCTTATGTTCTGTTACCAGTGAAGAGTGACTTCATTTTATATTTATTATTTCACACAAGCAAAAAGTGTTAATGTTGAACTTGAATCACAGGTTCTTAATGACACTAAGCAACAACGTAATTACTCTGCTTGTTTGCTCATCTCAGTCATAGTGGGATTTTATCAAATGTCACATTGTTGGTTGTTCTGTAAGGTGAAGCAAGCTTTGCAAACAGCTGGACTGTGGGAGGATGTGTTCTGGAGAAGATGCTCCAGTGATAAGTGTGTGCAGTAGATACGACTGGGCCACATGTCAATGAGGGGATATGATCATCATCATCATCATCAGGGAAGTCTGGCTTTGAGTGACAGCCAGATGAAGAAGGGAGGGGATAAATATGTAACCCAAATGCCACGCTCACTCGCAGATTACAGAACCACAGGGGTTCATCTCTCGCCAGTTCACAACTGCAAATTTGTGTGTGTTTGTGTCTGTACCAGCTATGAGGAGCGAGGCCTCCAAAGTAACTTGGGATCCTTTGAGGCCACGGCCAACACATTTGTAGGTCCCCGTGTTCCTGGGCTTCACTTGAGTGATCACAAGTGTGCCGTCGGGGCGCAGAATCACACTGTGGTGAGAAAACAGATCAGCATGTTTATGTTTCCAAATATTATTTGCTTTTAATGAGTGACAAAAATAAGTATTACATGCACAAGTTGTTCCTGTTAGTGTAGAAAACCAGGTAAAGACGTGAACCTAATGTCCTAATGTTAAGCCCAATGCATTTGGCACCAAGGAGGACCAGATAAGCATAAGACACTAGTGCCATCCTTTCTGAACTGCCCTGATCCACTAAACTTAAGCCATCTAATGCTCTAAATAGGGTGAAGTAAATAAGTAATATATATATAAGTATGAGTAAATGAAAACGAACACAGCAATTTGCCCTACATCGTTTATGTTAAAATCTCTTGCAGTTTAATAAAGCCCCTTCCTGATTGGCTGACCTCTGGCAGGCTGAAGGGAGTATCAGGAAGAGATGTAATTAAAAAGCTGACCTTCAGCAGGCTCCAGAGATCAGAGATAGAGAGCTTCAAATCGCACACAACACAGAAATTTGCTTCATAGACAGGACAAAGAAACAGATATCACTGCTATATGACAAAGCCATTAAAATGCTTGTGGGGAAAGTGAATAACTATAGCAGATGAAAACGTTAAAAGCACTGCTGGAGACATTAGGAGGCTGTGATATTTCCGTCAAGAGTTTCCAAAAGCAGGACTAATAGCTCTGCAGTGGATTCTCCAAGGAGATGTGATGTTTCTGTGTCTTCTCTTTTCATTAACAGGAGGGAAAAGATCTTTGGGAAAATCACGTGCGTTTTCACATGAACAGTGGAATGTTACTTCACCAATGAAATCATCTCTAATAACAAGAGGATGCAATCAACAAAGTGTTTGTTTTGGGAGGAAATCTGCTTTATAACAACATGAAAGATTTACAAAAGAAGAATTTTCACATCTTTACCTTCCGACGTGGTTTGAGCCACGGGGCAGAGATTTTCTCTCTGGCAGAAATATTCACAGAGGGGGGTCTAAACAGTGCAGGTGCATAACAGATGATATCTTGCATTCCTCTTCCTTCATAATCAACCACAATCACACGAACACACGGAACACGAGGGTGCTTGAAATACCTAAACCGCAATCAGGCCAGGTTTTTCAAGAAACAGCCTGTGTGGTGTGTGTTCTTACTTTCATGCTTAAATTATAGTGAAATCCCGGTGCTGAGTCATCACAAGGTGAACAAACCTGTCTCAGAATACACAGCTGACTATTGATAATGGAATCCCTCACCTGCCCCGCCCCCCCCCTTCACTGAACACTGTAATGACTTCACAATCTGAAAACTAGGCCCTTACGCTGCATGTGGAGTGTGACTAGGTATCAGCACAAGGGGTTTACTTGGCACATTGTATAGAAAATGGTTATTATCTAGTGCTCATGTGTTCATATGGGGCCATGCTGGTAAGGTGATTGTAGCCGGAGGGGTTTTCTTGCCCTGGGGATGAATGCTGGAGAGCCCTAAAGTCTCCTATGAAAGGTTGGAGGGAAAACACTGTGCTCTGATGATGTATAGTTGACCGCAGAGGAACTTTACAATGTTCTGTTGCAGTAATAACAATCCTTAATGTGCATTTCAGCACACGGAGAACTGAGTAAGGTCCAATGTAAGGGTTCCACCTCATTGGGTTCAGAATAATATCTGAAGCTTTTATAATGAGAAGTTAGGAAAGGAAAAGGGAGTCAGTGTTTTGACTGCAAGGACATACAAGAGGAGGTCGATGTACCATCAGAAAAGGTGGATGGTTTAGCTGTGAACATACCGAGACTTGTTTGCGAGCAGCTCGTTTTCATGGTACCACTCCAAAGCAGGTGCTGGCACGGCGGTGAACTGGCAGCGAAACATGGCCTCCTCGTTTCGCAACACAACTTGGTCCTCGGGGGTGACCACTGCGCGAGGAAAACTCTCATCTGTTTGAGAAAGATGAGGTACATGATTAAATCTGCAGGCATCAGATCATCGAGTTACATATGCATGAATTCTCTGGGCTTTATTAAATCCCGTTAACAGCAATGTAAGGCCGGTGTGCAGGCAGCCTTCAGGTGGCGCTGTGTGTCAACACTTCGGGGCCCGGGGGGGAGACTTAATGAGGTCAGTGACCACCAGACCCGGCCGTGCATCTCAACCATTATCTCTTTCCCGGTTTACCTCCTGTGATGTAGAATCACACAAAGAAGGATCCTCTCACTCCTCTGTGATGATGTTTGGTCATGCTACTCCAAGACATGCTCACAGAGTTGTGCTTTTAGAACATTTTTAACATCTACATGGAAGATTTTTAGAAAAACCTCTAGGTTCTCTGTCATTTTTTTTTATTGCTCATAACTTCACATCACACATACAAAGTAGAACAACATAAATATACTCCTAATCCAGGTTTATGCAGGAGTATTCAAAATCTCCTGCCAGTAGCAGTATTAGAACATGCCTACTGATTGGAGAGGGACAGAGAGCACACAGTCTGAGAACACCTGGCCCACCCAGTCAGTTGAAAGGTCTCAACTTAAAAAGCTGTGACCATGCATTGAAAACCTGTCTAAATCTGTCAGCCTTTCCTTTAGGTCAAGCCCTATTGAGTGGAGGGCGGCAACATGGTAACTAGAAACTCAACAATTACCCATTCTTCCTCCACCCAGGTGCTAACATAGCATGTCTGTGTGTATGTGTATGTGTGTCTGTGTGTGTGTTGCAGGTGGCCAATTAGAGTGGAATATGGCATCAGATTTCTTTCACAGATGTGCTGCTGTATGTCCTGCAAGAGCTGAGGGGCCAATGCCCAGGGGCGCGCTAACACAAACACATATGCTACGTCAACAACGAGTATGTCTCCCCTCACATCATCTGAGAACGCTCCAGTTAAGACAAGCAGCATGATGTTGCCACTGAGCTGATGTTGTTGTTTGCTCACTAGGTGTTGACGATGTTGTTTCTGTCTGTGTGGGTGGAAGAGGATGATGGTGCTAAACGTCTGGCAATCACATTAAGAACTCAATAACTTTGCCTTCCTGCTCACTCCCCTCCATCTCTCATCTCTCTCAACACTAATGGTCTCTACACACCCACTCCTGCACACCACACTTCCCGGCAGGTGTGGAAATATGTGGAAACTGAAAGCTCAGAATATCTCATCATCTCATCTCTTCTAATGTCACGTAAACATGCCGACAGACACACACACGAATACACACAAACCTATGATGTTAAGAGTGTAGTTGCTATTGCTGCAGACGTGGCCCGCTGCATTCTTGGCACAGCAATAGTACAGGCCGTTGTCTTCTGGACTGGCGCTTTTGAAGGTGAGTGTCCTCTCCTTGTTGTTGATCTGATGGCTCTTCTCGGTCAACTTCACCCCGTCCTTGAACCACTGGCACGTCGGCCTGAGAGGGAGAAAGGGATTAAAGAGGATGCGTTGTGTGAGAGATTTATAAGAAGACAATGAGACAGGGTGAACAATAGAGTGCTAAAATATCAGATGCAAAAGGAGAGTGGTAAAGATGAACTCAAGGGCATGAGAGAGGCCAACGAGGACAAAAGTTTTTCAGTGCTGTCCTTTTACTTGACACTGAACTTCACAGAAACTCACCGCGGGTGGCCATCAATATGACAACGCAACGTCACTGGTGCAGAGCTGTCGACCTCTCCCTCTGAGGTGTGCTCCTTCAAAGTCACACCACCACTTTCCAACCCTGCAGGGAAAGAAAAACAGACAAGCCTGTCAGCAGGAGGAGGGAGGCAGCATGAGAGGACAAGAAGAAGAGTTGAGGAGGACAGGAGAGAAGACTAAATTAAGTGGTTGTCCTGTCATCTGTCCTCGTGTGACACATCACAACGATTATGGGTATGACAGAACTGTGATTCAAGAACAGAGGCAGAGCAGGGACCCACCATAACACTGGGTCGGCTTACATCAGCATTCCACTGTCTTGCACTTAAGAGGGAGCGCCGGGTCTTTACTGTGCTTTTTAATGGATATTCAAAGGACAGCTCATTGAGTTACTCAGTTAAAATGGCTTCTCTGCTGCCAGAGCAGCCCATAAACACAGGAAGAAAGGAAATGGCAAACAGTTAATATGATCCACTTTTAGCAATGGTCCCCCCGCCCCCACTCATCATAGTCTACAAATGTTTGAAAATTGGTGAGGTGCATCTTTTAAACCCTATTAGTGGTGTGGACGTTGTCACATTACTTTTGTGAGTATCATCACTCACAAAAGTAACATGAAACTTAATCAATGTTGCCTAAATGACGAATGAACAAGCGACCAAGTCAGGAAAACAGATGGTGACATTCGTCCGCTGAACGCATCATGATGCAGTTGAGAAATGAGGGGAAACCATGCATCGTTTTCATCCGGTGCATCAAATGCATACAACATGTCAAGAAATGTCAAATCTTTCATAAAAGAATGGAAACGAATTACTATTTCAGGTTCTATTCATTAACATGTCCAAAAACAGACAAGTATATATGACAAAGTGATGAACTGAGGCTATTTATCCCATTTTTTTTAATAAAAGGGATGATGATGGTTTTTGTAAGATGAGCATAATGTCAGTCTCCACCATAAAAATGCAACACTTGATCCGTTGTGGGCAGCATTTACCTCCTGACAGAGTCACTGCCTGCTGCTGAGCTACATGTACACTTAGGTGAAGAAGAAAAAAAAAAAATCTAACATTATTTAGAGAGATCAAGGTCTTCGGTCTCAGTATAGCCTCAGAATACCTCGCTGGAATTCCCCTGATGTGTTGACTGTCAACATACTTAGTGTTTACACAGAATGAGAACATGGGCTAATTGTTACTTAGGTGATGATATACAAGATGTGGCTGCATTGCCTACAGTTACTACACAGTGTGAGGTTCCTGGGTGCACACGTGCATTTGCTATAAAAGCATGTTTGTTTGTGTTTCTCTAGTGTGTACATTAGTATATGGGGACTTTGTTTATAGATACCGCATCTATGCATTAAAAATGCATGTTCCCTCATGCTGAGCTCCATACCTTTGCCCTGTGGCTACATAGAGTGTGTCTGCATCTCTGCTCCTGCATCTTTTGTGTATGAAATATGCATGGCATGAGAATCCACATAACACAGTAAAGCCAAAGCGAGGGGGCAGCACTTCTACAAGGTCAGAGGGGGCGCTAGAAGGAGACCTTTCACAACGAATTATAAAAGAAACGTAACGCAATTTTCTGCACAATAGAGGAGCATTCCCCTCGCTTTAGGCGACATCTGATCCAGGCACTGCTCATTAACTTCATCCCACCACAGATGCCCCGACAACTGTGAGTGTGAGCTACAATGTGTGCTCACGTGTGTCTGCGTTACAGACAAGTGTTTGTGTATACAGTTGATGATGCTCTGCCCTTTAGCATGAGTGCAAATGTATTCAAACCTCTTTGACGGTTTTGTGCTGGAGACTAATTGTTTGTGTCTCACTCAAGGCCGATACGGTAACTTAGCAAGGGAGAAAAAGAAGAGGAGGAGGAGGAGGAGGTAGTGATGAAGGCCATCCACGCTATTGGAGACCTGGGGCCAAACACTCCGACAGACGTGCTATTAGAGCCCTGGAAGTATTAGGGGCTAGCAAAACCAGAAGGGAAAACATTGAGTCACAGAAGAGGAGGAGAAGTGGTTGAGAAAAAAGCGTGATAAAACAAGATGTATCATCTCCACTACAACGGAGTCATTTACAAATGACATTGTAGAATTTGTTTAAACCTGTCTGGAGTAACAGGTGGGTGTTCCTAGTTCCAGGAAGTGCCAAACTGTCAACCTCAAAAGCTGAGGCTGATTATGTTAGAAGTTAGAAGTCCATGTGTGTTTTTTCTGCTGTATAAGTCCAAGGGAAAACAAAAACAACAACAACAAACAAGAAGTGTCTTTTTATAAGGGGGAAAAGTAGCACGAGTTTTAAAATTGGAAAAAGGCATCACAGGACACAATGATCGACTAGTGACCAACTTCTACATGTCTGCAGACATGAGACAACAATGAGTAGTTGTCAACACAACCTGCCTTGTGACTTTAAAAAAACTGTCCTCCAGCAGTTTAAAACCTATTCCTATTATTTCATTTCCAATTTGACCTGGATTTTCCGACGGTCACACATTCCAACCCTTTACTCGACTCGTAGCACTATTCACAGTTCAGGTTTCTCCAGCTGTCCCCTTGACAAACAGAAGGCACTCTTTCACAACCTATTAGTGGCAAATACTTGCCCGTAATCCCTCTCAGAATGCATGACTAAGTGTTGGAGCAGCCCTGGCAGCAAACGCCATAATTAGAGGTGTATAATTATTATGCTGGAGACAGAACAGGAAGTGCTATCAACACGGGGATGATAGCCGATGAATTGTGAGTATATTGTCAAGGCAGATGCTTGGACCGTTCATCCTTTACCGTGCCAAAAAGCGGCTCGGCATGTGTGCATGTGTGTGTCTCTTTCACTCAATGAGCTGATTTGTCGCCATGGAGAAGGGTTTCTCCAACAAAGCAGCAGGGTGGATTGTGTTATCCCGGAGAGTGGTGGGGATATGATTTGACTGACAGCACCCTATGTGCTTGGAAATTACCAAAACATGTGGCAGAGTGGTTTCATATTGTAAACTTTTTTTGGGGGAAAAAACCTGGCCGAGCTCAGTCCTGGGAAAAGCGTGACAAATTCAGCACTGTACCAGACAATGTGTCAGGTTTTATCAGCTGTGGACGTCAGAGGTCGGCAGGCCAGGCTGCAAACTGCGGTGATTCAGAGAGATGTTGCGGCTCTAACAAGACACAGAAAAGGGAGGAATAAAGGAGGAGGAGAAAGAGGAAAGTCACTCTGTGGGGGGAAAAGCTGACGGATGGAGCCTGGGTCATTAGGCATGAGGAACTGAATTTTTTAAGCTCACAGATGACAGACAAAACAGCGAGCTGGGAGCATGGGAGAGTGAAGGAAAAGTAGAGCTGTGGTAGCCATTAGTAAGGACGCTCTAAAATGCATCTGCTGAACAAATGTAGGTTAAGGACACAAGCTACGTGATTAAACAACGTTGGCAGGCGTGTACACTGTGCATGTGCATGTAGACAGATTAAATATGGAAGAGAATCTGCCTCCCTGTGTTTCTGGTTTCAACTGCACCATTCCCCCCCTCTTCCTATGTGTTGTCTACATCTACGCCCCAGCTGGACGCAGCCTCACCATGGATGCAAAAAGGGATGAAGTGGAGCTAAAAACACCTCTATAAGACAAACAAAGGAAAGATAATTACACTGAATAACTCTCAACTGGCCTGATTTGACTGACCACCATTGAGAGTGAGACAAATTAACTGTCTCTCTGGCAGCAGTGGGAGGAGCGTAACCTAATCTGGTACAGTCCATGTACAGTATATATGGGATACCCACCCCCTCCAACACAACCCCCACCCACAGCACTCGTTTACTACGATGCACGCAAACTCGCATACACATGAGCGAACACACACACAGGATTAACGCCAGAGGGGGGGTCTGTCCTATAAAGCTGCTTTATCGCCTGTTAAATGTATGTTGGGGAAACATGAGAACATCTGTCATAACAGTCTGATCCACCTAAAGTGATCCAGAGATGAACAGCTGACCGGCACACTGCGATCGATAGACACACTTATGTTGATATACACAGTAGTACAAACAGTATGTAGCGTACAAAAAGTGATTAAGGAGGATTTCTAACATAAGCAACTTAACGCTGTGTATGTGATGTTAAATACACATGTTGTGTGCTGTAAATTGTCCAATTTATCCTTTAAAGAAAAGGCAGAAATTCTTCTGTAAGCCATTTGATATCAGACGTCATGTTTAATGACTCCATGCAAAATGTTGTGTGTGAGATGTTTGGTGAATTAAAAACACATGTGCATGTATCTGCCTCTCAGAAATGTAATCTGATGTAATTCCTTCTTCGTGAGCCGTGTGCACAGTCCAGGGTCGTACTACCTCACCACCTACAAATAATTAATTATCATCTATGATGAATTTATAGGATCCAAAAAGTCAATTGCATGAATTATTATGGCTAGAAAGAATTATGCTGGACAAAAGTGGCTCTTTAGAAAGATGTGTGGTGGTAATGCCAGTATTCTTTCATATTTAAAATACTGCTATGTCAGTTTCATTCCAATATTAAAAATGATGCCCTTGGTTGACAGTGGTTAGCTGACCAAAGCAGTGAAGTTGTGAGCCAAAAAAACAAACAAAAAGGAGCAGAACTGAAGATAATCATCTATGGTTTCCTCAACACAAAAAAGATTATTGAAGCTTGAACAAAATGTTTAAGTAAAAACTAAGTACATTTTTTAATTTTTTCATTACATATGGGAGAGTAATGCAAATGTGGACTAATCTAATTTGTTTTACTCTTCTTACATAAACAAGCACTAGATACATTTCCATGATTTAATTATTTAATAACAAGAAAAAAAAGAATCCAAAGTTAAAACAGGCCCTTTTCCTCTAACAAAAATGAGATGAATAAAAAGTACAGGGGAATGGTAATGACCTGGCAGATAAAACTGTTTATTCTAGCTCTTAAGAACTGGTGTTTCATGTCCGACTTGTTTTAATATTAACCTGTGGGAGTTTGTCAGTTGGACTTTATTGACACACTAGATCATGCCTAATTGCGACACATAAAATCAGTTCCCTCCAGATCAGATGAGGTTTGGAAATGCGATCTTCAGAGCTCAACATCACAAATATCCACTGGTGAAGACACATCATAGAGCAAGGGTTAAACCTCTGCTTTCTTCCTCCCGTCATTCGCCCTCAGTTCATATCTCAGTTTGCTACAAGGAGGTCTGGACACTCATCTGTTCTCGTAATCAGCCTTTGAACTAATGACAGCACTGCAGAGACAAAACCTCCCACCTCCTGGCTGAATGTGGCTACGGAGGACAACATATTCCAGATGGAGCCATTTTCCCCCCCCCCTCGCCACAAAGGCTTTTCAGTAACAACTGGTACCTGAGGGACTTCCACAATACACAAACAAGGTTGTTGTTTTTTTTACACTAACATGGCTGTCCAGACTTCCCGTGCCTTCCTCTGAAACTTAAGAGGATAAGTGAGCTTTGGACTTGGGGCTAGACACAAATGTATGATACCAGTGTGCCACACTTTAATTGGGGAGGAAAAAAAAAACTTTGCAAAAGTGTGAGAAAAACATGATGTGGAAAAGCTGGAAGAAGGAGGGCAGAGTTAATCCAAACCTGAATAATTACATAGCTGGAAGGTAAACTACTCTCTTCAGTAATTTTCAGACAAAAGCCTTTTGATGGTATATGGGAAAAGAGTGTTACACAATGTAGAAAAAAAAAGAAAAGATACAAGCAACAAGAAACACATGCTTGGTGCCACACATATCCAGTTTCCTTTAGAGAGTGGAGATGAAGCCACTAAGAACAAGGCAACAAGGTGGAAACATTCCTTCAGCTCATACTACCTGTCATCTTATACTGTGACTTTTGTTTTGCTTTTTTGATGCAGAAACTGGATGCACACCCGGGATGCCATTTTGAAACCCTGTCAGCAGGCTATTTTCACTGGGGAAATCAAACTTTGGTTTACTAGGAGGCTTTTAGTGGCTTGAAATGAAACACTCACACTTGATATTGAAGGAGGCATTGGTGGAGTGGAGCACCTCTCCTGTGACCGTGTTCTCTGCGACGCACTCAAAGTTTCCTGCGTCCAGTCGCCGGTCCACTGCGGTGAACTTGAGGTTGCTGCCCTCCTGGAAGCGCCTCTCGCCGTTCTCCAGAGGCTGGCCATTGTGAAGCCAGCTGTAACTGATGTCAGCCGGATCGCTGACCTCACAGCGGAGCATGGCACTGCGTCCATGCAAGGCATCCTGGGACTTGGGTTCCTTAGTGAATTGGATGGAAGCAGCCTGGATGGACAGAACTGGAAAAGAGAAAATAAAGAGAAAGGGGGGGAAAGTAAGTGACAGAGGATAAGAATTAGGCTGCTGTTAACATTTTACAGCTTTTTCCGTTCATTACGTGCACGCCATAACAACCACTTAGCCTGTGAAGGAATGTAATGTTTAGACTCAACTGGTGAACTGTGAATTACAAAGTTGTAAAATTATCCTTTTTCCTTGCAAGTGAGTGATCTGATAGTTCCACAGCACACACACACACAGACACACACCTCAGTCGTGTGCCATCAACTAAGTGAGACACATCCTAAACAAGACATGATGTGCTGTGCTCACACACACACACGGTCAAATCTTTTATTCCCACTCATGATACTGTGTACAAGTGTCTCCACATATCACTGGACACAGACAGAACACCACTCAGTCCCATTTTGCTGTGGCACAGTCACGAGGCAGGACAGACGAAATAAAATTAAAAACAGAAGAATGGATTCACGGTGCGGGTAACCAGAGGTGAATGTGATGCCTTTTTTCTGGTGGTTGACTGATAAGGGTTTGTCAATAGCTGATGCCCCATTTTATTCCCCATTACCACTGGTCAAAAAATCCATTTATTCCTGGGTTGAAATGGCTTTCTCACCAGCGGGAATGCATTTAATCTGGTGAAATGCTTCTGCTCTATATTTTCCAGAGATGTGCCCCTTTCAGTGCAACAGCATCCATCTTCCGACCACTTCTTTAAATTTGGGACAGAGCTAAATGTAATTTGTTTTCATTTACTTCATCAATTGGATCATCTAAATAAGGGCCGACGTAAAAGATGCAAAATAGTAATATTACGTTTGAAAAGAGTCACTGCCTTTTATTTCCAAATGTCCATCACTCATTTTTACTTAATTTAATTCTAGTCATTGGACAACACAGGTACAATTTATCTGTAATAAGAATGAGTCCTGTTAATAATAACAAATATTAAAATAAACAAAAGCACACAGCTGGGACAGGGAAAACAGGACCTTCCCCTTGAGTTACATGTTTTTGAGACAGTGGAATGAGTCTGATTGGCTGCTCATCAACTTCCTGTTTATAAAACCACCACAATGATCTATTCATCAGTCGCGAAGGCAGGTGCTCGTCTACTCAATGTTATCATACCTGATGTCAAAGGGTTTGTGATCATAAGGCACAGCCCAACACAAGAGTCTGTTAAGCAGCGACCTACACCTGCTCAACAGAGTGCGTGCCTGTGTGTGTCTTCGTGGCCTCCTGCAGACCTGGAGTTAAGTTAAGGTGGATCTTTCAATAATGTTTAATCAAGAGGCCTGTTGACGATGAGCTTAAGTAATCCCTCCATCTCTGACCCTCCTCATCCCAATGCGCCTGTCACTATTCATCATCTTTGTCTCAGCTGCAGGTGGCTGAGGCCGACAGGCAGAAAAAAAAAGACAAATCGAGGCAGAACGGCAGGTCAAACTAGACAACTTGTGAGCTTGTGGATAAGATGAGACAGAATCATCTGCAGTAAATTCCCCCTATAACTTCATTTTCAGTCAAGAGGAAATTGCATGTACACTTAAATCACTTAAAGACTAAAATTGGTGGGTGAACGCAGGATTTTTTAAACCCAGACAAAGCCCCTAAAAAATTAACAATTGACACCAATCCCATTGACAGTGGTTGTTTATATTAAACAACTGCTTACCCATACATCACACAGAGAAGTGTCCAAAACAAAACGAGAAAAAATAACTATGTAGATTAGTAGTGTTTACTGTATTTTTTATGGAATAAATCATACAGAGTGCTGCCACAAGTTTTAAAAACCCTGCATGCATTTGGGAGGTGAGTGAATGCCAGACAAACACACAAAAAAAAACACATTTAAACCTGAGATTAAACTGGACAGGAGCAAATGGCAAAAGTGGAGAAGTGCTACACATACAGTGCTGTATGTAATATGGATTTGTATACTGTGTCTTAATAAAAGCTGTATGTTTGAGTGCTTCTGCATATCATCCACACACTATATGCAAAAAAATAAATACAATTAAACACAAAGAAAATGCAGTTCAAACCTTGTTCAAACTGAAAAATAGCTAAAAGTATATCCAGGGACATTAATGGTCAGGGACGGATTTTCATAAAAAAAACAAAACAAAAACATACATATACTCAACATTTTTCATGGCACGCAAAGATAAGCACAAATTCATTCAAGGCCACTGCATCTGTATGGATGTTGGAGCGAGCTGAGAAAAAGTGAAGCAGCAATGTTTCCAGAGAGTGAGGATTTTACCCGCAGCAATGAAATTAACATCAACCTGAACAAAGCAGTGTTCACTAACTGCAATCTGTCACCCTCTGACTGCTTATTATATACCACTTTATATTAATAGATTTAAAGATATATCTGTTACACCCACACATTTACAAGAGTACATAAAATGAATAAAATCAGTCAAAACCCTTAAGTGGTTACAATTGCAAAGAATAGAAAAACAATGACACATAAGCTCCAGCAGATATTTTTAGTCCGTTACGCCTTTGTTTTTCATTTAACACTGGGCCTTGCAGCCAGAGTAATCAATGATGTCTTTAGGGGTTTGTTTTTTTTTCCTTTTATAGAGACACTATATTAGAGGTCACAGCCACATGGCCTTTATTTCAGCTGTAAATTCAGTGCAGGAGAGAATTCCACATTCCTTCAGGGACACCACTTGCTGCAAGATGACTGGTTTCTATTTTGCTGTATCAAGGTAAAAATGTATTATTTGGGATAAAATATCACTTCTTCACCTCATTTCAACACTGACACTACCAGTCAATGATTTAGAAGAATGGATTTGTAGCATAAATTACTTATGGAGTAAATATACCAAACATCATACTCCATTTTTAATATTTTAAATTCACACTATGTTTGATGTTTGACTGTCACATGAACGTATTTTACGACATGCATCACAAGCAAAAATGTCTGCAACAACAACAAATATTCAACATAATCATTGACCGTGAGATTATTGTAATTTCAAACATTCCTCGCTACTGCAGTGAACCCCTGTGAAAGTGCAACATGATGATTTATGACACAAAGAATTGTTACAACTCCTTTTATGTTTAACTTAACGGTTGAACAACTCCCATAAGAGGCTGTGAATTGGTTCCATCTGTGTAAAACTGAGATTGAAGACAACAGATGGAGCAGAGGTATCTCCAAAATCCACCACAATCAATCTATCAAGTAATATTCATAGACTGCCGTCTGCCTCCCCGCCAAGCTTTAAGAAGGGATTTGAGGTTGTGTGCCAACTCTGATCACAGTGATGCTACTCTGTAGAGTAAAGTTACATGTTTTGGTGAAGATGTGGTAGAGGTGTGGCATGTAGCCGATGGCTTAATTTGAGATGCACATCGATGTTCTAAGTTTGTGTGTGTTTACGTTTAGATCTGTGCAACTAGAGGGAATGACGTCCGGGTAAAGTCCCTGCAGAGGCAGCACAAGTAAATAAGGTGTTTTCACATACCACAGGATGACAGACAAATGAGAGAGAAAGAGAGAGGGAAGAGTGAGAGGGAGAACGCAAGAGAGAGAGCACGAGAGGGAGGAGTGAAGCACAGTCTATTACATCTTAGGAAATCTGCCAAGTTTACTGTACTGTTCAAACAGCGGAGGCATCCTGACCTACATCTCTCAAACACACGGCAGACATGCCTTCCTAGCGACACATAAACACACACACACTCTCTCTCTCTCTCTCTCTACCATCCTCACATATTAACTCAGCAACACAAATTCCAGTCGAGATTCATCCATCTGGCCAAATCAATATAGTTAATTCAGGTCACATTTTGTAAATGACTCACACGAGGAATGAAGGTAAAAGAGAAAGCTTGGATCCTTACGGTGACATAGCAAAGAGATAAGTGGGGCAAATGCTATCCTGACTCGACTGAAGGCTCTTCAACACTGAGGGTGGTTGAAAGGGAAAGTTAAGGATAAACAAATAGTCCAAAACAGGTTCAAAGAAATTTTCAATAACAATAATAATTTTCAATAACAAAAACTGGGGAATTGAACAGGGTGGATATTCAAATAACAATGGCACAAACAAATGTAGTGGAGTAAAAATAAACAATAATTTGAGGTCACACGTGGTATGTATGTACACACACACACACACACACACACACACACACACACACACACACACACACACACACACACACACACACACACACACACACACACACACACACACACACACACACACACACACACACACACACACACACACACGTAATGCTCAAGCATGTCTTGAATAAACCTGGTGTAACTGGCACATTTTTGTTGACATGAAATGGCAGGAAAAACACGGGGTTTACTGGTTCACATTCACTAGAGTTCAACTCTGTTTTAAGAAAGCCAGGGTTGTGCTATTGTTCAAGTGTGAGGGTAGGTCAGATACTTGGAAAAACCCAGCGTCTACAGGTGTACAAGTGTCTTTTTGAAAAATGTGCTTGGTAACCCAACGGAAGGTTGCCAGAAACTGGGACTGTACAGACGGGATATTTTGATACCCTTGATATGGTAAAGTAAATAACTGCATCACATAGCAAACTGAATCGATCTGTAGAGCTTGCTGGAAAACGGGGGCAAGTTCATGTTGATCAACGAATTGATTGATTGATTGCACTATTTAAAATATGATTTTAACCCAGAAAGATGTGTAAATGTGACAGACTGTCGTTTATTGATTAATCTTATTAAAGAAAACTCTTGTTTCTTTTTCCCTGGTTGAGGAAAAAACAAGGTGTTCTGGCTCTGATTCCAATCAATATGCACTTACCGGGAAAAGCTTACAACACACACACGCTAATGCACCTGAATAAGTAGTATTAGCATAGAGTTATGAATTATTAATAGTCCTACATTTTTAAAATAGTATGAGTTTCCCCCAGATTTTGATTTAAGTATCTGGAAATAAGTTGTTCAACTGAAAGTAGGTTAAAGATGGAGGGGGGGGGGTGGACTACTGAGAGGGGTAAAATATCTGCACACAGGGATTCTCCTCCTCAGCTCAGTGCACAGCCGACCCCATTAGGCTAGGCTCGGCTGTCAGGGCTGTCAGGTGGAAGACGCCTTTAAGTCGGCCTGACAGCCAAAACCCACCATAATGGGCTCATCAGCAGCCCACACCTCCCTTCTCTCCGTCTCAACTTCATCTGCTCGCAAGGGCAGGCAGAATCAGTGGTGCCGATTCATATTTCACAAAAACACTGTACTGTATCATCATATCAGCTCAGGAATGACTACAAGTCACAGAGTGGGGGTGAAAAGACACAAGATACAATAATAAGCACAAATTATTAAATTCTAGTCGCATATGAAGCTGGATTTATTTTATTATTAACTGCATTTATTCACAGTGGAATCACCGAGTAACCAAGCTAAAGCACAAAAAACATAATATTAGAAGTTAGATGGATATCATGTGTGACAATCTGATAGATGTTAACACATGCACACACACGCTAACACTGTGCAAGTAAATGAATGATTTCAAAAAGTTAAAATGTACTCGTGTAAACGAGAACATTAATCACTTCACATCAAGAAAAACATCCAAGATGGCGTCATGTTATCAGTGAAAATACTGTTATCAGAGTTATCTCTGTAAGTTTCTCTACAAGAGCTGCAGAAGGATGGCAAGGGAGGCAGGGATGACACACAGCCCCGATGCTGCAAGAGGTTAAAGGTGGGGACGCATGCACATGCACAGACACTCACTTGGCACCAAGCACACCCACTGTGGGAGCTCAAATGGCCCTTGTATGTGTGGTTTAACAGCCTCTCATTGGTCTGTGTCAAAGCGAGACATCTGCTCTGAAATGTTCCATAGTGACAGGATAGCAGAACGGGGAATTGTAGAGTCACAGAGATGGCCATCACTGACAGAGCGTCAGACAGTGACTCAAACATTCAACATGGCCGCCCAGAGTATATGATCCAGTTAAGAATGAGAGCAACAAGACGCCATATTTACTAAAAACTGCACACACTGACAGAGAGTGTGAAAAAAGAGAGAGAAACAAGTAGTGTCCGTGTTGTTGGATCAATTATTAACAAGAGTGTGATCTGAAAGAAAGCCAAGCAGAATTTGAAGGCTGAATAAAACCTATTATGTAGTTCATTTCAATTAAAAGGTCAGAAAAGGGTCTACACGACAACTAGTGACTGGAAAAAACATGTCACTCATTTTTCAACATACTGAACGTGTAAGCTGTGAGGAGGGGGAACGTTCTCTCTCTTGAAAAAGCATCTATTTTAACAGCAGCAGCTGTGAGGATGTCTCCGATATTATTCAAATATGTATTCTTTCAGGCTGTGAAAAAGGTCAAGATTTTAAATCAAAGTAAATGGTTCCCTTTATGCTCAGGCTCAAGTCATGAGGGAAGGGAAAACATACATATTATTATTTCCAGTAATTTAGCAATGAATGCAGACCCTGTCTTGAGCACTGGAATGCCAGGCTAAAAAGATTTGCTTCCCAATTACAGTGGACATCAAATAAAGAGAAGAGGAGGGAAGCAGAGGAAGAAACAAGCATAGCGTGGTCAAACCGATGCACATTAATGTGTCTAATATGATTATTAACCTACATGGAAGCAGAGTTTAATGGGTTTTTAGTACTGAGCATCAAAAAGAACAAGAGGAGTAAAGATTGAGTGCATTTCTTCTTACATTTCTTTGATCCAACTAATTATAGTGGTATAATTAGTTATAAATAATAGTATAATGACTGTGGTGTCTACTGCAGCATCTTTTAGTGTCCCACTATATTTATACTATATTGTATATGTTAACTATTAACAGCAAGGGAGATTATGAGACTTTTAATGTGGACTTAACGTTAACAAAACATCATGAAACCAAGACGGACGCCATGATGTGAATACTCATCACTGTGGCAGGCCGATAACCATCCGTCACAGAGCAAACTTGTTTCTTAAAAGGCTGAAGCAAAAACTGTGACAGATTTATCCTCAGTTACGTTTGTTGACTGAGATTTTACAGAGATACACTGGGGTGGTGATGAAGGGCAAAGTCATGGGAAGCACTGAAGCCTAGTCAAAGTGCTTTCATGGCTTGTCAACGAATGTGTGTGTGTGTTTGTTTTCCAGCGACTCTTCTCACTGTCTCCTTGAACACTGGCTGGCAGAAGATCTTTCTTTTTTTAAACTGTCAACTTTTAATAAATAATACATACTCCTGGAAAAATAGGCATAACACAGGTAAGACTGCATGGTAAGCTGCTTTTTTATTCATGAAAACTTTATTAGATAGTTTTTGAAAACGTATTCTCTTATCTGAATAGTTATCAGAAGTTAGGAACTATTCTCAGATATTGATATCAACACATGTTCACGCTACGGCAATCTCGTGGTCGGTATTTTCTACAATTCTGTGTGTCAGCAGTAGTTTGGTATTTCCAATGTAAATTACACAGAACATTCACCGGTGCGTGAAGCCGAACTGACGCCCAAAACCAAGAGGTCAGACTGCGAAATTTAGCTTGAGAGCAGATATGTTAAACAGGACAGAGTCACACCAGGTACAACATCTTTGTCCATCCATTGCAACAGAAGTGACAGTCGACTTCACCCAACACTGATCTCATTGTTGAACTTTGCCCTCAAATTACTTCTAAATCATGTTTAAATAATGCAAATGGTCTCATTCATACAGCACATAGCAAAGTTAATCGCAGTGCTTTCCAGCTCAAATGTTTATTCAGTAAAAAGTAATACTTTCAGAGGGCTACAGATAACAATTGTTTACTTTATACCAAGTAGTTTGAGTTTTGATATATCAAATAGTTGTTTGGACAACATATCACTTATTCTGGCAAACTAACGGTCAAAAACCCAAAATACTGAATGTATTCATAGGTAGGTTACGCTTGATAAATGACTTAAAAGAATACTTTGACATTTTGCAAAGCTTCATGTTGAGAGTAAGATGAGAAGAAGGTAAAGAAGGTAAGCACAGTTTAGATTACACAACCCTCTGACATTGGGAAATAATGTGTGAAACTACGCCTGTCTACAGGTTGACTGCTAATATCTCACTGAAGCATGAAGTCTGTCACGGTTTTGATGTTGTATACTGCTCTTTTTCTCCTCCTCCTTCTCTGTGATGAACAGTTGTTGTATTTCTGTTCAGGTATCAGCTACCATCAACTCTTTCTAGTTTCTGACTGGCTGGAGCGGTTAGTGTTTCAAGATGCGTCAGGAAGATTTCAGTGGGCGTCCTTAATCATTTTTACACTGAGCAACTCCAAATCATGTGCCAATCAGGAGGGATTGGCTGCAACTTGCAAAACAAGCCTGAGAACGGAAAATGGGGCTGAAAATTGTGTACTGTGAACTCGGCTTTGGTATAAACAAAAACAGGAGCTCTGTCCAAATACATTCAATTCAGACTGAAAGGGCACCGACATGAAAGAATGAGTCCCTGCTGTCTCCTTCCATTATGTCCAAAGAACTGTCCTGAGGTAGTATTTTATTCTCTGTGGGACATACAGCAGTAGCACACATCACTGTGTTCATTGTGCTGCTTTTAATTGAAAACCGTGTTCAAAGCAGCAGAACCAGGAGCCTTTTTTCTTTTTAACCAATGACACCGGTATGCATACCCACTTCTTTAATCCAATCGCTGCTTTCATTGTACCAGGTAATTGCACTGTGGAGAGTCAGACTATGCAGAGTGCCTTGCTCCTGTGCTAAAAGAGGACCAGGCTTATTATTAAAAAGAACCCGAGATCACTATCAGTTTATGTCTTCTCCTCTCCATCCTACCTCTGACAGCAGGGAGTGAGCTCTGCACCGACTACACAAGGACCCCTCCTCACCTTATTACTAGGCAACAGTGGCATGGCAACCATCATGCAATGGACCAGACCACTCCATCACTTCTGCTTCACACTAGTCTCAAATAGCAACCATCGCCTTTGAAATCTCACTAGAGTTTCAGGTAGTGTGATTGCATTTTGACAGCCGACTAAAATGAGCGCTTCATCAGAACCACGACACCTCTTAAATTGCAGCTGTGTATTTTTTTTGATTACAAGAATTCCTGTTCATCGGAGAACCACATGGGATGACATTTTGACAGAAGTATGTCACCTCTCCGACACAGTCATCGAATTCCCCTCCACTCCCTCCCAACGAGTCGCTGCTTGCCAGTACAACTCTGCCTTTGAAATGAAGAAGTGCTCCATGTGGTTTCGAAGGCAGGGGAAAATAATAACAACACTCATTTAAATGTGTGAGTGGGTGAAAGGGACGAGAGGTAAGCCCTGCAAAACATTTATATCTTATTAAGCTCACAATGAGGCGGTCACATCGAGAGCTAGGCTTCACCTGAACACTGCTCCAGGTTTGTTTTAATAGGCCGCCCATCCCCGGCCATTACTGCCTCATTATCAATCGCACTACGAGGCCTGGAGCAGGCTTCAGGCTGAGGCTGAGGACTCGGACTTATTTAACCACTAAGGGTCTCTCGTAAGGATCTTCGTTACACATCCAGCAGGGGAATAAAATACACAATCACAGTTCAGATTTAAAGATAAAACAATGAAATGAATCGCTACGCACAGTAATTGATTTTGCAGAGAGATTGTTTCATGAATAAACCCTTACAAGTACAAAAAGCTTTTTGTCACAAATTGTCTTCCTACTTGAAATTAGACCTTTTGTTCCAGTGTCACCAATTTTAAGCTGATCATTTTGCATCAAACATTTGACTCGTCTTTTATTGCTGAGGTTTGTTCACTTTAATGCGGAGCAGATTTGCCATGGCATTATAGTGTCATGCTCCCATCATCATTTGATAACATGAGGTTTAAATGGAGCCCCAGTACATGAAAACCCTTTAGAGAAGACATGAGCCACATCGCTCATCAACAATCCCTGTACAGTCCTTTCTGTCCCTCTACACCAGACTTCATAACTGTCATGCTGTATTTAAAATACTGACATGTGAGTGTGGCCAGCTCTCACCTACTTTCAACACCCACTCATAAGAGGCTGACTGTTGAAACACAGGCAGCCTAATGAATCCCTGTGTAGCCCACAGTGGTTGAGGAAAAGAGCATGAGCCAGAGAAGAGGGGAGGAGAAAGAAGGAGAGGAACAGAGCAAAAAAAAAAAAAAAAAGGCACTGATAAGAGGTCATACAATTTGTCTGGAACGCCCAAACAATGATGCTGAAAAACTTTGCGGCGTCCACAGATCTGATTTTGGCCATGAAAGGGGGCCATGGGTATTATTACCCATGGTGCACAGCGAACTTGATCTACAGCCAACCCCTGCAGCTGTGCTCTTGCGAGACAGAATGAATATGGGAGCAATTATTAGATTAAGAAGGATTAGGCTTTGCTCAGGTAAGGCAGGCTGTGTCGGACGCATTCCTGTCCCTTTGGTCTTGGAAAAACTGGGCACCAATCCAGTAATGACAACACTTTTATGGGGAAAAGTACAGCAGTGGAGAGTAAATGCCACTATTTCTTTAACATGTTTAGTTTTTTTTTTTTTATACAACAAAGGCGCCACACACAGCAGACAAGAACGCCTAATGCAAACTGTTTACACAAGTAAGCACTATAACAACCCTGCAGAGGGCATGCACAAGAGGATTTATTATCAAACTAAATACAAAGGAACACAAATATCAAACATCTGGGGTCACACTCCGAAATATTTTTCCAACACTATGAGCCAAAGACGGAAGATTAAGTCACTGTGAAACCGAGGAGCTCAGCAGTTTGCAGCCGGGTTAAATATGCACGTCTGATAAATGTTTAAGACAAAAGATTGCTGTGTAAGTGGGAGTTGGAGAAGTGAAGCCGGCTGTGGCAGGCCTGTAGATGCAGCCTCAACAGAGCAATATGACAGATACGAGATAAAGCAGAGCAGGAAGTTTTGGGATGCCGTTTCTAACTCTCCTGCCCGTGAAATGTGATCTGTGATGACTTTGATGGATTAAACAGATAAAGAAAAAAATACCTCCACATCACACCCCAGAGTCAAACATGCAGCAATCACAGGACAATACATCTACAGAGCGACAGAGCTGCTCCTCGTATCAACAGTGGTAACAAATGACTGTTCCCTCACTGGCTTTGGCAGCAGGTAGGCACCGAGTTCTTGGCTGACAGTGTCGGTCTCTTCTCCACAGGCTGCTCTGGCAAAGGCCTAGGCTCCTCGGCTCTGTGCAGACACGAGTGCCAACCAGGAATGTGGTGGAACTTTTCAATCCCTTTGCAAACTATCCAGCATGGTAAAAAAGTAAGGGGAGATAAGACGGAAGAAAGAAATCTTGCAGTAGAAATGGTTAAAAAAAAAAAAGAAAAAAGAATTTCAGCAGAAGAAGCCTCAAGGTCGGATTCTTTCATTCTTAGGTAATTTGGGCTTTTGGCTTCATAAAGCCTGTTTTCTATAGTTTTCACCTCATTACCAATCACACTAAAAAGGACAGGAGATTGTGTGGGAAATACGAGTTTTGCAATTTTTTTCTCAGGTAATCACATTCAGTTGCTAATACACTGAGGTGTATATTTAAGCAAGATCATTAAAAAGGAGCTTTTAAATTAGACCCAAGACCAGTTTTATGATCCAAAGAGACAATTAACAAAGATGGCAGGAAGGAATAATTAATGATGGATGGATGGACATACCCTATCATAAAGTCAGATTATTTCAGTTATTCAATGGGACTCGAGAGTACAATAAAGACTCCATTAAACCCAACCTTCTCTCTCATTCTTCCTTGTATAGCTCTCTCATCACATTATAACTGTATATCTGTCGCATCTGGCCTTTGGAGATGTGTTGTTAAAGGCTTCCAATTTGCCTCCGGTAGAAGCCATTTTCAATATCCTAATTGAGGAAACCAAGAAACTGAAACTATTTATGTTGTTCTCTCAATAGAACATGACTGAGGCTGACAAAAGACACAGTAAATAAAGTTTGACATGCGATTTCACGAGAGCATGTAAGAGGGTTGGGTGTGTAAAAATTCTTTCTGAAGAATAAAATAAAGACATGGGTGGGCTCCTGGCCTCTCTGCATCTACCTCTCCCCTCCCTTCTTCCCTCATGCAAACATATACAGATGTTGATGCTGGCAAGGGGGGGAATCAAACAAACCTGGCAACCAGGTTGTTTTCAGGACCAGTCAGTTTTGTGGTGTATGTTTCCTAGCAGAGCTTGGCTGGCTCTGCAGAGTGAGCTCAATAGTGGTCGCCACAATTTAATTAGCCACAACCTCTTTGGACAGAAGTCTACTGTAACTAAAGTCACTGGAGTCTTTACAGCTGCAAGAAAGGTCACTGTGTGCAGGGACCCCATCAGTGCAAGTGTGTATTTTATGAATCTGTTGACACACCAGAGCAGAGGGCAGATCTCCAACACTGCACACATGTACAGTAGTGTCAATGGGAGCAAAGGATCCTTTTGCTAAAAGCAACATAACACAAAAGGAACTAATTCTTCTCAGAGTTTTTATACCTTTACAGCATTTGAGAAGAAGATATGCAAACTATGGCTCTGGTGTGTCATTGAGCCATATAATATAGTAAGATACGCCTATAAAATCCAAAGCTTTTTGAGATTCTAAGCCACTATTTTCTAACATAAGTGTTTGAAGAGGAGATACTAATAAAAAGTAAATAATAATAATAACCATCCAAAACACTTTTCTAATGTACATAGGTTGCATCATCAAAAGATGTACAGTGATACTAAACTTCATTCCAGACATTCACTGCAAACCCCACAGAGTTTCTCTGTATGTCCACAGTATCGAGGAGGTCTGCCATGCTACTCTTGTATTAAAACATGGCTCAAGTGATTTGATCCTAATGTTTCTTGAGTGTGTCTGTCTTATATCGTGTGTATTCCCCGCTGTAATTACAGCTGCCAATTGTGACTAGAATCCAAAATATATTTTAGTTCCATGTGTTAACAGGACCACTGGGACTACTCAGTATAAACTGTTAAGTTCTTTGAGACAGAACATTGTGGTTAAGTTTGCATAACTGCCAACATATCCATCTGATACACTTTTATTTCTTGTTTTTCTTTATTAATGTGGGGGGTGGGGGACACCCATTCAGTTCTGTTCCCCCAGAACATTGAAATCCTGTCTTGATTCAACCTTTTACATTTCCATCAAAACTACTAAAACTACTACTTTCGACATGCATCTTTAATGCAGTGAGAGTTTGACAAAACCCATTAGAACATATTTCTCTTTGAAATTTAAATGCATCAATTCTATGTTTCATGTAAACCGGTCACATAATGTATCATAAAAGGACATCGGAGTGTGTGCCACTTTCAAATCTCATGAGATGATGTGTGTGCTGTGGGACAATCAATGGGCAGGATGTGGCAAACCCCCCTGCTTTCAAAGCAATGTTTGTATTAGCATAGAGATGGAGGTGTCTCTTTGGTAAAGATGTCATGTAACTGAGCAAGTGAGATTGAGGAAAAAAATGCCACAAATGTTTAATGTGCCCCTTCTTCCTGCCAGACAAATCCAAAGAACATCTGATTTAATAGTCCCTTGTATAACCCATGTTCGAGTCAGACGTAAATCATTGACAAACTATCAGGTGGGTGCTCAGTATTGCACATGAACACATACTGATGAAGGATAACTGATACAAACACCAGGCAGAGCACAGACAAATCACATTAAAAGCTAGAATGAGGAATAATCCCTGAAAATAACAGATCTTGCCGTGTTTCCATCAAAACATTAGCCTGCCTGCCATGAGAAATGACCGACTTTCAAATTCAAAGTATTTCAAGATGTGAGAATGTACTTAACGCCTTTGCTGGAAATTGTATTGTTACACAACCAGATACCATTTTTTCAAGCACTCCAACATGCAGCCACCATTACTATGGAAGATCACACAACTGCTCACGGGTGCCGTTACTTGGCAACACGTTGCACTTGTCGCGTTTCCACCCACTCAGGTGTAGCTAAGCACAGTCAAGGTAATTATGTTGTTTCTATGAACAATTCAAAAGCTCACCATTCACTCCTCTTACATCAACACACTGCACACAAGAAATGAGGCAGCACAGGCTTTATCAACCAGAGCCAGATTAGTGAAGGATTGCCACCTCACATTCACTGTAGATTATGGGGTCTCTGGACAGGAAATTAAATATTTGGTCTCTCCATGTTGTGGCTATGAGAAGTGTTTGTCCAGGTACTGCACCTGGTGATAGACATCTAGACGTTAACAAAGCCAATGCAAGGACCTGAGATAGGACAGGAAGACAGACTTCCTCAGGGATAAGTGTAACCGATAAATGCCGGGGTTTAGGACAGTGGTTACAACTGGACTTGTACAAACGTCCTATTCAAACATCTTAAAGGCTCCAAACTGTCAGCAGTCTGTCCCACCGTCATACACATTAAGTACAATACATGACAATATACTATAAACAGTAATCAGTAATCACCCAAAAGGCCAAGAGAAACTGCAGTACTACCTAAAAAAGAAGCAGGTTTCGGTTTGTGTTCGGTGGTAAAGGAGCCCCATAAGAATTTTCATCTATGGAAAACCATCTCCATTATACTTCTATCCTTATTTCATAACAGTCTTTCCATTAAGTCTTTACAGGAACCTAATCTAGATGGAGTGCATTGGTGTGAAGAGGAGGGACTGCATTTGTCTGTCTATTCAACAGCCAAAAAAAAGAGGAAATGCTTCAGAACAAATTTGTAGCACAGACCCATCACAACATATGTTCAACAAATGTCCATGTGGAACGATTGTATTGATACTGGATGCAATAGAGAGACAGGCCAGGAGGAAGACAAATCTTCAGAGAAAAAGAGAAAGGAAGGAAGAAAGTGGAGATCGCCTTTGATGCGTGTCAATATGTCTGTTTATTTGCCTTCGAGTTTCCATCCTTGTTTGGGATGTTGCGTTCAGCAAGAGGAGTTCTCAGTGTATCCTGGGGATTAAATGGATATCGTGCTCTCATCGGGATGGTCTGTTTCTGCTTAAGGCTCTGGTCTAATGAGGATGCCAGTGTATGGAGTTACAGACCGCAGCTAGGCCCGTGGTGGTCCTGAACCCGCCAAGTCAAGCTCCCTCCCCCCTCTGTCCTCCAGGGCAGACTCGGTGGAGATTCATCAGAAAAGAAGAAAAATAACTTGACTTGACTATTTTCCCTCACCATCATCTATTTATTGAAGTCTGGGAATGGGGTTGGGGCAAAAAAGCAAAACACATTTAAACCACATGGTTCTTGCCCTCAAATGTACAATTCCTTTCGCTGGATGTCTGATTCTGAATTACATGTACAATTCCAGGTGGAGTTCAATATGACTGATTTTGCCAGTGACTGATTTTGACACTTGAAAAGAGGAATGTAGAGAGCTTCCATCAAGCAGACTGTACAAGCTTGAGTTTCTAAAGCAACAAAATATTCCCAAGATATGAAGTCCTGTAGTCTGATGTCTCTGACAAGATCTTAATGCATAGCTCGTGTTCCTTTCATAATGGAGAGACAAAAATAATTTCCAACTTTATGAACAGGAAGTGCTCATCTACAAAGCTCTTACTAATGAAGGGGAACTGAAACAGAATAAATCATGATGGAAGAAGACTACAGATTCACGTAAAATGTAACTTCAAAGGGAAGTTCTTAATTATCACACCACAAAGGGGGTAAACATTTTGGAGTTAGTATGTATAACTCGAGCATGCATTCATTCATGTAACACAAAAAAAGGTACCAGTTGAGACTAGCATGGCAACACTTGTTCAAATAACCAATACAAATTCAAACACATTTGTTACGTATTTATTTTGACCGTTGAGTATTTGAGTCTTCAGTATACACACACAAAATAGTTTTTATATCTCAGTCAGGACTAGAGGTGGGCAAAAGGGATATGGGTTTTGACATTACAAGTCGATATCCTTTAAAAATGTGATTTTATATTGTTTACGTCACTCAATGTTGCTTATAAAGTGTCAGGAAAACAACAATTTGTTTAAACTTTAGCATTCAAGTAAAAATTCAAAGACTGAACTACAGTGTAGAAACACTGAACTGTGGGTTAACATTTAGACGCTCTACCGTAAGCTAAATTGTGCAGCACACAAGGAAGAGTAACAAGAAAAACTATTTCAAAGACATGGTTGTGGTGGTTGGCGTCTCCATGGTTTCTCCCTACTGGCATAACCACATGCAGCTAACCTTTGTTGCAGGGAGGCAACAATCACAATATTATCTTAGACAATATATCTTGCCCATATCTAGTGAGGACGTATCATACACAAATAGCATGCCCTAGCCCATCACCCTAATCTTAACCATCACAACTAAGTGCCTAACCCTAACCCTAAAACCAAGTTGTGACCAGCCAAAATGTTCCCACAAGGTCAAAACTTAATTTTTGTGGTCCTCACAAGGATATAAATAAATGAACACACACGCACAAAGATTACAACATTCTGGTTTCCTTTCCCTCTAAATGTAAACAGCATTGGGAATCACTGAGGCCTGTCTCACACAATGGCTTCCCTCCAAGCACACTGTCACTCACACTCTTGGGAGAGACACCTCACTGCGGGAGGTGGCGCGACCCCCTGAGACTTGACAAAATGACACCTTCGCTCCCACGCACGCACGCACAAATATACACACAAGCACAGATGCACAATTATAAACTCAAAGGCCACTAATTGGTTTTCTTGGTTGTGTGTGGAGCAGCTGCTGTAGTTATAGTCAGTTCTCTTTAAAAGGTGAAGATGGGAGGAAGTGACAAGGAAGAGGAAGAGAGAGGAGTGTGTATGTGTGGCTCTACATGTTTGGAATAAAGAATGTGGTCCCCTGCTGTGCGGTCCCCCTACCCGCCAACAGCCAATTACCTGTGTGTAAAGCTGGAGCCCTTGCTGACTTTCTGTCAGGCTCTGTGTTGGTGCTAAGCATGACTGGACAATGCTATGCTGTTTACTGGCAGAGATGTGCCGCCTGGCTTGAGGACCACGGTAAGGCTGCTATCCCACAATCACTGCCGTCCTTACCCACCCCATGCAGGCCCCTTCGCTGTTGGAAGCCTTTCAGATATTGTTTTATGCTTCCCTTTGAGCACTTCACAGACTACATTTAAATGACATGAGTAAAAATGACATGTATTTTATAAGGTTGAAACACAATCATTCAACATGTTAGTAAATTTATCTGAGAAAAGCACTCAGATAATGCGACTGGGAGTAAAACTGCTACTGCATCTTCATCTTTAGTCGAACTAGATTCAGACTCAGTCTTGCCTGGGGGCTCTGCTCAGACACCACAGCTCCGACCCCTGGCTTGAACCCGGAAATAATTGAAGAAGCTGGCACACACTACACAAGGCAAAATTCAAACCGCTTCAGTTTTCGGACTGAGGAGGAGACCAAATTTATGCTGTCAGCTTAAAGAATTAATCAATGGTAGGAAAACTCAGACATGCTACTATCTAGCCATAAGCTGTATCGGAACCACTTAATACTATTTTAAGGAAATGTAATTTGTATCCTAGTGATTGATCTGGCAAAACTGAAACTACAAAAAATCAGCTGACCCCATCCCATGACCTTGAAGTGAATTTACTTGGTTGTCAGAAACAGTGTGGAGATGCAGTGGAAATGTATTTTAAGCTTACCTTTTATGGGAAATGGCCACAACAGTCACATCCAAGCACACATGAGGAGAGAAGGAAAGAACACCAGAGCATTAAAACAGACTCAAGAACAATAACAGAGACTTAATGACACAAACAGAAATGAGGTTCACTCTTCCAGTTTTGCTTCTCTTTTGTTTTTTTCCTTCTTGAGTATTACTCTGAGGCAACATGGGTATGTCTGCAGAGTTTTTTTTCTTTAATGCGTTTCTCATAAAATGCAGCACTGCTAGCGTGATGCCTCCTGGCTCATGCACCCCTGTGTATGTAGACATAGCTAAGATAAATCAGTCCAGGTGTAAAAATAAATCGATCAATTCATCCTTTGTATATTTCCCCAAAACAATATGGCTATGAAGGATTTATCGTTCAGCATCTCTGGCAGTATGAACCACTGTGGCAACAGCAGTATTCCTGTGGGCCAAAACAAAGGACTTCTATGTAATGCTTTCATGCAGGAAAGAGTGGTTTAGGTCAGTACATCTTTGTCTCATGCTTTCTCTCTGTCTTAAAGAGGCGATCCAGGAAAGTATGCACCAACTACATCTAAAAGCCCCCATGAGGAGTGCACCAAATTTTACTGGATCTCTATTCCTATTTATCTGTTTTAGGTTCTGTGTGAACAGAATAAGAAGATATCTCTTTTAAAGTGTCTAAAGTGTTGAAACCAGATTTTGTCACCATGAGATAGCCTTTGCCCATCCGTTTACCCCTTAACCTTACTGAGAGGCTCAGAACACATTGCTCTATTGCCTGTAAAATAGGCACAGTGGCCTATTTCTAAGAGGATTAAGTAAAGAAAGGGAGGCAGCAGGGGTCTGTTCTGTCTCTGCCAGAACTCACAGCCTGAGGGGGAGGTCCCATGACATGGACAATACAGCACAAATATCATCTGTGGCTCAACAAAGAGCAGGCCCAAGGTGAAGGTTTCCAGGGCCACACTGTAGTTTGGAGGTACAGTAAATGGACAAAGTAGCACAACCCTAAGTGTGGCCTCTAGGTGAGTGGCATCAGGATGCAGTGTGTTCGAGTGGCAACAGGTAGTGACGTCCCCCATAAAAATATCCCTTTTGAAAACTTGAGAATTGCTATTTGGCCAGGCTGATGTATTGCAACTGCAAATTCACAGAAGTGACCTTCATACCTATTGGACGATAACAGCTGTCAATTCCTGTGCTCTGTCATCTATTGCCTTCTTAATTGGAACATTCTTTACATTTGACACCATTCGCTCCTCTGGAAAATGTGAACTGACTTTTTTTGCGACCAGCAGGGTTGCCTCTCAGTGGCTTTTCAATACATGGTTGGGGGGTTAGCCTCATTCGGCAAACCTTAATATGTAGATATACTGCAATATGCTTGGGGTGAAAACAAAGACATTTTTTTGGGTTACATTCAGCTTTGAACAGACCCTGAACTGTAACATGCCTGCACAGCTCTAGTGGACCGTTGCTGTTTACCCAACACCCGCTGTTACCAAGGAGGAATGGTTCAGAGATAATATGAGTCAACTCTAACTTTTTTAATAAGTTGTTAAGTGTTGTTGGCTCATATCACTTTTAAACTCTTACACTACACTATGACACTTCTACACTCTGTATTTATTAAAATGACTTACTAGCACTGGCGTATTCCCCTGCTGGTTAACTAGACAACTACAGTTGTATCTGCATCATTTACAGTAGGAACATAACCCACCTGAGACCAACTTTCTCAAGTTAATCTTCAACACCTTCAAAAGAAGGATTTCCAATAAATCTCAGACAGCTTTTAAAAGTTGTAAAGGAAACCCTCACTGTTAAGTATCATCACTATCGAGCACTATCGAGTATCAGTAGCACAAAGAGCAGCTCTGCCTCTTCACACATCAATGGTGACTCCTGCATCCAGTACTAGTGGTTTAATGATTTTTCTGAGGCTTCACAGACTTGGTAAAATTGCCTGTTGCTGGCAGAGAGATTTCTTTCCCAGCAGAACAGTGGTATTTTACCTACAAATGTCAAAACAACAATGGATCATGTTACACAGTAAAAACAGGAGTATCTGCATGTCTAATTTCAGACACTGGTCCAACCCATCTTGGGCATCCAGTAACAGCCTTTCCATCTGGCCATAACCCAGAAGCCAGGCTGTAGGGCCAACACAGCCCTAGTCATGTTCTCAGGTATCCACCCTATTGAGTTGAAGCTGAGAGGGCTGGGGCCACAGTAGTGAGTAACCCCCTCCTTTGCAAACACTGAAACCCATCCAGGACCAGTGGGACAGCAGAGAGGAGAGCAAAAACACTGAGCTATAGGGATCAGTTGTGCTTTGTAGTCCAACCCAAACAGGCTGTTTGTTTCCACTCTCCATTTCAGTGGGACATATTGATCTGCAGCCCTGTGCTCAACTCAAGGTCTTGTCTAAGGAAGACCCAGACATGCCCTTGTAATGGTGTGATATGTGAGCTGCATTATAAAGAGATGGGGAGAATTCTTCTTCGGTCATGGGGGTTGTGCAATCAATGAATGCTACATATAACCAGGCACAAGTATCGAAACAAAGACAGCAGGGTTGACCAATTTTTGTATTTTAGTGATGAATTTATCTCTAAGCAGGGGGATGTTTGTGTGTAACAATACAAATGGGGGGTGAGGATGACTTGAGGCAGCCAGACGATCCCTCATGCATCTCTGTGTGTCCACACAGCATCTTCCAACAGACGTGTCCATGGTAACCATGGCAAGACAGTGATCCTTCTGGGAGAAGGACCCCACCCAGTGGTCAAAGGTCAATTGGGGAAATTTATTTTTTGCTGAGAGAAGTGATGATCCTCCTAGGTTCACACAGCCCCAAATCATCAAAGGCACCAAGGTGGCATTCTTTTTTGTAACAATAGCACAAACTTCAATGTAACATTTGGTGACCTGAATAAGCCCACAGTTGAAAATGCCCAGCGGCCTTTTCACAAAAGATAGATCTTAAGCAATATCCACTGTATGGATGTTAAGTGTTCACCAACTGGCCACTGGCTCATCCAGACACTCCTCCTCAAGGGTTAAAAGGCTGTAGTTTCCGTGTAGGCCAACATAAATACACCAAGATGCCACATGAATCTTAATGGATGCATTTGACAAAGTGGCAGCACTAAAGTGACCTAAGCCCCCGGGCCAAGCAGCCACTAGCAAACCAACTCAGTGGGTGACCTGTCCTCATGGCTTATTAAACGCTCAACAGCATGTTAAGAGAAATCAAAACAAGCACAAATATTTCTGTACAACCACCACCGCTGGCAGATCCAGGAGATACTATACACTTAATTCAGGCAAATGACATTTACTGAAGAGTTATTTAGATGCTATCAGTGGCTCAAGTCTTTGTGCTTAGGGGATTAGTGCCACCATGCCCAGTGCTGAAAGGCGTCTTTGTGGCTGCAGTCTTTAGCGGGATGGGAGAGCGACTCGAATGCCTGCGTGGAGGGTGTCAGTTATCAGGGACCCTGCCATGCTTTGCTAATCTCTGGCCCTGCTGAGTTCTTGAACCCCAGCCAGTGAGTCCTACGCCAGCCTCTAGAGTTCCCTCAAACCAGAGGGACAATGATAGGTATTCACAAGGAGAGCCACTGGACCGTCAACCTCCTCTCCTTGAGTGAGCAGCATAAGGGCAAGGGGAAGGCTGAGGCTGCAGGACGAGAGGTCTACAGCAACGTGGCTTTATCAAACCTCGAGCACTCAGCACAGACCAGCTCCAAACATATGTACTGGATCAGTACTCACAAAGGCACTAAAGGCTGTGAGAAATATCTTTTTTTAATCCGTCAGAAAAATTTTAAGATTGGTTGAGGACACAATGACTTCTCCAAAGAACTGAATCTTTATTTTTAGCTTTTGCCATTTTTTCTGCTTTATTCATAGTTTTATTCATATCCATAAAGCTCTGATTTATTGCATCTACGACAAATAGTTCACATAAAGATTCAGTTATTTTCCACATCTAAGGTTAACATGTAGGCTTCTAAGTTTCCATGGAAGTACGCTTGAACTGCAGAGCAGAAATTTCAAGTTTCCACATTAACTCCAAAACACAGAAAAAACTTAATCATTTGCAAATATCTGGCAGGCTCTACTGCTTAATGAAAATCTGGGTCAGAAAGGGAGCGCCATATGTTCCGCAACTCTCAGCACTGTCTCACACTCACAAACACTCATGTGTGTTACCTCTGATGTTTTACTTAAATGTAGATGAGTGGGGGTGGAAATTGAAATTTTCTTCCTGGGGTTTTAAGGAGTTTGGATAGGTGAAAGAGGGTGACAACGGTTGGTGCATAGATGGGGGGCGTGAATAGCAAAGAGAGTAGTGAAAAGAAAGAGGGGAGCAGTGGATTAGTGCAACCAAATGAAGAGATAATGTATTGAAATGATGAATTATTTGTGGCTGTCAGTTTCTCTTTCACAGTGTAGTGTTCAGGGTGTGGGGTGTCTGCCCCCGCTATTCTTTAGATCCCACCTCTTCCTCCACATGCCATGGCCCAGCACAGTTTGGCTACCCTCAGCCTCACATGGCCTCCTTTCCACTCCAGTGGGAAGCAGACATGCAGAGGACCATCATAAATGCTTGGCTGCAGAACTTCACAGGCCAGCGTCTCTTTCTCCTCCTCCTCTTCCTACCATTGTTCCCTTAACCCCCCCACATCACACACAATCAGCTCACCTCTGGCACTCATCATCTACTTCTTTCACAGATGTAAAGAGCCAGGCAGATTTAGGCTTGGGGTTTGTTACAGTAAGTCCCTAAAGGCATATATCCTTGCGCTCCAACCTCCTTCTCTGGTTTAAAAAAAAAAAAGCAATAAGAAGACGGGCTGAAGTTGCAACTCACTGCAACAACTGGGCTGTAAAGCCAGTTATGGTTCTACTCTGAGGTGAAACAAATCCATACAGTTGAAGGCCTGAGCAGACTCAGCTTTAATTTTACTGCGGAAACACAGTGAACACAGAAGTGGTGGCATTGAAAGGAGCAGAAGTATCTTGTACTGTACAAGAGCTGGGGACGGGACACAGTCAGGCAGTCAAAGACAACAGGTCTGTGGTGTCCAACCAACAAACCTGACACACAGACACACAATTTCTTCTTTCTGGCCCAGCAGTGGGCTCAGTCCCATCACGATGCTCAGAGAACAACAAAGTACAATGTCTCTTTTCAAAGGAGATTTTCAGATGGAAGAAGCCAAGTTAATTGCCTTGATGACAATGGAAACCTCCCTGTAAGGCCCTCCTATTTCCCCTGGCAATTAGGGTTCACTTCCCCCCACCAGGTACTCGTGAAAGAGCTGGGGGGGATCGACACCGAGTTGCGGCATGAAGACCAGGTTCTACCTGTCACCTACTAGCCCTCTGGAAAGTGTGTAGGAAACAATAGATTGTCTCTTGCATGCTGTCAACAAAGGGGTTGCCATATGTCAATATTCGAGATTAAACTGGTAATATTACCAAACTAAAGAAAATCCACTTACTCTTCATACCAGCACACATACTACACCGAAATGATCGCTTGATGTTTTTAGTTGTTAGTATGGGCACAGATTACTTCTGCTATTGAGCTGAAATGCTCACCTGGACATAGAAAATGCCATTTTCAAATGTACTCAAATGGATGTCGCATAAATTGCATT
Organism: Solea senegalensis; assembly: GCF_019176455.1. Taxonomy (NCBI): domain Eukaryota; kingdom Metazoa; phylum Chordata; class Actinopteri; order Pleuronectiformes; family Soleidae; genus Solea; species Solea senegalensis. The sequence goes on along the minus strand of NC_058035.1, from coordinate 10,917,092 downwards.
AAAATCCTAGATATGTTTATATGGGTTTATTTTATGTTTCTCATTTTACAGTTTTTCTATCTGTAGAAATTACCATTAAAATTCAAATACCACAACATTCCGTACAGACACATGTACATTAAAACCTGAAAGGAACTTCTCACTGAAAAGGCAAGGTGTAAAACAACAATGAAGAAGAATGTGGATGTGATACTGGAAAACCTGTGGGATTTCTGACACATTTTCAGATGACTCAGAGTGGCTATAAACCCAGAGGATCATGTACCTTTGCTTCTATGTCTCATTGTGAACAACAAACTGCTATGAACAATAATTATATGGTGAGAACACTCTTTAACACACTAGACTGGTAAGGGAGCAGCCACAGAGTATTTTCCCCAATGATTAAAGCAGAATAATTTGCTCAAATTACTTCCTGCCTCAAACACCATCTCCTGAAGGTCACACACCGAGAATGAACAATGTTTTGTTTTTCCATGGATTTAGGCTGAGGGGTGAATGGCGATGGGATTGAGGGGTTAAGTACGAAGACGGGGGTTGAGCTCAGTTTCTGCTTACCAGACTTTTCAAAGCAGCAGCACAACTGAGCATGATGTGCTCACAACGCACACCTGAACAGAGGAATTATACACATACACACAAAAGGGAAGAAGGAATTAGAAAAGCAACTATTAAAGGCTCATTTGTATGTACATCACAGCTCGTCTTTGTCTTGGAGTAAGATGTGTTGAAACGCGCCTCTATGCTCCTCAATGAGAGAGCAACAATCAAGCAAAACCAGCCCCCTTGAAAACCCCTTGAATGAGCTCTCGACGGTGGGTTTTTGCTAAAATCCTGCTCTGTATTAGCATGGGTAAAAGCTTGTTCAGAGTTGGATCGCCGACAAACACTGTGCACAGACAAAACACCACAAGAAAAGGTGTCTGGCAAGTGCTGTTGAAAGAAACAGCTGCACCCTAGCACAAGAATTCATGTGTACAACTATAGACAGTAAACCAATTAAATAAATGAAGGTAGTTGTGATTAAATAACCAGATTACACGAGTCAGTAAGGATTAATACATTGAGGGCAGCAACAAATGATGCTTAATTTAAACAATACAAACATGGATTTCCAATAAAATGTATGTTCACATTATTGGTCCACTCACCTGACCTGATGGTTTTCAGTCCATCAGGTCAAGTTTAATTTTATCGTGCGTGCTTGGCCTGGGTTTAAAAACCCACAGTGCACTCACTAATGTTAGTGTGAATGAGACTCTAGCTTGCAGCTAGTTGTTGGCACGAGGAGCCATTTTCCTACCATCCATGAACTGAAAAATATCCAATTATTTAAGATGAAACCGCAAAATTGTTCTCCCCGTTCCTCCAAAACATGTACCTGCATGAAATTCACCATGTTTTTGTCTGATTCATCTGTGTACTGGTTTTATTGGTGTGTTTTAGTCCAACTTTGAGAAATTTGATTTCGTACAATTACGTCAGACTTACATGTCTTTTAAAAGTCCAGTATTAATTGGATTTACATAATACTTCTTTTTTCTAATGTCACATACGTATGCAGATGGTGAGTAATTTAACACAGGGGTGTCAAACATACGGCCAGAAGGGCCAGAACCGGCCCTTCAGAGGGTCCAATCCGGCCCACAGGATGAATTTGTTAGAATTTCACACTACGATTACAATCTAAATCTCTTCCAGATACCTGTGACTAAATGTTTGTGCCTTTATAGAGCCAGTGTGATGTGTAAATAGCACATTTAGGCACGATATTGTTGAAATTGCACTTATATTTCTCAAGAAACTTCATGTTTTGTAAAAATATCCTTCATTAAATGTAAAACAAAGGAGAAAAAAAGCAAGGAGTTCTTGTTGTTCATAGGTTATTATGCTATTATTTTACTATTTTTAACTGGTCCGGCCCACTTGAGATCAAATTGTGCTGTAAGTGGCCCCTGAACAAAAATTTGTTTGACATCCCTGATTTAACAGTATGAAATGTTGAAAATGAATTCCCATAGTAAGCTCCCAGAATCCAATATGAACTATTTGTCAGAGCTGAACCTTAACAAATATTAACAACATAAATAGAGACGATAAAGACAATGCACTTGTTGGGTGCAGCCATGCATGCAACAACAGTCACTCATGTTTTCATGCATGAAAGGTCATAACGCAGTCATCCTGCATCGACTATCCTATTTATTCTCAGTTCTGCTTATAAATTTTCTCCAGTAAAAGCACAGGTGAGTCTAGCTCTACAGTGGAGGTTGAGGACTCCAACGGACTCGCTGTTGGTCCCAGTGACTGATCAAAGCCTTAAGACTAATAGTTCAAACGGTGTATTCTTCTGTCATGGTTAATATTATCAAGTCCAGGAAGCCATACTCCCACTGGCAGAGATGCCCCACACACATTGTCTGAATCTCCCACAACTCACCCAGCTCTCCCAGCTGGAACAGCCACAGGTTAAGTGCTTCATTCTGTCTGTGTTTGGATGACGTGTAAGGGGTAAACATTTTAAGTGAAAAGAGCTAGTCAAGGTTTTCGAGAAAACACATTAAAATGAAACGCACTGAATAGTTTGAGCTACACTCACCCTCACTGAGCCAAAATGCATTTGCAAAGAAAAAGCTTACAACACCAATCTGTATGCATTGCATTCAGTACATCCAGGGCCAGAGTGAATCCAAACAAGAACTCTTTTCTGAATGCCTGTGTATGCAGGGATCAGTGAAGGCAAAGGAGTCCAGGCAAAGGTTATGAGCCAACTCCAGTCACCCACATCACTCAGTGACTGATACACTGCTGACAGATGGGCTGCATCCAACACCAGCCATTACACACTGCTAACTGCAGACAATTTACATAAGACAATTCTGCTTCTTTCTCTTGTGTGGGAGTGTATGTACGTACTCACAAATTGTAAAGATACAGATGTTGCCACAGCAGGGACTGTACTTGTGTGACGGGGTGATGTACTAAATTGAAACCCACGGAAAAGGGACTCCAGATACCAAAGCCTCTGCTTTGCAGTATGCAAATCCTCACTTCTATTTACCGCCTGACATAACAAACCTCACCAGCACACCTAACACAAAGAAAACTCAAAATTCTTATCATACCTTCGGACACCAGGGACAAAGTTCAATGAATAAAACCAGTAATACAGTAAGGCCTACTGCAGTGGGATGTTAATATTATATAATATTAGCTTCAAGTCATCTCCCCTGCCACTTCCAATAGAAAACATGGGCTTCAAACATTAGGTCTTTGGGGGGTGGATGGTACAAACTATCTAAAATGAAGGATGAAGCTCTTGTAATCCTGGAATTTCCAGTTTCCCATAAGATAAAGTGAACATCTAAAAGAAGAAAAGACAAATCTCTCCAGCCCTTTAATCTGTCTCTTCTCTCAAACAGTCAAGCTTATCTAAAGGGGACTTTTACTGGAAATGGCAGTGTTTCACAGGCAAACTGCAAAGTCGTAAATTTTAGTGAAAACTGCTCATTTCAAACTTAAAAGTTTCTTGATCTGTGACAGTGATTGATTAAACATGTTTGATTTGAGATTAGAAGCAGTACATCAAGCCTGAATTTGAAATTGTCCATATTATGGCTTGGATTATAGTTGGCTGCAAATACACACTCCTACGGTGCCATAAAACCCAAATTAAATCAATTTAAGAGCTAAGCCATGTAGCTCTGTAAATATACAATATAAGCGTTACATGAGTATACGCAAAAAACAATTTGTGGTCCATTGCCTCTACTGCTTTCTTAAACACAACGTTCTTTTGGATTTTGCTACATCGTGACAGCATTTTACTGTCTCAAGCCAAGTGCACAAGCAATTGTCAACATTCAGTCTGGCTGAACATGCGCTGTGACTAATACACAGTGTGTGCTAAGCCCAGTGTCAAATCTTGTTGTGTCCCAGAGGGCCAGGAGACAGTGGTTCAGGCTGAAACTTACTCCTTGGAATATCCTTGACCAAAGCTATAATTGAATGGTAATTCCCTTTAACAGACAGCAACAGCAACTCAAATCTTTTTATCCCTTCATGTTACCTCGAGGCATCACCCTGTAACATAAATCTGTCTTTCTTTCTTCCCTCCACCCCTCTATCCCTGCCCTGTTAAAAGTCGGAGCCCCTGAGAAGCTGGCGGTGGCTGCATTGAGGCAGCTCACATTTCAAGACAAAGCCCGATCCGCTGTCAGAAAGGAGACACTCTCCAAGCCAGGCCTGCCATTTATCACCAGGAACCTGTTTTTCTGCCTTCGCCCCGTCTCACACCTCCACGCTGAAAGGCTGCCGGTTGTCGGAGCTGCCTGTTTGACGGGGAGAGGCGAACGGATTATCGGTTATGGAGCCCGTCGGAGCACTACTGTCCCTGTGTGTGATTGCACAATGAGTAGATGCCACCTAAATGACCCCCGCTCATTCCATTTTGCCATGAGAACGAGGTATTTTGTTGACAGTGCGGCCAAATCTGTTACACCGTGTGAAGGTATGCAAGGTGACGCTGGCTTTTTTGTTTGAGTTTCACACAACCAGAAAGAGAGGGTCAAGCAGACGGTGATATGCAGTGGATTTTCTGCTCACACTTTTGCTGTATAGAACAAGAAACACAGGAGTTTATATTTATATTGAGGTGATAAAAACAGTGCAACAGTACTGCTTTTGTCTGGGGGGGGGAAAAAACTGACGGCAGCAAAGACTGTTGAGAAAGAAAGTGACAATTTGTCAAGATTTAAAATCTTGTTAAATAGACAAAATGGCTGCTGCTCATTAAGACGGTGTTTCCTGTGTGAAATTGCACGATGGGGATAATCAGATAATGAGCCTGTAAGGAGCAGATTTGCCTTGTTTAAGGAGGAGAGGTCATGTTATACAGAAGCCACAGTGTTTCAGAATCTGGGGTTAACTTGACCTTTGATCATAAAGCTTCCACTATGCCCGACGCTGCTTGACACCCAAGGTCAGGCTTACAACTACAGAGACTGTGGCTTATGAGGGTCAGCATACTCATTTTCTAACACGCGGTAACAAAGAGCCACTGATCCCTGCAACTGAATTTCACGACGGCACACCCAGCATAGCCATGAATCCATTAAAAATACCTTCCTGACAAGTCTGCCACTTAAAGCTTATATGAAACTTTTCAGGGTTCTGTAACTTAATACTCTGCTGGCTAAAGCAGCAACAATATTCTTTTACCAAAGCTCCCATATTCCCAGTAGCACATAATGGATAAACCTCGAAAATCAAAGTGTTTCACTGAGCGAACAACTCAGAAGCAAAAGCAAGCATTAAATGTAAATGTGAAAAAAAAAAACTGCATGGAAATGTATACACAAATGTTTTTGTTTACGTTGCAGAGCAAGTTTGGATTAACACAGTTCTGGTGAAATATGGCCAAACGTCAACTATATATGTCAGATTTGTAGATTAGTGCAACCAACTGGTTGACACTATGCATGTTAAGCAAGTTATAAGATAGTTTTATGAGCAATGTACCATTGTTTACAGAGCTGAGAAGTGGTGAACAGTCAAAGATGCTCTTGTTGTCTCTAAAATGACAGTGATATTGTTAACTTACATCGGAGGAGTCATCTGCTACAGGCCTACAAGTCACATGTTGATTATTACCCAAGCATTTTCTCCAGATTTCACTCAATCATCATTTCTACAACACATTTATGGAGTTATCCTCTGAACTGTATCAAAGAACTGCACAGAGTCAAAGGAAAAAAGGCACAAAGGATTCATTGAAAATCAAATCAAAAGCCTCACATTAAATTACTTTAAGCATCTTTGGGAACTGGTCTTCGTCATACCGTTTTAGTTCACAAAATGCTGAAAACAGGCCATTGTTTATGGCACACACTGAGTAGTCTGGCAACACTACATTTAACAAGATCTTAAACAAAACAGCATTTTTGCCAAATAAGAAGCATATGGTTTCAGATTCAATTACAGCCATTTTCGCCCCGGCTCCCTTTTTACAAGAGCCACTTGTTTGCTACACAACTTCTACAGGAATCATCTCCCTCCACGACTCATGGTGACCTCAGGAACTAGCCGCCTAAAAACAGCCCTCATTCATAAAAAACAGACTTTAAAAAAATGGACATCAGACAAACCACACTTTTTCCTTTTGTGGGCATAGAGTGGGTTCCAAAATGATTCCCCCATACTCTACACATATTATCTACACTTGCATGGGTTTTACATGATTTATTTACATGTTCACAAAGAATTATTTACAGCTACAAACTTCAGTTATTGGCAAACATGGATTTCAAAAGCTCAAACTGATTAATGTGTGCCCGTACTTAGAGGCAGGATTAACAAAAAAATGTACACAGTTTCAGAAACATTAAAACCACTGTAAATGTTGGTGGTATTTTAATTATAAAACAGGCAAACAAACTCTTGAAGGGTGTCTTGTAAAAGAATTATAAGCGCAATTTACGATCCTGTAACCACAACGCACTCGCAGAAAGTTTAGACTGATACTGTGGTGACTAAGAGGGAGTCAATACAAAACTTCACATCCTCACATGCTGTAGTGTGTTAAAGGGAAATCCTTCACAAAACATCGTATTATAGAAAACTAGTTAACTAGTTAGACTGTGTTAAAACAATAACACAATCCAAGACATAAAAAAACAATTTACAGACTAAAGGTACTTTGGAAAATGTTTTAAAAGGTGACTTAAAGGTAGACAGTTCTGTACAGTATCTGATGGGTGTGAGTGTGGAGATGGCCAGATTATGGAGGGCTTTGTGTATGAGGTGGAGGACTTTGTACTGGATGCGTTGTGAGATAAGGAGCCAATGGAGGTTCTGGAGGACAGGGGTGATGTGATCTCAAGAGCAGATGTGGATGAGCAGACAGCCACCAGAGTTATGAACATGTTGAGTTTACTGAGAATTTTGGACGAGGAGTCCAAGAGAACGCTTTTGATTTAGTCAAGTCTGGACGAGATGAAAGCTTGGATCTTAACGCAATTTATTTAATCAATCAATTCAATTGTGGAATCATAAATTACAACAGTATTAGATCACATCATCTGGGGTATAGTGGGACAGACACTGGTTGTTTAACATTACCTGATCCATAAAGAAAATCAGATCAGGATCACAGGATCAAGTTGGTGAGTGCAAGGCCCGAGACAGAGTCTGGGTGACTGAAGTAGTCCAAGATGGCAATCCCCTTACTGAATAACAAAGTGGCTAGAGGAAACACAAACACATGCATTTCTCCATTTCTCCTGGAGATATCCATGTGCAGTCCTGTGCTTAATAGAAAGTGCAAACCTTGAGCAAAGCATGTATAATCACCCCTGATCTGTGCACAGCTGGAATGAGTTGTTGCGTTGCATTTCTTCTGTTGTAAATCTGTTCAAAATCTTTTGAAGTGCCTATTGTCGAAAACATAACTTGTCACAGAGCCATTTGTGGAAAGAAAAAAAGTAACTGAGGAAAAAATGAATCCTTGCTGTGACCCTGACCTTTAGTCGTCCATTATACAGTACTTTTAAAGCTGAAGGGGTTCTGCTTGGGAGCTCACACTTCCATCTGTAGTGGCTTGACAACCTGTGCTTCTTCCATTCCACATTAGGTCAATGCTTGTTAGAGTCCATCTGCACTGAAACCTGAGCAGATCTTTGAGGGGACGACCTCAGCTTCTCTTTGACCCTCTAACCTCCCTGCCGCTCTCTTTTATGGTCTGATGTTCTCCAGCTGCCCAAATTGCCCAAACTCTCCTGTCTGAGAATAAAGTCTTCATCTGGACATTTGTAGAGGCAGAGTTAACCACTGTCTGTTTTTTTTGGAACTAACCCACAAACCATGCAGCACGCAGTGTTAATTACATTGACATACAATCTGCGGCCAAATCTACTATTTTGGCTTTCCGGTTTTGTCTAATTACGTTGGGACATCCGCCTCTCCTGAGTTTGAACTCACATGTAAAGCAATACAGTTTTCCAAGTTAAACTCCATTAGGTGTTTATAAAGGCGTGAAGTTTCGGCTTTATTACACTGCCATTCTGAATGTATTCATCGCTAGCCAAGTGTGGTCTCAGCAGACCTACAAACACAGAATAAGTGCACTTGCTCTTCCATAAATAGTTATGCGATATATTCGTATTTCCAAAGTAAACCAACCCGAACAAAAGCACAAAGTCGTGACTTCAGGAAAAACATTGACTTAAAAGAATCCCAAATGGCAACTTCAAAGTTAAAAATTTCTTTAAATAATAACTAACGTCACTGTCAGTCTATGAGTGTTTGCAGGGAAAAGCACGGGGCAAGGGGCCAACAGCTCTGGGAGGATCCACTCTGGTGTATGGCTTTAATACTCTCAGCATATTCTGTGAAGGTCTCACACCATTTCCTTGCACTGGGGAACTCATATTTAATGCCTTTTGAACAGCCTGGTTTGGGAGAGTTAGTACATTGCCAGAAAAAAAGATCAAACAAAAGAAGGAGGGGTGGAGGAAAAGCTGCAGGAAATCCAACTCTTGCTGTTGTAAGAGATGAGAAACATTTGTGCGGTTGTCTCTAAGTAGAAGTGCTTGATTAATTCATGGGAAGCCTCTTTCCCAGGAGATGTTGTCTAGTTTAGCCCAGCTGAAGGAAAATCTGAAGACATGCTTTTCTGTTGTAACTAACTAATAAAGGTGTTTCAATCAAGATGCAGTCATGTTACCACTGCCAGGCATACCTTTTAAATATAAACAAATGACTGTGACATTCAAATCATTACCAAATCAGTTCGCACATTACTGACTGCGTGATCATAAGGCTATACGTTTCTCAGTCAAGTGGTGTTTGGATCACATGTCGCCCAGCAGCTTCATTCCCACACTGCAACGCAGGAAGTGATTCCTTTTATGCCGCGACAGATGCAGGCACCGAGACATTGCACGAGCAAAGTGAGACAGCTGCAAACAGGTTGGAGTCGAAGTGAAAACACAAAGACACACGGCCCATTAAAAGTTGCAGAATTCTACAGCTAATCCCAGTCATCCCAAACCCAGTCATACAGCACTTTGATGGGAAGAATGCGCAACCGGGCTCTGCAGATGTATACGTAAAAATGCTCCCTCATTAGTCCTTCATCATTTTTAAGATGAAGGACTAAACATACCGTAATGTTACATCATTTATGTTCACCAAGACCAGTAGCACGATAATAACATTTGTAAAAGACACTCTGCAGCTTCAACGTTTAAGGGAAAAAATGGCCGTAAAATCACTGAAGTGAGACGCTGCAGCATTTCTTTATTGGGGTGTAATATTGATCACTATTGAATATTTCTCATGGTCAATATCATACATAAAACTTCTTTCTGTTTGATATAATCTGCAGGAAAAGAAAGCAGTGAGGCATATTTGACTGTGGCAAACAGTGTGAACATGACATTTTTAAATAAGGTGCTTGCTGTTGCCATTTCTTTTTTTCCTCTACTAAAAGCATGGGACCATTAATATTGTCCAAAGAGCGTGATGAGAGAATATAAAAGCAGAGGGAGGAAGTGAGCGGTGCACCCAGGGCTCGAGTGTCATCTGACCTCATTTTCAGATGGACCTGGAAGGTTGCGGGGAAGGCAGAGGTGTACCTTTCACTGCAACCCTTTCTTTTCTTCCTCCAGAAATGACAGGAGGGCTCACACAAAGGCAGAGTAAGACGTCTGCCTGGAAACCATCTCCATAGATGAAAGAGTGCCGGTGAAGTCATGGTGCAAAAACGCAATGAGCAGAAATAAGCACAGTTTTCCAGAAGACAGCAAGAGCATCAGCTTTGCTTTGCTGGTTGGTTTCCTGCATTCAGGAAAGGATGACACATACCAGGTCAAATGAATCACTTGGTATAAAAAAAAAATACCAACAGATACAGTGTGTGCCCACAGGTGCATGCGACACACAAATATGCACACAAAAAAGCCTTTCCTGTGAGGCGTCAGTCTGCGTTTACATATTTTTTCTAAATACCAGGGGCACTGAATGACCCGTGTGTTCAGCACCACAGGGCTGCCCCTCATCTGCACCACAGGAAGTCAACAGCCGGCAGCCTTCTGCAGCCGATGACTGCTGTCCAGACCCATGGGGAGACCGCAGCCTTTGCCCTACACACACACAGTGCCGAGATCCCCAGCGACAGTTCAAGGTGAGGAAAGACAGGACTGTGACCATCTGTCTGGGTCCTAACCCGGACGAGGACACAAAGCAGCGTGGAAAGCTCCAACCTGGAAGAGAGGGGACGGTGTAGTAACCCTCATCTCTGACGTATCACCAGGAGGAAACAACCACAACAAAACATCTACTTCCTGTGCAACTACGTCCTGTGAGCAGAGGACCATTGTCAATGGTCAGACACAACACCGGCATTTCTATCCGTTGTCACCTCCACAGTCAAGTACAGGAAACGCTGTCCTGTCCTCCTGAGTCAACGCAGCTGTGTACTTGGGCTGCACCTGCACAGAGCAGCTCATTGTGGTGGTGCTGTGCTATGTACTTTATGTCCTCTGTGGGGATTGAACAATGTGGGGGGTTTTGAGGGCAAATTCTTATATTGTTGACTGAGGCTGGCGATAGCAGATACTGATAACGGTGTCTGGAATTAATGTTTCATTTTCCCAAAAGGACGACTGATGACTTCAAATAATGGCTGCCAGGAATAATTGACTCTAACCACAATAACTGATAAACACCTTTGTATTAATGTGCTGCTGTGAATGTGGCACAATGTAATGTAATATGCTGCAACATGCATTATAGCTGTATCAATTACTAGTATTTATAATTATCCTACCCTCAATAAATTATTTTATTTAGCAATTTTTATAGAACAAAAAAGTATCCGAGTTTAATGTCTGCCATTGTGAAATTATATTGCGTATATAGTGACTTAAATTCTTAATTTTCAGTCATGGGTTTATGTCCAATAAACTGCACTAAACACTTTGAGTGAGTTTTACAAAAACACAGAGAAGCCTCATTCATCAAATCAGCCTACTAATAAACAGCTACAGTACAGGGTGGAAGGACGGAGGAAATAATAATGCAAGACAAACAGGAAGCACCTTCATCTCGCAGGAGTTACTGGATAAACCTGTGACCTCTGGTAACAAAACGTCAGGGATTAAAAAAGGTTAGGGGGTGTTATGGTCAGAGGACATGAGCCAGAGCTTTGGCACAGAGTAAAGAAATGCACTACTTCGTGTCAGTACAGGGTTGACACAAAAACAATTAATTTGGATACACACAAATCATTCCGTTAGTCTGTGATAGAAAATGACTCAACTACAATGGAGCTCCTTTCCCATTCAGAGTATGGCTTCCCAAACACACAGTAAAGAGCTGCAGTTTCACTAAAACCTCTTCATGCACCAGACCTACTCAGTTATTCTGTGCCCGCTGTGCCAATCCTCTGTCAGAGTACAAAAAAAAACTGAAGTCTGGCTTAAAGCGGACTCCGAGGGAGCGTCATACAGAGGGCAGCAAAAAGGAGAACAGGGTTTAAAGAGATCCTATAGTTGGCATCGTTAATGACAGTAGAACAAAAAGTAAAAAGACACTGAGAAGGGTGAAACAGAGTGCGAGGAGAGGAGTAACAGAGAACGGGATTCAGATGAAGCTGAAGAGGCTGGTGCGATTGTTGAAACAAAATTAAAACCGCAGAAACAAACGACGTTGGCTGTGTAATGAGCTTCCCCCTCTGCTGTGGTACGACTAATTCAGAACAATGCTGGACATGGTGTGCTAATGCTGCAATAGAGACGTATAATCATCTGACATGGCTGGGTAACAGACCTCAGGTCATCAGAGGTTTCACTGGGTGATTATGTAGCAAGTAAATTAATCTACCTGAACAAACGACTTCACTGTTTGGAAACGTTTACAGGAGAAACACAGACATGTTACTTACACGACACAATAATAAAAAAGATCGAAGAAAGGCGTTTTCACATCAGCGGAGGGAAAAAAAAAGGTCAACGCATCTCAGCAGTTCTAAAATTTACATTTGTGTGTAAAGAGCAGACACTGTGTTAATGAGAGCATGAATAACACGCTTGTCTAATAAAAATAGCTGCTGGAGCACACATTTAAGTTGTTTACCCATTTTGTTTTTTTTATCTTTTCATTAAAGAGGCATTTTAATCTGCAGTTTATCACAAAGCACCTATTGAAAGAAACTGTAATACACAGTGCTGTGCTTCATGTTGCATGGCACAAAATTAAAGAGGCCAATGAAAGGATGACGACTAAAGCTGAAAAAAGAACAAATTAAAATAATAGGAGAATAGTCGGCGAACTTAAACCTCAAAAAATGGTTAGAAAAATACGCAAAAAAAACACCTAGGCAGAGACCTGGTTAAGGTAAAGAGAAGCTTTTCCACTCAAAGAGTATTGAATGAGTGTAAATCAGTCATTCCCCAAAACTGGGTCAGTCAGGAAATTGTTTTTTGGGCTGCCAAATAAATTTGCAGAATTTTTTCCAGCCTTTTACTGAAGATTTATATCTGCAGAATTCAAATGAATGCTGTGTTCTAAAGAAATACAGGAAAAAAATATATAATATAAAAAATAAAATATATATATATATCTCATGAAGCAATCTGACCCTGTCATAATTTACTACAAATGCAATGGTCTTCCATTTTTGTTTTGTGTCTTAGTGGTTATGCATTGCTTTTCATTGCGAGTAGAAGTGATGTTGTGCGCTTGTATTTCTGTGTTCTACCCCAGTAAGTACACTGGGCACTACAGCAGCTAATTGGGATATGAAAGAATCAGCCAATCAATCGTAGATGATGTAGCCAGTGGTGTTTTTCAGAGCACATACTGTACCACTGTTATGCTTTTCCAGACTCAGTAGAGCTGGCCCCTTGTTGGAAAAAGAAGGGAATCTGCCAATGAATATCTCCGAAACCCATTATGTATGTTCCTCCATTCACCTCTTTCTTAAAAGGAACAAAAATATTGCCGTGAAGGGAAACGTTTCTTTTGTGAGAAGAGTTGAAAGGATACAGTCAGGCACCTCCAGCCCGGGGAGAACATGAGTAGCACTGTGGCACTTGGTTCACATCCAAAATGTATGAGCACCGATTCATAGAAGCCATATAGCTCTAAAAACATTCGCAGACTCTCCACGACCAAAATAAAGTCACCAGCTTCAGTCATACATTATTCTGCTTCCATCACACACTAGTAAATACCAGCTGTGCAGGTGTGGTCAGGTACCAGGACCAGGAGGTTAACACTGTACACGCTACCATGGAGACAGACCTGTCTCTCCTGTGGCCTTTCAGCTCTGCTACAACCCACAAAGGGAAAGGGGAGAAAAAAACAGCCTGACGAGAAGCACTGCCATACCAAACAAGGAGTAAGTCAGCTGGAGGATGCAGTAAATCAGCATAGATACGCAAGAGAACATTTTAACTCCTCAACGAATATATATTCTTACCAAACAACAACTGGGCCCAGAGCACGGTCACTTGTAGCCAGCTGACTCCATTCATTTGCACATCAAACAGATTTGAAGGCCCTTCCCATTAAACACCAGTGGTCTTTTCAGCCTGTTTAAAGCCATCGGTGCGGGTGGGAGGAGCTACGCGCCGATAGAGAGCTGCCTGATGTCACTCTGCCTGTGGCCCGTTGCCATGATGAGTTCATTCTGCCTCAGGACACAAAGAGTTAATGGCTGTTGGGATTATGCAACAGCATGCCAGACGCCTTTCTCCTCTCCTGCCCTCCTTTACTCCCTCACTGCCTTCAGAATGGGCCACCGCCAAACCAGGCATTCCTGCATGTTTCGATCGGACGCATTTGAATGCAGATGCAGCGTCGCACATGCTTCGGCAGTGACGGAAGAAACAAAAGGAGGGTGTTTTTGTTTGGCTCTGAAGGCGAGTTTGCCAGGGCCTCACACCTGCCCTGCAGGGGGAAAGATGTCATAACGATATATAACTGTCAGAGTGGGTTATATCTACACTGTGTAAGACTAGTAAAAACATCTGTATTCATCACTTTAAAAGTGAACATGAAACCATAGGTTATCACTTATACCTGATAAGTGATCCAGCCTATGTTAGATTAGACAGGGTTATGGTTGAAGTCAACACATGTCAGCAGCTGCATCTGATAAAAGAGCAGAGGGAAGTTCTTATCTATTAATTAGATTATAAATCATTACAGATTAGATTATAATTTACAACGTATTTATTAGCTTATAACCTCCCTTTTGTCTGCTAATCATAAAACAGATAGAAACCAATCACTGAGCATGACTCCTTACTACTGAATGAACAAAGATTCTCGACTTGTGCATCTTGCTCCAATTGTATTTAATGTACACATATTATACATATTTCCGTCTCCACAAAAACTGTGGAGCCAGTGACATTATACATTATGGTATTCCACAATGTGAAATTACACATTTTTGTGATTTTCTTTTGCTCACAGAAAATTAATAAAAGCCGCTATGTGCACCATTAACTCAGGTTTTTCCATCCAAAACTGCAATTGAGAAAGTTTCTGGATGACTCCTTTCATACATTTAATACTGATTTATACCTTATTTTCATTTCAAAAATATAAGTGCACTGGAGTGTAGGCACAATATGCATATTAGAGAGACATACTTTAAGTGTTGTTCAATAAATATTTAAGTTTCAACATATCAATCATCATCATTTGTCAATCGTCAGCTGCCCTGATTTTGCTCATATTGATCAAAATCAACACTGCATGTTAGGTAGAAGATATTATTTAGAAAAGGATTCTTAAATTAAATTCCAATGCTCTTCTGGAAGAGAATCTCACTGAGGAAAGGCAGCAAATTATTGGAAAAGCCACTGCACACAAAAGAGAACTTTGACGAGGGCAACACAACAAAGTTAGCAGTACAGTGGGTTGGGGCAGTGGCTAACCACCACCACCACTACCACCAGTCCACCCCCCTCAGTCCAGACAGGAGACAGATCTGTGCAGGCAGGCACCGACTCAATAAACAACAGAGATCCCTCCAGGCAGGACTGGCAACCATGAGGGGCAACAGACCAACCACGACAGGAAAGAAGGAAAGAGAGACAGAGATCTACAAGGGCTGACTTCAATCACAACCACAGGGTCCAACAGCAGAGCCAGCGCAGCCACAAACCCATGAGCCAACACGCATGCACTCCGTCTCACACACATATGCACAGCAGCTCCAGTACATGGGTCATTAGGTGCAGAAATCATCATTTGAAGTGAGTTGCCGATTCTCACAGTCCTTTTGTTTATTTGGCTTCACATGAAGCCAACGGCGACCGCAGAGAAAAGCAGTTATTATGAACTGTGGTTAGTCTTTGGTCCGACCAAAGAACGCTGGGGAAATTCAGCTTTCCTTCACAAATCAGCAGGTATTTTTGGACATTTACAAACCCAATTATTTAATGTCAGAGCCTGCAAGAGTATCGTTGTTGCCAACAGATCGTGTTTTCTTTAATCCCTCCTCCCGGGTAAAGGGAGGCAACCATTGATCCATACCTTCAAACGGTTCCGAATAAACTCATTTTTAGTCAGAAACTAAAAATACAATGAACCATTTCCCCAATTACTCCAGCATGTTATTTTTAATTATTTAAACTTCACTCCTTCTTGCCACATGGACTCATGGTTGAACATGGTACCAAACAAGAACATTGTGTTATTTCACCTCAGGCTCCTGTGCAGCTCATTTCTCCTCTCCTTCTTCAAAGGCTTTTAAAACTGTCAGACCTGGATCATTCTTAAGGTCATGAGCTGGATCATTAAAAATGACAAGGACCCCAAATCTGAGATGCTCGGCAGCCCATGATTGTAATTTCTGAGAGAGTGCAAGAAGATCCTCCCCTGGGAGAAGAGACCTCTATAATGGAGTGAGTGCAAAAGGCACATACCAACTGCCTGAGAAAGATGACTCCCAAGCTCTAAAGGCTTCACCTAAACCTGAGTAAACATTGTCTGATAAATGATCAGAAACAAGAGCCATGGGAGACCTTGAGAAACCCTCCCCCAGTCTCACAACCTGTGCTACTAGTCAAACTTTCTGATGAGAACCAACACAGTGAGAACCAGATCTTATTGTATAACTCAATTTATCAGCCCCTTTCCAGCCCAGTGCTTTGTTTTGTTGTCCGGATCGACTCTTTGTGCACAGCGAGTGTTCGCGATCTGCCCCAGCACATTATAATAACGACCAACATCTCAGCCTCATGTAACAGCAAAGCTCTCAAATGTACTGGAAGTGAAGCACAGCGTCATCAGCCTGAATTACGATACAATCGCAAACCCCGAGATGATGGGGTTCAAGTCGAGGATACTTTCCAGAACTGTTATCTTTTAAAAGGCTAAAATCAGAGAAGTAGATATACAATGTGCACAGATAAAGCTATAAAAACTGCAGTAACAGGGTGCAAACAGGACTGCATATAGAAACATTGACATTTCAGACTGATTGTGTAAATATTGCACAGAGGAAAAACAGAATTTGTGGTATAATTCTCAGTTAGCATATGACATTTGTACTGCTAGTCAATGAATATAAATGAAAGAGATTTCATTTTTGCATTCCTCGGAAAAAATTAATTGAACACACTTGCATTAAAACTGTTTTGTTCACATAACGTGGGACATAAAAAACACCCCATAAATTAGACAGGCTCTATTATAAGGTCATAAAAGTGCAGGATATTCAATAACATCCTTTTGTTTTTGGGCAAATTGAGATGACATAAATCGTTGTTGTTATTGCCGTATAGACCAAACAATTGATTGATTACTGGAGAAAATGATAAGCAGAGAAATGAAAGAAAATAAAGTTGTGACACGGTAGTAGTAAAAGTACAAATGATTACCTCAATGCGAATTCTGTATCTAAGCTTATCGTGGGATGTCACAGAGCTGCAGTAACAGCTAGAACAGATATTAAACCCTGCAGCACTACAGGGAAATAAGATGGTTGTTCATCTCTATATGTTTGTTCTGTAGCCAGCCACCCTGCCTTTCACGCCATGTCAGCGAGGATTGGCTGCGGCTTCCCACGACCTTCATGTGCAGGAAAAAGCGGTAGACGATGAATGAATGACTCGTGTAAAGAAAAAAACAAGACAATGGGGCCCAAACCAGAAATATGAAGTCACATTTGAAGAAACTAAAGTCTTGACATATGATACAACTATATTCTGGGTGTTTAAATAAATCACAGTGGTTTGCTGCCTAGACAGATGTGCATGAAAGATACCAATCTCAAGCTGTGCTCTGGATCATAATCCACTCGGATTTAAATAACGGTACATTTTTCATTCCAGTGATTATGCCACAGCAAAGACCCTAAAACACTGCATGGACCTATAGCAGAAAACTTACACCACACAGTATAGTCCTTTATTCTTCATTCTTTTATCTACTCTGAATCTGAAACTTCAGGGAACCACGGCTGCTGTTTCAGCCCAACAGCCTGCGGGCACAGCAGAGTTAATAATAGCCGAGCTTATGGATTTTTAAATAAAGCAGCAGCAGGTGAACATTTTGACAAAACACCCAGAAAAAAAGGCTCAGAAGGAATCAGCCAAGAGCTGCACTCCAGACCACAAGCTGATATAGAACAAACACAACAGATACGCTTTCAGGACCAACTAAAAATGAGGCTGTGGAACCAATACTTCATAAAATACACATGTTGAGTCCACATTTGTGTACTTCTGGGTATAATTCTGATCATTTAAATAGCAATTGTGTTGCCCAGATTCCATAATTTCCATTGTGGTTTTCTGCTCCTCCAGTTTACTTAGTGGGATGTGGAAGAGAAGACAGAGAGAAGAAAGTCAGATTCACTGAGGCATTTCATCAAGAAATCTGACTACACACTGCTAAATCATGAATTATTGTTTTCTTTTTAAGGGGAATCCAAACAATCGATGCAGTGAGCGTCCTGAAATGCAGATCTTCTCCAGCTGCACCATGAGGGAGCAGCAAGATCAAAGATGAGGGTTTGGGAAGAGTAAGGCATGTGAGGATGTTAAACATTGGAACATCGATCTCAGCTCCTCTGCAACAAACTCTGCTGTAATTTTTCAACAGAGGGAAAGGGTAAAAAAAAGGGTGGAGGCAATAGGCGGGCAAATGAGAGAGATGTTGCGTTAAAATCATGGGCATTAGCTCCATAAGTGGCTTTCATCTGCTCAGAGAGCCACTTTATAGCATGCTGTGGGCGAGCTCTAAATAGAAACAAGGTAGATCCAAGACAGAAGAGCCAAGAGTGGAGGAAAGACGCAGTATGATTACTGTAAAGCTAAATATAAATGTGGAGGCAAAAAGGTAAATATTTGACCACGGCATCCAGACCGTGCAGACGAGACAACCCTCCAGAAACGAGGCGTGTTCGGTGCGGAGAGCTTCATGTGGGCATGAAGCCACAGTGGGAACCGAGTCTCACTCGCTGTCATTTCTGGCTCCTGCCGAGCTTTCACATGTTCAGCGAGCCCCATTAAAAATAGGACATTTTGAAAACACAAGGCCTCAATAGGAGGACAGTACCTGGCTCGCCTTGATTCGTGCATCTTGTAAGCACAAAAACCCCACAGCAGCCTCCGTCTCCCCTGCTGCCAGCACACACAGGACACATTCATCCCATAAGTGGGCACCATGAGGAGATTGGAGGTGGAGCCGACACACTTGAACTTAAAGGAATTTTTCAGCCACTTTGACTGTCACGGCTGTGTTGAAGGCACGGGCAAACACAGCCAGTCCTTCCCTGCGCTTCAGTCTCCATGGGGAGATCAGATAAAAGTGACTGAGTTTTGACATGATGAGCGGTGAGTTAATGAGTATGATCTTTGGCAGGATAAGAGCATTCCTTGAAGAAAACTGGGAGTGTTATGTCCCTGGCTTTCTCCACACTCTGCAGCTGAGGTTATGAACTTTCAAGGGGCTCTGACATTGTGGGAGGGCATTGCGTCATGTCAATTCGTCTTTCTTTTTTTGTTTTGTTCTCGTGTTTCTCCTCTGAGCAACATTCAGGGTGAGGGGAAAAGCACAGCACTGCTCTCCGTCCGTGCATATGAATGGCACTCATAAAAAGGCACCACAAAGCCGGGGCTCGGGGAGGCAAACAGAGTTATGAATATGATAATCAGAAAGTGGCGTACCCAGTGTGTTGAGTGAGGATGGAAGTATCCCCTCGGGAATACATAATGACATGGCAAGGCTGTCTTCACAGTGATGGATGGAAAGCTGCCGTCATGCTGCTCCACACGAGACATTTAAAAGACACCATAAACAGAGGAACGTGCAAGGGGTTGATACATTGGTGGGGCTGGACAATTTAAGGTTTTCAAATCAAACTTCTTCCTCGTTTGAAACAATGCGATAATCAGACAGCAAAGGCTACAATTTAACGCTCATAACACTCACGGAAGTGTAAATGACACCCGTTGGACATAATTCATATCTTCATGTCTTCAAACTTGTATAGGCAGAGAGATGATGTTGTGTGTGATGACTTAAATAAATTAAATGGCCTATCAAATCGCAAGTAGATATTTTTCTTGCTGGTCATATTCTTCAGGTATAAAAAAGATGAATCTAAACTGTTTCATCAACATGAGGAATAAACATATCGCAAATCACTGATGTGTTCACTCTGTCAATGAACACTTAGTGCTCGCGTGGCACAGATCTGTGCCGCGGGCACACCCATGGTAAATTGCCGTGGGAATAATACACAACTTCATATATGGACATCCTGGGGGTGTGTTTATAGGTCACACATTCAGGCTTTATTTTCATCTTCTTATGTGTGAGTCAAAAGTCAAAGTTATGATTAATTTCATATCGCATTTTTAGTAGCAACAATCACAAAATAGACCGCTTTTCTTCTATTTTTTTGTTCTTAAAAACGAGCCATGGGCACTGTGACACATTTCCACATTTTAAAAATTCAATCTGATTTTAAACATCTTGAGTACTTCTTGCACAGATGTGTTTATATAGTTGGTGAAAATTAAAAAAAGATTTCATCAGATTGCCTGTGTTGTGCTATATGGCACATTCTTGTAGCCGTCTGTATATAATGTACATTTCAACATAGTAATGGAAGCCAGACGCCAAAATGCTCTGTGTTCTAAGGGTTAAGTCAGTTAAGCTGAGATACATAGATAGTGTTTAGTACAGTCTGTGATGATGCGTCATCATTGTTTTAAACCTATAACAAAGTAAATTTGTCAGACTCAAGCTTGACTTGTGTGGCAACTCAAACCACAATCACAGCATGTCAGAAAAACTGCAATTAGACATTTCACCAAAATCAAACAGTACTAGTCTGTGTCCATGTTAGCAGCAAACCCAGAGCCACAAAACACACTAAGTCTTATGCTGCTTGGCAGTACACAACAACATTATCACATATCTTCCTATCATTGCACAGACTGAACATATAGCATTAGTACTTTAGCTGGACGAACTTTTTTTTTGAGTCATTTCGTTGGGGTTGAATGAAATAACAATCTGCCATTTTGAGCAGAGAAGCCATGTAACCAAGAGGCGTGCAGTTGTTGTTTTTCCCCAAAAAACTGCAGTTAATGGGGGGAGGGGAAGGGGGAGAGGTAGGGTCTCCCCCACCACCACCTCCCACTTCCCCCACTGACCCCGAAACAAGATGTACTTTAAATTCCTTCAGTGTTAACTCCATGTGTAAGTGTAACTGCGAGGCAATGAATGAGAACAATGAATGAGCTGTAGACTGCAGTCTCTCTGTGGCTGCTCTCGCCATGCAGGCAATTATACAAAGTCCCTTCATAAAACACAACTTTTTAGAAGAAAACTCACTTTCACAAGATAACAAACCAATTCAAAATATACATTCTGACAAATGTGCGCATCACGTAACGCCTTTAGACTTGATGTCACTGCTATTTCTCTAATACTCAGTGTTGTTTAGAATGTACTGGAGGTGGAGCAGACATTACCGGACCTTTTTCAGCTCATTTTCGGTGCAGTCTGTGAGTGCTTCAGAGAAGCATGGGGGTCAATGTCGAGCTCCGTTATCAATGACCGACTGTTATTTCAACGTTTTAAATGTTTAACCGCGTCAAGCCAACATAAATAAACAGGACTGTGTGTGTGAGAGATGTACAGTAGTTTATCACCGACCTTGGAGGCAGAAAATACCGACGGCGTACATGGTTTCCACCGGTGGTTTTCTCCTGTTGAGCGCAGCGGGGTTCCTTCTCCTCCGCCGGAGCTCGCTCTCTCCTGGTGGAGGATCCATGAGCGTCCTGCTGCTGCTGCTCCTCCTGCGGCGGCTCCTCGCTGCTGTTGTCCGCTGAGAACAGTTGCACGAAAGCTGGTAACTAGCGCCAAAGAAGTCCGTGCGTCACCGTCCGTTCACAGGAAAACTACCGACGTAACCGGCGCAGGACCCCGGGGAATGAGAGCCAGGCAGCGGGCGGTCAGCAGCTCAACACCTGGTTGTTTCTGCGACAAAAGGGCACGAACATGTGCGGACAGACGCGTCGGTTTAGAGGCCAACAGACACACCGACGGGTGTGTGTGTGTGTGTGTGTGTGTGGTACCGAGTCCCGGTTGAAAGAGAGAAGCGCAGTCGAAAGTTTGAGGCGAAGTTTAAACTTCCATGTGTCTCCCGGGACGGAGGAAATGCGTGGATTTGGTCCGCAAGATGTTCACTACACGCCGATGTGTTTGTTGCCGCCGTGTGTCTGCGTCCAGAGCCGCCGAGCACCGCAACACTTTCGTTCACAACTGCAGGGAGTTTGTTTCTCTCTCGCTCTCTCCCTCTTTCTCCCTCCGCGGTGTTTCCAAGTTCGTTTCCTCCCACTCTCCACGGTGTGATTTTTTTTACACCAGCGTCAACAGCAGCGACATGAAACACGCCACTTCCTGTGAGGTCCTTCAAAATAAAAGCCGTGATCCCCTGCCAGCCACATATAAAAAGCTGTGATTTTCCTACAAAAAAAAAAAACATTGAGCAAGTATCTACATTCATTTTTGCCATTTTATTCTATAATTAACTGTGGAATATAACAACATGCACCACAGCTGTACAAAGACTAATATATTACACTGCAACATGAAGAGATACATGATGAATGAACCCCGGCAAAGGAAAAACTCCTCTAAAATATTATACACTAAATAAATAAAAACAACTGTCAAGGCGTGCAAAAACAAATGAATTGCATTCCATCATTAAATACCATGTCAATCTCGGAGCTGCTTTCTTTGATTGCCTTTGTTGTTTTATTCTGTTTCATTCGTGATTATTCTGATTTTATATGTTTTACATGAAGGATGATAATTAGTCATGTTGTAATATAAACTGAGATACGTTCAATTATGCACCAAAAAACGCCACCTCTTGACTCGTTTTGAGTTATTCGACAAACGCGCCGAAGATTTTACACTTTATTTTGAAAGGTAAACACATAGGTACATCCGTGTATCTATGGTAGCTTGATGTTAACTCACTCTGGCAGCTTCCGGTGCTCGTACCTCGGGATAAGGGATGCAACACTGCGACTGCCTGGTTCAATTTTCAACTGCAGTAGAATCATTCCTCATAATAATATAATACTAATACTACTAAGTAACATCAACCGATACAGAAGATTAAAGGGTGTTAGTGGATGTTTTGAGGGAGTCTTACCTAAAAAATTAAATTAACATCTGTCTATATTAATGTCATATTTGTGAGTGCTGTGTTCACTCTATCACTATTAATCTCTGTTGCATTGTTTCTTTCCATGACAGTGGAGGGAGGAAGCACAGCATTTCTTTAAAAGAGTGTCCAGGATTCATAAAGAGTTGAGACTCCACTCTGAGAGATTTATCAGAGAGTAGAAACCCCAAACTGACTTGGACTAGAAAAAACGGAGAAGAATGGGAGACACATCACATTCTTGCAAATGAGTTTTCACAGCGTTCCCACAGTTACTCAGAAGCTGATGTTTAAGATCTTTCCTTGTGGAGTTCACCGAGTTGTGACCTGATGATTTATAGAGGACAAAGCATAACGTTGGTCACTTAAACTCACAGATGTGGGGCCCGTCACAATCCCATATAGAAATAAAAGACAAAAACACATTCAGGAATAGAAAATTGCTGGATTTATTTCTGAATCAAGGTTAGTCTGTTTAAGATTTACTCTCAATCAT
The DNA here is from genome assembly GCF_019176455.1 of Solea senegalensis. Taxonomy (NCBI): domain Eukaryota; kingdom Metazoa; phylum Chordata; class Actinopteri; order Pleuronectiformes; family Soleidae; genus Solea; species Solea senegalensis. The sequence goes on along the minus strand of NC_058035.1, from coordinate 10,893,876 downwards.
GTGTTTTATGGCTGTACAAGAACCAGGTCCAAACAAATGCATATTAAGCCTTTTACCAACAATCGTAATCCTGATGTCCCGAATTTCTGATGATTTGTGAGTTTTTGTGATCGGTTTCTATTGAACACATTTATTACAAAGCATAAAAAGAAAAAAAAGAAGTGAGACATTCCAGTTTTCTTTTTGTGTAGAATCACTGAAAAATACAATTGAAGCCAAAAGACATCCATCTGAGAATTGTGCAAAATCTATAATAATCAAGACAATATCACTCATGCAGTTCACTGTAAACAACTATATATGAGTTCTGCTTGGCACCAGAGGTCATTCACGCAGACCGGGTTGAATTAAGCAACGTGTCGGCCTCATCATTTTCTATATACAATCGAAACACAACACGCATTTTCATGGTTGTGCTTTTTTTTTCACTACTTTCATGATAAAGTAAAGTTCATAACTGTTTCCTCAGCAATGAGAGAGCAAAGGTGTGGAGAAGCACACATGGACCTCAAAAGTGGAGATTTAAAGTAGTGTTTTAAATTTCAATGTTTTCCAAAACTTGGCACAAAGAAAAGTTATCAATAAACAGACAAATAAGTCATATCATGACGGTAGGATACACATTTCAACCTGTTTCCAAAAGCGTTAACCGACACTTATACTCATACTAATTCTCAAGCGGCAAATTATAGCCTTTAAAATTACAAAGAAAAACAAAACAATAGACCTACTCATTAAGGTTTCTTTATGATGTAAAACTAAATTATTACAATTTCTTAATGATATTCTACAGGAACAAAACACTGTGTGAAACAGGGAGACAAAGAAAATGTCAAATTGCAACAACATCAAGAGACACATACCAAAGTGCAGAGTCACAGTGATTTTGAATTAAGGGGGCGAGAGATGAGGTATGTTTTCTTGGCACACAGATCCCAAATCAGGAACGGGATGAAGGGGAAATGAGAGCAGTCCGTCAGTGGAAGACTGGAAGCAGCAACCTGAATTAAAAAAACTGGGGGAAAAAACACATCAGACGAGCATTTGTCTTGAAGATATGAAACATCTTTGGGTGTGGGTGTTGTTGGAAGGAAAAAAAGAAGAGTCTTTAGGTCAGAGAAAGGATGCGAGTGGTGAGTGTCTGACGCCATCTGGTAGTGTTGGTGGTGGTGATCACGTGATGCGGCTCGGTTACTGAGCCAGAAGAAGAAGAAGAAGAAGAAGAAAGAGCATCTTTGGGTTGGTGGACAGATCAGCTGATAGAGAGCCACCTGTTCACCAGCTGCAGCTTAGTTTCCAGTGTAGAGATTAATGGTGCTGGAGCTCAGGCCCCGGCTCTCCTTTAAGTGGCTGCTTCCCCGAGTCTGACAGAACAAACACAAAACATGTACTTGAAACATTTCCAGTGATTTAAAAAAAAAAAAAGCACAGATTTCAGCCAATTTGTACAAATGGTTCATCACCTGAAATGATTCATCGCTGGTTTTGTTCAGGTAGTTCAAAGAAGCAGCGCGTTTCATGCTGTTGAAAGAAGAGTAAGGAAATAATGCTTTTATAGTGTTTGAGTTGAGGGTTTATGAACAATGTATTGATTTAGGAAAAAGTCATTCCCATATTCCATCATAGCAGGATTCCCTCAAGTCTTACTTGGTGCTGCGAGGTTCAGGTGGTCCACTGCCCTGCAGTTTCTTCACCAGAAGCTCGCTGCTACGACGCAAAACGTCCCTGATCTTCCCCAGAGAGCCGCTGCGCTGCAGGGCTCCACTGCCGTCCTGCAGACACACACACACACACACACCCACACTCGTCAACTCACCCATGCAGCACCAAAGTCTTTTTTATTATTTTACTTCATCTAAAATGGAAATTATACACATTTGTGTTGAATGTATTTTTTAAAAACAACAATTAAGTGTTTGATTTGGTTTCCGTGATGAAGTCAATTACAGCACGAGGGCTGAACAAACAAAGACTCAAACCATGACGGCATAAAACCTTTTAATATAAAGGTCTGGTGTGTAATATTTAGGAGGATTTATTGGCAGAATATACAAGCTATAAGTATGTTTGTTATGTACTCTGGACAAGGGCTGTGCTGTGCTTTATGTAGGCACCATCTTGAGACGCAATATTTCTACAGCAGCCCGAATAAACCAACCAACCAGAGCAGAGCTTACTACAAAGAATAAAGGAGAATGTGGACAGAGACTCATATAGTTGCTCTTTTCAGTTTCTCACCTTATTCTTTGGACATTTTGGTTTTCAAACAAATGAATTCACATTTGGTATTTTGATATCTTCAACTCATAATACAAGAATGGATAAATATAGTACTTTATATTTATGTTGTGGAGGGGATTACTTTCCACTCTGCCTCGAGAAAACAGTATTTATCAAGTTATAGACTATCTATGTATGTAAGTAATGTCAAACACGTGAAGCCTTTGTGGCCAGATTTTGGAGAATGATAATATAAAGTTTTGTCCTCCTGCTATGATTGATTTCAACCTCTCCTGGACATACTTTAAATATTGCTTCTTGTTCTAAAGGGGCAATTTCACCCTGTGACTTCTCAAATCTTGGGACTGCAAGTTAAATAAATAAAGGAGAATGACATCCTTCCTGGTGTGTTAAGGTCACGGTCGTTCCCCGACACGCTTGGAAAAAAGAGAGATGTTACTAATTCTTACACACGGGGCCTTTAACTTAGATAAAAATGTTAGTTATACGGCACTAAATGTATTGGGAGTATGATAATGTGTAAAATATTAATACATTTCCTCTGGTTAATGTACATCTATGAAGATGTACAATTAAAAACATCTTTCTAACATTGTTATTATTGTGTGTCTACAGTTTTAGGTCCTTCAGGATTAATTATAATAATCAACTCATTTTCAGATAAATACAAGCACACCTATGTCCCAGTTTCTATATTGTTATTAAATGTAGTGAATGTGCTCAGGTTTATTCATTCATCAAGAAATGTAGTGACAGGTTAATGAAATAATAACTACTTTGCGGAATGAAACTCATGTCATCTTCATATCCATCCACCCATTCATCCTTACATTAGCCAGAAATAATATTATACTTAGAAGATGCAGTGTCATACAATGCAGTACAGTCTTATTTCCAGCAGGGGGGAGTGTTGATTAATCTACCGATTACACACTAATAATACAGACTGTAAAAAAGACAAAACTTCACAAATGAAAAACTTTATTTGAGAATACCAACAAGTGTTGATGCAATAATCTTCACAATGCAGAATGGTAAATATAATGCAGTCCTACGATAGTGCGCTAAGAACTTACCATTTATGTTCTTCCACTTTAAGGAACTCAAGTCACACTAAATATGTCATGAAGAGACGATAGGTTTAATAAATAAGCATTCCACTAACACAACAATATTGTCATAATTATGTGAAGAGCATAGTCAAATTCTTTTGTTCGCAGTTGCATTACAAGTATAGGTGTACTCGCTGGAAGGAATGAAGAATCAAGGCAAGTAGCATAATGAGAAGCCATATAGTGAATGCACTTGTCAAATCTATAAATACAGCCTACGATTATACTTCCAAGGAGTTAAAAGTCATTGTACATTCAGTTAGTTACACATTTGAAATAACGTTGATCTCGAGGAAAGACTAGCACTGTGACTTTTCAGTGTCTAAAAAAAATAAATAAATCATGATTCACCAAATTTGACGATGTTTACTCGCAAACTGTGTACGGAAGAAAAAAAACGGCGACACACCCAATTAAGCTTTGCGTTCAAAATACAGTATCCACAGTCAGAGAGGGGGCGTTGTGTGACTGTACCACCAAAACATACACTAATACACACTACAACTACACTAGGAATCCAGGCTTCCATTGAAATGTAACTTTACTCCAACACCAACAAATAAAGGCCATTCTGGGCATTTGTGTCCATTATGTTGAAATCTATTATGCTAGCAAGCGTTCAGGTGCCATGTATCGTGTCACACTGGCTTTACAGCGTAAGCTAATGTGGACTGTTCTCCTTTGAAAAGTGTCTGTGTACATACTGTGCCAGAGCAGAGCCTGTGTAAATACTCCATCCAACCAAGGACACCCAAGCTAGTGAGATCAACTTGAAAACAAATCACCATGGCAACAAAAGCTTGCTGTGGTCTGACCAATTCGCCGTCAGCTTTGGCCTAAATGATGCTGAGCGCCGCTGGTCTTTCACAACAGGTAAACACTAAGGCATTGTTAACTGACAATTGCCTTTATATTAATTTTTTTTAAAAAACGTAAACAAAATCATACAAAACAAAGGAATATTTCTATAAAAAAACAAAAATGGTAATGCTGCCTTCTCTTTTGCTGCTATGCTGGGGTGTTAAAAAGAATCGATTGTAAATATCTTGCTAAGCATTTGTAACTCTACAGTACCGTTCCAATCTGGTTTAGGCATTTGATCTGAGGCATGACTTTATACAGTACATTAAACACATGTGTGACTCACATTTGTGACTCACATTAACTTAGAGAGAAGCTAAGAGTACTTAAACCAGAAAATAAATAAGAGACCAATGCAGCTTTGGAGCTTTGTAACAATATTCAGTCTGTAGTATCAGTAACTTTTAATCTGACTGGGGGTTGGAGTGATTTCTGAAGCTTAAGCTGCTGTCAAACGTGACACTAATCCTCAAAACTGTTCCGTGTTTCTCTCAGTGTTCAACCTTTTTCCAGTTATTTAGATTTGCAGCTTCCGGCCGAATAAATCTACAAATGCACAAGCGGGTGTTTGAGAGACGAAAACATGTGCGAGTGACAATATTACATACACTGATTTCTTTTTTTGTTTCTTTTTTTTTTATGTTAGGTGAGAGACAGATTTAATGATTTCTGACATGGAGGATGATACAGAGTTAGTGAGAGGAAAGATCGAGAGTGGAAGAAGGAGAAGAAGAAGAAGAAGAAGAAGTAGAAGAAGGGGGGGAAACAGAGCAGCGTGAGAAGCCTAAACGTCCCAGCAGCTGTCAGTTGAAGAGAGGACAGAGATGACAACCAGGAGGGGACTTTCTGAGTCTCTGCCGGAGTGGGGGGCACCGGGAATGGTAGAGGAGCTGTTGGTTTGTTGGGACAGAGAAGGCCAGAGGGAACGACAACACACATCCTTTTGCTATAGTGTTGGGGAAGGAGAGAAGGGTGGAGGAATAATCTTGATGGCTTAGGCCTGATGAAAGAGAAAGAGAGAAACAGACAAAAAGACAAAAACAGCACACATTGTAAGATTAAGAGCTCTGGGGTTGGGCTTCCTACGCTGCATCCCTCATCTACTATAAACTGGACTGTCTGTCCTGTCACTATATTACCAGCAAATGCTCTGACTAGAATTTTCCTCAAGTACGGCAGAGAAACCGCAGCAGCACAGGAGCTGTACTTGTCTTATGAGCTGCACTGAAACAAGAAGCAGGTCAGTGATGCAGCGGGTTGGTGGTTGCAGTCACTATGACTCAGCTGTTTTTCCCTTTCCTCTCTGGGCACCAAAAAGTCCCAGCTCGGTACAGAGGACATGGCCAGTGACTGTGCACTGCAGATGTGAGACATCTGCAAGCATCAGCACTGAAGCAGACAGCTTATAGCTATTATTACAGTCAGTACCTTGACATGCACAGTTTAAATCGAGCTGAGGCCGTAGTCTGACTAAGACGGGCAATCAGATAACTTGCCGAGTTTGAGTATACATAGAAGGAGAAGAAAATCGTTTTATTGGCTGTTTAAGTCTGATGCACCGTATCTCTATTTAAACTAGTGCGTAATGATTAGTTTCCAGTTGTCCTTAACGTCACAGGAAACAAAATGTGAACTCGAGATGATTCGTGCTGTGGTTCTGTATGTTTCGTACTAGATTTAGCATGGCTCTTGTGGTTGCCGCGTTGTCCGATGTAAGACGCCACCGCTGTATGATTTCTGGCAACAGTACTGCAGCTTATTCGTCATCTACTTCTACTTCTGTGTCAAATACTGGGGAGAAAATTGTGCAGAACTGTGCAGTCCAACCCTAGTCCGACTAAAAGAATACATGCAGGAGTAATCAGACTTTGAATCGCATTATCGAGGTATGTCAGTCCAATTAAGACTGGCTCGATTTTAGTTGGACTAACTTGAAGACTAAAGACTAATATTGGACTTTTAACATGCAACATGTAAACGCACTGACTGATGATAAAGAGTGACTGACATTGTGAATAATATCTGTCTACAATGTTTTGAAAGTTTGTAAACTTGACTACTTTACGAATAAACATTACTTGTGTACTATGCAGCCATTTTATAATCTATGAATGATGAAAAAACTACTACCTAATACTACAAGCCCCATCTTCCTTGATGACTAATGAGCATAACACTTGGTACCAACCCACCCAAGCCTATTGTGTGGAATGAGAGATCAGGAGGGAGAGTACAATCCACTGAGTGAGAAAAAGGAAATTCAATTGACGGGCTGATTGGTTGTCATGGCAAGAGTAATCAACAAGGACGTAGGTTAGTGACATACAGAAAAAGGAAAGAGGCAAAGGATGAAACCTGGAAAACATGCAAACTAACAGGCAGCGCAGTGAAGCGTAGAGCAGGAAGCAGCTACACAAACGCACACACATACACGATGGGCTTTGAAAGACATGCACACACAACTGTACACATTACTGATTTAACGTCAACACCTCCACTAGTACAGAGGACAACTGTCATCTACGTATGTCCAATGCAAACTAAAGGAGCTTCAGTAAAACGATTCGACTGTGAAGCATAAGGTATTCAAATACCTAACACTGAGTATGTAAACCACATCTGCAGCCTCTGTGACATCAGACTTTGTGAGAGCAAGCATGAAAACATGTCGAGGCAAAGCGGGGAGAGTGATAAGTCTATGTGCCCATCACATTATCTCTCAGGAAATATCTACACAGGAGCAGAGAGCACTTTACGAGCCTATTTTCTAACACACAAAGTAGCCAGGTTGCACTTTTAAGGTGAATGGATGGATGGATGGATGGATGGAATTTGTCAAACAATCTTGTAGTCAAAAGATCAAATGTTTTTTTTAAATATTTTTTTTAAATCTGCTGTTTTGACTGTGTAAATTAAATATCTATACTGCTGTGGCCATGGCAATGAAATGCTCGCACATGACCTACAATCATACGTTTCAAAGAAAAGACAGGTGCACGCTTGGATGAATACACACGCCATGTGTTGACGGGGGTGAATTTTGAAGCGGTTTGGAGTTTGTGTGTTATGCACATGAACACGTGTGGAGAGAAGCATTCACATTCAGACCCACATTCTGCAAAACAAAAACAACCCCCCACACACACACACACCTTTCTCCTTGATGTTACTCACTCAGAGCAGCAGACATCGGGTTAAAAGACATTTGTCAACCATGTGAGAACACAGTGAACACACATGGCCCATTAGTGTGCGTGTTGTGAGTGAGTCACAGAGACTGGCAATGCTACATGCATGTTTGGACTATGTTGGTGCAGTGAGGGGCGTGGCTGCACTTAAGGGAAGGGAGAGGCACAAGCTCATATGAGGCATCTTTGCTGGCACAGTCCTGCCCTCTAGCTTATGTAACCATGACGAGGGGGGGTTTATCCAAGCTGGGATACAGTTTTAACTGTGACTATTTATCATTAAATATGAGTACTTTTCAGCATTGACCCCCTTCAATGATGAGGACAGAGGTTACAAAGTCTGAATAGAAGATATAAAAGCTGCTCAGTGAAATGACATAAATGATCGCTGGTCTGGGGGAAACACAGCTGGAGCTGACATTATAATGAGGCAATAAAACAGCAGCTGCATAAAAACTGTCCCATTCATGGCCCAGAGAGACCCTGTCAATCGTGTTTAATGGTGGAAACATGAGGCAACCTAATGGGATGATAGTTAGACTGGGCTGTATCTCTGTCAAAAGCGAATACACACTGATATGTTGCCAGGGTACCACAGAATGAGCTTGTGCCTTTTTTTGTTACTGCACCACTTGTGCAGAAGCATTGCTGGCAGAACAACGTAATACAAAAACAAGCTGGCAGGATTAACCATCAAGCAGTGAACAAAAAACAAACAAACTTGAAAACCTAGACCAAAGCATGCTCAGATGTTGTCAAAAAAACAACAAACCAGCATGCCAAGACACTCAATCAGCTTTGCTTTTGGGAAACCGAGATTTCCTGGTAAACAATATGGTTCTGTGCATCTAGAGGGAGCTGATGGACTGGTGCATCTACATTTCACTGGGTGAAGAAGTGGGAAGTAGCTGTGCCACATGTTCACTTTCACTGTGAGAAAGTAGGTCGGGTAATTTGACTTTAATTATTTTTTAATGGTGTGCCACAGTGACATCATAAAAGAAGTCATACAGGAATAATCATTCCTGATACCTCTGACAATTTCGGTAGAGGAACCAGAGGTTTTCAGGTAATGAGTCCACCTTCTTGCAATAACTCAGAAGACAAGAGTCCTTCTGTATCATCTTTCAAGTCTGACAACAGACGAGTCATAAATTTGTTTCTATTCATTTATGGGATTGCATACACCAGGCCAAACTCTCTGTGATAGCACTAACACCACCTTGTTCTTCCAGTGAGGTCACTGGCATTGACTCAACTGTAGTGGATTTGTACTCACCCCGTTCCACTCCACGCCCATACTCACTTCCTCGCCAGTCTCAGAGCCGCTCTCATACTTGACGCTAGTCAGACTGTCCCTGCTCCTCCGCCTGTCACCCTCTGTATCCTTCAGGATCTCCACCACACGTGTCTGGTGGATGGGGTCAATGCCCTGATGGGAACAAGACACAGGCACAGTGCGCAAGCAAGCACGTTAAAATCACAAACAGCACAAGGATGGATGTTAGCTGTTCGATATGGATGAGAGTGCAAAGTTATATGGAATTAAAAATGTTTTTTTTTTGTTTCGTTTCTCCCATGATGCATCGACAGAATTTGTCATAGCATCACAGAGAAGAGGGACATTTTGATATAATTGTGAGATGGGAGTGATGTTATGGGAGAGAGATGAAGTCTCTAATGGGGGCTATCAGTTAGACACAAACCACTTACTGTGTTGCTCTGGATCCATAGCAATGTAGAGAAAGGAAGAAAAATAACATGAGTTTTTCAGTGTACGGCCGGGAACACATTTCAGAATTCACAAAAACAGGGAACAAATAGGCTATCTGCGTGCAGAAATGGGCATTTTTCGTGTAAGAAATGCTGCTGACCTGCTTGCGAGACCTCACGGCACACTCTTCCAGGGTTTCTGCAGCCTCGAGTTTGCCCTGTCGGCGGTACAGGGCCCCCAGGTTTCTCAGGGTGGTGTTCACTGTAGGACTGGATACAGAAGAGGTAGACATAATGAAATTGAATCACCTTTAAAGAGGAACAACTTAGTGTGAGCAAATTAATGTTACACTGCCAAATAAACCTTCAAAACCCTAAAGCTACGATAGTTATAATTCAAGATTTATTAAATTACTTAGTGGTGTTGCTTTATGTGAGGTACTTCTCAGATATTTGATGATATATCATAGAGGCTTTAATAAGCCAGAGAAAGAGCTGCTTTGTTTTACACATCCAGGTTTAGAAACCACTCGCGAGAGCTCTATCTGAATTGCATTTAATTAATCATATGGTATATTATAATATCTCATATTTTATTTATTTATTTTTATCTACTAGGGACTGTGTTGTGACTGCGAGTTTGAATTGAACCAAATTAATAAACTTAACTGACTCTCAGCCTTTAACAAGAATAACAAGTTAATAAACAAGCTGTAAAAACATGCTAATCAGTGTCTGCCTCACCTGTTGACTTTGCAGGCCTTGTACCAACCTCCGTACTCTCCATATGGAGTGTTGTCTCGGTGTTTGCCCTGGAAGTAAATAATGGAGAGGAGGAAGAAAAGGGGGAGTGGTTATTTAAACCTGTTCAACAGCATTTTTCCTCTCTTTACACATAACTATTATGCTGAACGTAGTTCAAGATGTATGTCAAGGACAAGATCACATTTCACTTTCCAGGAAGTGAAACTGACTGACCCTTTTTTCCCAATGTCTCAGCCTTTAATTTTGTCTTTTTTAAAGAATGCATAAGGACGATAACAGTCGTCATTTGAATAGATGACATAAATCCCCTCACCTTACTCATCTCCTCTCTTTCCTCTGCATGCATCCAGATGGGCTTGTTCTCAGCTGAAGACACACAAACACAAGAAGTGTTTCTACACAGTTCAGCAGGACTAGAAAACAGCCGATTGACCTTAAGATGTTTCAATTGCTTTTTTTTGGTTGCAGTGGCAAGAGAACAAACAATGAATTGATCTTGTTTAATTACCCACAGTTTGTTTTGACTGGAGTTTATTAAATATTAAAATGCTTGCTAGACATTTAACACACTTTTTACAAAACAAGACAAAGCTGACTTAGCAGAAATCCATGTAGGGTAACATACAGCACTTTAATTTAATAAGTGAGTAAACATTTTCCAGATTTTCCACTAAGATTAAATCACAATTGTACAGACATTGACACAGAGAAGCAGCATGAATGTAATAGAGACAATCAACACACTTGATTTATCATAAATAGAAACAAGATGAGCAAGATGGCATCATTCACTCAAACAAGCATACCTGCAACTCCTCTCACACACACAAGTAAAAAGCAGTCACAACCCTGGGGTCGCAACAACAACATTGCAACATTAAAAGTTTTGTTTTGTTGCTTCCCTTCAACCTTCAACTAACTCCCCATGAGGCTTAAAAAAACTGTCAGCACTATTGTCAGGTTCACAGATGAAAAATGAACCGTTTTAGAAAAATGTGAGATGCTTTTGCTCATAAAGCATCAAAGCAGGGGCATTGTGCAGAGTCATTTCCATGCCATTTTCAAAGCTGTCAATCTAGTCCCTGAAGAAAAGCCAACTAAAAAGCTCAACTTTAACTCAAGGAGAAGAAAATAGTGAGAGCTTTTCTTTTAAACAAGTTAACTCTTTATTTATTCATATAGTTTCTGTGAAGATTCTTTACAGAGCCTTCTGAATGGTGGAGGTTGGCACCCTGCTTAGAACATCTTCCACTTTTTGACCGTCTGTCCATCACCGACTCCGCTTACTGGTGTGAGAGGTGGAATATTAGACGTCGGTAGATGAAAAACAAAAGACAAATCTAATGCACGTACTGCAATATACTGTATATACAGAGCCCACCACCATGTTTCTTGGGATAATGCCAAATGTATTTAATGTTCATAGAAATAGTAATTTCTATATATACATATATAAAAAACTTAAATATTTATTTACTGTACTTTATATACTGTAAATTACAGCATCTACCATGGGGCCTTACCATCAACAGATCCAAATTCTTTCTCATGAGCACGAGTCAGAATCTCTTTGTACAGAATCTCAGCCTCCTTGTATTTGCCCTGTTTGAGGAAGCAGGATGCCTGAGGAAGAAAAAGAAGTGATGTTTGTGATGGATCAAACCAGCCTATTGATTCAGCGAGTCTCTTGAGACGGGAAAGCAATCTCACTGCATATTTCTCCTGCACAATAAGGATAAAGATAAACAATTTATTATCACGGGGCTTCTCTTATTTTCCACATACAGCCTTTCCATCATCAGTGGGACAGGACAGAAAAGCAGATTGGCTTCGAGAATTACTGGAAGCATGTCAGCAGACAAAGGACTATTGATCTGCGATAAGCAATTCTAACTTATACGGAAATAAACCTGGAGATGACAATTCATGTGCGGCTTAACCATTGGATTAAAAAGCAGTTGGTCCCTGCCTCTGGCAGACAGAAAAAAATAGTGATTGTGCTTATAATATAATGAATATGTGTCTAGGTTTTAAATTCACTGCTCAAATGGGACACTAGTTCTTGTACAAATGAATAGTAAGAGGGGAAAAGCTCAATAAAAGCTGACTCTGATGGTGGTAACTTCTCTCTCACCAGGTTGTTCTTGGTTTTGGCCACATTGGGATCATCTGGGCCCAGTCTGCACTCGTAGATCTCCAGGGCACGGCAGTAGTAATACTCCACCTCTTCATACTTGCCCTGGTTCTGACACAGCAGGGCCAGGTTATTAAGCTGTTTGGCCACATCTGGGTGATCCTTCCCCAGGACCTAATAGAAATCATGAAGCAAATGTTCTGAATTAAGGTTTGTGTGTTTCTCTCCCTCCTGCATTTTTCCTTTCTCCACCTCCATTTATTTATCCTCGCTGCTTTTGCCAGGCCCCTGGAATATCTGATAAAAGACTAGCTCATCAATACAGAAAGTACAGAATGTGACTTTTGGTCAAAGAAAAATCGATGTCCTCCACAGCGGTATATAGATTTGTCGTGTCTCCTATCTGCTCCTTCTTTGCTCCCCCAATGCCTGCTATCCATTTTTAGCTGTGCTCCCAATTAAAACCCTCAGTTCCCCACGGACATGGGAATGGCCCTCAGTGGAAACTTAACAGACAATTCAAGAAAATAATTTGCTTGGGCCCTACTTATAGTTTGCTGATAGCTTGAGGATCCAGTAGCTCCAACTGACACTTTGGATAAACTATAACTGTTACTCACTTTAGTACAATGAGCTAATTGTTCAGCAGTGTTGTGCAGAGCTGTGCAGGTGCTATCTAGAGATATGACCTACCTTTTCTCTGATCTCCAGAGCCCTTTTACACAGAGGCTCTGCCTCCTTGTACTTCCCTCTCTTTCCATACAGCACGGCCAAATTGTTCAGTGTCGCAGCAACCTGATGACAGAGAAACATTTGAGTAAGACCACTTCTTTTCACAGTTTAGATTTATGGCATCACAAGTTCTTTTTCTGTTGTCTAATGACTTGACACATTTAAAGCTGTTTAATTGCACCCAGTGTTTTACAATGAGTCATTCTATACAAACTGAGGGAATTGAATAAGCTTTGTTCAATAACACTGCACACATGAGACACATGGTCAAGAATCCATACTTAAATAGTATATTTATCCCTACAGAGAGAGAAAACACAGCAGATTGTGCCCAGTATTGCCTCCATGGTGACCAGGTGACTAATTTCATGAAAACACAGATGTGTCCAAGTCAGGATATGGTTGTCATATCAAAGGTGGAGGCTTACAGCAGGATGGTCTTTTCCCAAGGTTTTCTCCCTGATAGACAGAGCATCATTGAGCAGATGGGCTGCCTCTTTGTATTTATTCTGATCCCTGCATGAGTGAGAGGGAGAAACAGGACAACAGGGTGAGACTGAATGTTTCTTATTCTTTGGCATAACTGTTTGGAAATTAAATTAACAGTAATAGTCAACATTCTAAAAAAAAGAGAGGGTATTTTCTTACCTATAGACCAAGGCCAGGATGTTGAGCATGGTGGCCACATCAGGGTGGTCATGTCCAGAAGTCTTCTCTAGGTCCTCCAAAGCCTGCTTGCAAAGAGGGACAGCCACCTCGTACCTACCCTGGGAGGCATACTGGATCACCAGGTTGTGCAGGGTTCTAAGCCGAGCCGGGATCTCGTAGCCTCCCTGCTGGGCTGCAGCTACGGCTGCACTGTTGTGTTGGTGCTGCACTGTGGGATAAAATGCTGTGTGTTATGTGATGTTGGCTTAATTGAAGAGAGAAGAAAGTAAAACTCTGGCCTGATTATATCAATAACTATATTTACAAGCAGACAATTCAGTTATTACAGGAAATTCAAATCTACTGGATAGCACAATTACTGCTTGGTAACACAACACTTTTTATATTTATATCATTATGGGTGAGTACAATCATAATGTTGTGTTGTGTCTTACTTCCTTGGCCTTGGTCCTCTTCATCATTAGGGAAGAGATCATCCAGAGAGTCCTTTGGTGCTTCTCGGTCCTTCTCCTCCTGCTGAAAGGATTAAACAATTGTATGAGTCACATCCTCCAACAGACAGTGAACATTTACCAAGTAACATGAACAGAGACATTAAGAATGACAAGTGTATTGATCTGATTTCCTCAAAGCGAGCATGTGTGAGGTCATACCTGATTGGATGCTTGCTATTTATATTACATCCGGGTGGAGATAAACTGATCATCAGTGTGCCACATCAACTTTAAATTAAGCATCATGGTGCTATAGAGATGCCCTGGTCTATAAATAATATTCTTTGCCTAGTAGACCTGAGCAACAAGGGACACAAGTATTATAATGTTTGGGCTATATTATCCTTAATCAAAATCGTAATGTATGTTTATTAGCAATGACATAATCTTTTAACCTTATCGGTTATTACATTAATACAGCTGGTAGCATTAGAACAAAAAAAAAGTCAGCATTAAAATACTTAAATTTCATGAGTTCATTATTTTACTCTGACCCGATACAGTTAATTGGATTTAAAGATAAACTATACTAATACAAATTCATCAAATGATTTATAAATGCAGACGAACGTTAAAGGCTGGGGAATAGATGGGCTTTTTTTTCTTGTTGAAGCAGATAATTAACAAACATGATTAACTTATCTTTGTGATTCATCTCCACCACCTGGTCAAAAACAACCACAACATCGAGGCTAATTTCTGCAACAAACAGCTGTGTTCCTTCCCCTGTCAGATGCCATTCACAGTTTTCCTGCACTATAACGTTAAGTCTGTGCTTTTTAAAGGTATTTTCAACTCTACTTTTCCTATTTGGTTCAAAGCACAATATCTTCATTTGTATCCAACTCTTCTTAAACGCAATCATAAGCACATGCCTCAAAATGTATCAGACACATTTTACAAAAAATATATATTAGCGAGACAGTAAGATCTGTAAATGTGTCACTAATCGTACGTGCAGGACATCAAGCTCTTCTTCAGTGTTTAGTACTTACAGTGGGTGATACATCTTCATCATATTTCTTGAGCTCATTCATGAACTCCAGGTGTTTCTTCTCCTCCTCCAGCTGAGCCACATTCTGCTCACTCTTCTGCAGCTTCTGCTGGGTGTTAGCCAGCTCATCACGCAGCCACTGGTTTTCCTGGCAAAGCCTCCTCACCTGTGCACGCAGCTTCTGCTTCTCCGACTCCACCGCGTTCAGGTGGTTGGACAGAGCCATCATCACCTGGAACAGAGACAATATTTAACAACAATGACATTTAACAGAAAGAAACTGTTGCAACAGCAAAGCACATTCAGTACCAGATTCAAGCTGATTCTTCATGAATCACAATCACCACACAAGCTCAGTTTAGAATGAGGAAGCTGTGAGGAGGCAGAACTGCCCAAAGCTAAAGATACTAAAACATTCACACTCATTTAACAAACAATTGCTAACATCAAATGTTACTACATTCTAAATTAAAATGGTTGTTAAAAACCACCATAATAAAGCAGAGGATATGTAGGTTGTCTCACACTAAATCATTTTTTTTTCTTGCATTTGTTGTGCTGTCATGCACCACCAAATCCTTATTCTTTTATTGAATTTGTTTCCAGGTTTGTTTGAATATCATATATGAATTTTGTAACTGTAGAGGAAAACTGAAAACTATGTTAAACATTAAGTTTAAACTTATTGTAAAGAAGGGAGAAGGCTTGATGAGTTCACACTTCTGTCCTTTCGGACACATAACCATTGAGTTGTTACTATACAATGCAACCCACTTCATTTAACGGAACAATTTCTTTCACTTCTATGATAATGGCAACCAAACAACTACTCCTAATCACGCTTTATTTTCCTCCTCACTCCTCTTTCATTTTGTCTTACCTGTGCTTCTCCCAGGCCTAGTTCAATCATTTCCACTGACTTGCGGAGCAGGTTGGACTTCTCGTGCACCAGGTTGGCCTCTTCATCCTTCTTTAGGCACTTTATGGTCTCCAGGAGGCTGTGGAGGATGGAATTGTGCTCATTCTTCAAGGCCTCCAGACCCTGGATCACCAGCTTCGTGTTGGAGATGATCTCCTCCTGAGAAAGCTTCTCAAGCTTCTCTTCTCTTGGATACACCATGGTAGACATCTTCTATATAGCCCAAGGAAACCTATTAAGGTTAAAAAAAAAGAAAAAGAGAGAGACACAGAATGGCATTTTAAAAGTGATCTTTCTCTTTCAACAGTACACATTACATTTCCTGTTAAAAGATATCAGACTCCCTGTCATTGATTCTAACCGGCGTCATATCATTTCTGTGTTTGGCTAATAAGATTTAAACATGATCCTTCAGTAATGGTTCAACCATAAACCAATCAATCAATAAAGGAAATGTCAGAGCAAATTATCTGTGAGCTTTCTCCATAGCTAAGACAATGACTTCAAGACTACAGTATACCAAACTATACAAATTCAGAACACTGCCACCAAATCTAGGTACACTTCTCACCTGTAAATACACCTATGCATAACATGCACAGATTGTCTACTTTGTGAACTACTTCATAACAAAAGATTTTATTATTTAGGGTCATCAAGTTCCTCCAACATGTTTTAGTACTGCTAATTCAGGTGAAATTCTTATAATGAGCTAACGCCCCTGGAGATCAATTCTTTCTTACACTGCATTTAAGAACAAATTTGAAAAGAAAGCTTATCACCAGCGGTGCAGATTATAATAACAGGACAGATTGCTGAGACTTGGCAGCTATAATGGGCTTTGGTTGGGAGAAGGACTGCAGCTTGCAGTGTGCCAGAGGGTACACAGTTTCTACAAAGTGGGTGCCTTCTGGTGCCAACCCTATCCAGAAGGCCTAGCTGGTGGCATGAATGGCTGAGAGTCACGGAAAAGAAGACTCAACAAAAGCCTCAGCAACCCAGTTGCTGGTTAAATCAGAGGGTGACAATAATATTGTGTAAGTACATGGAACAAGTGCTATTTTCCCCAAACAGTCTGAAGATAACCTATGACTCATAAAGCCACATCACTGAGCCATGTTGGCTCCATAATGCAAATGTCAGTGCAAAAATCAGCCATCTCTGTCCAAAAAAAAGGTCCACACGATGTTGAGCAAGTAGTGCATTGTAGAATTCATCATCATCATCATTATCAGCAGCAGCAGTGCGAATGAGAGATTAAAAATGAGGGGGCTTGTGGTAATAAACACCAACTGAGCCACCTGTCTTGGGGAAAATGTACAACACCATTAGTGTGCCTCTCCCTGCTTTGCTTTTTGCATTTCAAAAAATGATCTAAGGAAACTAAAAAAGACAAATAACAGCAATAAATAGCTATTTCTCATGGAATGTAACACCATAATTAACAATAACAGGTACTTTGGCTTTTTAAATTAATGGAAGTGAGGAAAGATTTATCTTAAGTTTTAGTGAGGTATACTGATTGTTGGGTTAAGACTGCAACAAATCAACTGAGAGAGACCATAATAGAAAATTGCTTAAGGACAATTTCCATCAAAAATCTGTAATGCGTGTGCGATCTTGATATGCAGTTTTGTCTAACCAAGGAAACTAGACAGCACATACATATGAGAAGCTTGGGATTTATGTGACATTGACAATGACCTTGAAGACAGAGAACCTTCACAGCCTTTGGATCAAATTGCCTTAATTTATTTGCTTGTGTCTTTTCAATGAACCCTGAAAAAGTTGACACTTGCAGCCGCAGACCCAGAACAAGAAATCAAACTGAATCTGTTACTGGTATCCAGTAATTACACCCATTTTTGAATGTATGCATGTCACATCATGTAATCACAGCCGAGCTCTGTCAGAGTGATGATGATGCTAATATATTTCATGACGAACTCTAAACAAGCACACAGGAACAGCTACTGCAGTCAGTTAGAAGCCAACTGGATGTCAGTCAACCAGTGGAATAGCTTTTATCAGGATGACAGTGGAGCCTCCAGCTAAAGGCACTTTAGTCAGAAGAGCAGCAGTGATAAATTATAAAATGTGTCAGGTGACGTGCTTCCCATCTCTTTTTCTCATTTCCCCAGTTAAATGTGTTACTGTCTTTAGATTTATGAACCCACAAACTAATATCCATATAAAAAACTAACAATGCATTATTTATGAAGGAAATTGTATCCAATGACTCTCCAACAAAAGAGAGATTGTGTGTATAATCATGGTATTCACATGTTTAGGAGACTAAGAACAAAATGACCAGAGGGCTTACAGTCATCAGCTACAAGAGGTACATCACGGAAAAAAACTGCTATTGGGGAAGTTAACCTGCAGGCAACAAGTAACAGGAGAACTGACACTAATGACAAATAGAGGGCAGCACAGACATGTGAAAGTCCTGACAAAAAAATCTTGAGACTTTCTACAACAAGAACCTCTAGATAAAGCTGTATTTTCATTGGCATAGCCATTGACATGAAAGACATTCAGAAAGAAAACATTTCAGTTCACTTCAAGGGTAAGTAGTCACATGCATGCTATGTGACCATTATGCTGTAAAAGGGGGAAAGCCCTGAGTAAATTCAAGGCAGGAACCATAAAACTCTATAATGAAAAGAACCAGAGACAGACTTGAACAAGTCCACTGTCTCACTGAGTCTTGGCACCAAAGCTCTTACCTGCTCTGAAAAAGATATGAAACGATTTCTTTGAAAACTAAATCAAACACATTCACAGATCAAGCATCTTATTCCCCAGAGCACTCACAGTCGCAGCTGTGAAACACCTATGGGGATGAAAGTACAAACTAACTTTGTATACACTGTAGTTAACAAAGGGCTGTCAGCCAACAGAGAAACCAGCTGTTTTTCCTTGATAAAATACACACAAACACACGCCTCAAGTACCTGCACTCACGCTTTCTTCAGACAGCTGAAGTTAATGTTTTCCAACTTTTTAAAGAGGTGAGATAAAGTCCAACAGGTGCCTTGTTTTCTTCAAAAGACTACACTTGAATTAATATTTAACATTTACTTTTCCCAGTTTTAACTTTGTTTAAAAAAAAAAAACAATGCAAATATAACTGGTGATAGCGTCGAATGAATAATAAAATGCAACCACGTAGGCTGTACAACTAAAATGGGCCATTAGGTTTTTGGGGACAGATAAAAAGAACAAGCTGACCACATTAACATTACACATTACACCAAACAGCAGCATAAATTCACTTAGTCCAGGCTTTTATCCAAATCCCCTCATGATCAGCTGCAGGAATGACCAAGATCAGGAAAAGTTCAGTAGCAGCAAGTCCGGCAGTAGCTAGTAATCACAAGAAATTCAAAAAAGTTAACTCGGGAACAAGGAAACCCCTCAATTTGGAGCTACTTGATGTGACTTTAATATATACTATATGCAATACAGAGGAGACACAGTGCATTAAGAAATGTTCGTGCTTCTAACTGGTAGTTTGGAAAATACTGGACACGGTCCTGAAATGTAACCTTGCAGTTGGGTTGGAAAACCACTGAGCATCATTATGAGTAAAATCCAATTCTGAACAAAGCTACCATGGTTCTTCTAAATGCACTAGGAAACAACTAATAAAACATGAAAAAGTGAACATTACATCGTCAAGAGGAATCTAAATGCTTAAGTCATCCATCATTCATACAATTAATGATTTCAGCTGCTACAAATTGCTAGACCAGCAAACCAGTCTTGGTTTCAGTGGAAGATCAGAGATTCATGGTTTGGCACAGGGAAAAGCTGATGGAATAATGTCTCCTCCTCCAGCAATAACATTACACACAAGCTAAACGCATCACAAACCTGATGTGTAAATCGAAACGAGCAAGCCTTCCATGTGAAACTGAGACAAGAGAGTGAAAAATAAGCAGGACTGTAATGAGAGAGATGAGAGTTGATGTTGGGGAAATGAGAAATGAAATGAGTGACCTTCTCGCTGCTCATTCAGAACAAATCACATCAGCTTAGGCTGCACATCAAGAGACAACCCCACCCAAAGCAGGAGGAAAACAGAGTGCAGAGGAGCAGGTCGGACGGGGGAGGGAGCCATCCTGATCTAGACACTGCTTCTCTATATGACAGAAACAAAGGATCATACCTAACAAGACATGATGCAAATCACCTCAGTGGCTCCCCTTAAAGACTCCAGGAGCCGTTCACACACAACAGACGCTGACAATACACAACACATAAAAGCAGGTCCAATTGCCTACCACTGTCTACTGAAGATGACCTGGATGGCTGAGAAACTTTACAGACATCGACAACACACAAAATGCACTGCTCGGTTAACAACCACAGTTTCTTGGTACTATATGGTGTGTGTGTGTGTGAAAATATTGCACTGCTCTCATTTACTCAAATTTGAACACCCCATAGTTCCCTGGTGAGCTAATACCATGTATAATCCAAGATCAAACCATTCACAATGTAGTCCAGTATTGTCATGTGGCTACAGGTACATTTGGAGCTAACCAAACACTTGCAGCATGGACTGGAATGATCAAATACACCTCCTGAAATATCTGTTTATATAATTAAATATGCTCTGTGGTGTTCACTGACTGACTAATACAAATGTGTTGATGAGATCAGCACCAATGACTTTCTGATAACATCACACCACTGAACTTATCTAACACACACCCAATATTTAAATACGCTTGAATTGAATCCAAAACAGATCAGATAGAGTGACCTTGGGTTAAACATCCATCGAAGGATTTATATAGCCATTTCAAAAGTCATCCACAAAAACTTCACCGCACAGCATTTACACATTCACAGTGATGTTGTGATTATATATAGTTGGATTTATTCAAATATACTAAGTCCACAAAACAAAGAAACAGACATAATGGCTACACCTAACAAATATTCAAACCACATGAATTCATACAATAGCATGAAAATATTCCCTGTGATGGCCAGACTTAATATCCCAATCATTTCTCTGTGACTACTAGGAATTCAATTTTATTGACAAGTTACATGATTCAATCTCATGGGAGATCAAAGGTCACAAAATATATTGATGTTAGCGCCTGACAAAGATGTCAATGGAATCATTTGAGAGGAATGCACAGTTTTATGAACGACAAGTCTGTGTTTGCAGAAACAACTCACCACTGTGTGTGCAGTGTTTTCCCCCCCGATATTATTTTCTAACACAAATGGTTGGATACAAAACCTTTCTCTATGTTCAGCCAATGCTGGACCATCTCTATGTCACATTTGTACACCCAGAGCACTATTCTTCATTTGCCTTCATCTCTAGAGAGGCTTCAAGCCTCACACTGTCACCTCTCCATTTAGTAAGCACTCTTCACTCGTGACCTCTTTTTCACTAATGAACCAGTCTTTCAATGCTATTTTTTATGCTGTTCTCAATAATGTGGGTAAACTTAATTATCCTAAATTAATAGTGCATATGATTGAATGTGCACACTAAAACCAAGTGTCACTACATGATAATCTTTCTGACTTAATGGATGATGCCATTCTTGACTTTTAAATTGGGTTTTTCTTGAAAATGTCATGTGTTTGGTTTAAGGCAAACATCATCCTCCGCTTATCCGGGGCCCGGTCGCGGTTTAAGGCAAACATACAATTTAAATATATGAATTATAATTTCCTATTAAAGCTTAGCTCCAATGAAAATACATGATGGCAGAAAAGCAACATACATATTAGTGTTGAAATAATAATATATGAATGGATATGAAGAGGGAAGACTCCAGTGGGAGCATCAACAACTCCTTGGCCAATAGATAGATACTTTATTAATACCGAGGGAAGTTTTGGGCATCTAGTAGCTCTACAAAGTACACCCACATATAACATACACATAACAACACTATACATTCACCCATGTACGTACATAAACCCACAAAGATACTTGAATGTAGTGAGGATGTAACTGTGATGTATACTAAATTGATTAACTTATTAGACATGATACCTGGCTGTGGGTGATAAGAAAATAAAGAATGAAGAATGAAGAATATGAGTGCCATCTTGACTGAGATGAATATCCTGTCTACTTTGTTTGGCACACCCTTATTAATACCACTTTATCCGTTTCCTGCTCAAATGTCAACCCAGCACTCTGGCCTCCATAACACGGGCCAGACACAAAGAAGAGCCTGCCATCCAGGAGGGTGTGGCAGAGCCTGGGACAGCGAGGAGCGAAGTGCCGCTTGACACTAACCGCGGTCATCCATCACCCCACTGAAATCAGCTGCTGTTTACCTAATCACACGTCTGAAAATGTCTCGAGAATCATCTACCTGACTTAAGCGGCGTTATGTCGAAAATATGACACCTGTATACACCACCTCTCTCTGCTCTGTTCCACATCTGAAGCAATGCAGGAAAAAAACAATCGCAAGACTTTTGGTTCAATATCGTGGTAGCTACATGATAATGACTGCGCACAACCTCAGTACTGTTTAAACAACAATGGGCAGCCTAAAAATATTGTCTAGGACCGTTACAACATAAAATAAACTTATGTTGTATTTGTCATATGGCATAATCGCTACAGCACTGCTACTTAATCACATTGTGTTATGACTTTCGCAGTTCACAACGCGATTCTGCCATTGTCTTGCAGATTTTTTACATTGATCAGGCACATATTTATATCATATATATGTACTTTTTCGAATGATTTATTGTGACATCTAGATTGATATTTAAGCCAAACTCACACCAAAGCTTACAAAAGGTTGCTTTTCGATGTGTTTCGCTCTCCCGTCAGCAATTAGTAATAAGCTAGCTTCGGCTAACTAGCTAGCATCACCACTCCCTAGTTGTTCAGCCTATTGAAACCGCAAAACTCGTGATTTCTACCGACAGTGTCTTGAGATTATACCGTTCAAATAAACGGTCATATACGAATACCTCGCAAATATGATTTAAATTAGTAGGAATACCGCTATTACTTACCGAGAGCTAGGACCGACGGCCGTTCAGCCCCTTTAAATCCAAAATGTCTCCGGGACTGCGAAGATCTCCCAGCAGCCTCTGCGGCTGAGGACAGGGCTCGTGACGTCATTTTCTGTTTTACCCTCCATCTTTGTTGTTCCATAATGTGCTATTATTTTATATGTTTTACTTTTATTATTTTATTTATTTAAACTTCTCATTGTATGGCATTTGAGATAAACCGAGTATAAACAACACTACAACAGACAATTAGATACCACAAATATGGAAATATGTTTGTATCAAATACAAACTAAAAACAAACTAGCAGATTATAATAAAGACTTGGCAGATAATGGCTAATTTAATCTGAATTTAAAGATGGAATCATGACAGTTTCATCATGTTCTTGTGGCGTCATCGTTTCTCTGTTGGGACTTACAGTGACACCAAGTGGCCACAAGTTAAGTCGCTAGTGCATCTTAAACAGTAAGTAAGTAAGCAAGTAAAAACCTTTTTCAATTTCTATTTATATATTTTATAGGGTGATCAACGACGCTTTAAATTTTTGTTTTACATTAAAGGTCATAAAACAAGCATAGGCAAGAAAATACACAATTGAAATAGAATAGGTAGTGTCTAATCAAAACTCAACTAAAATACACGCATAAAAAACCCCTCCTGAAATGCCCAGGGTTTTTTTTATAAGAATCTTTAATTTTTTCAGGTCAGTGCAATCCAGAGGTCAGATTATGAATGCCTTTACAAAAACTACACCTTTTTTAAATTTCAATATATTTCTACAGCTTTATTTATTTCTGTGACCAAATATATATATAAATAAAATAAAAATCAACGTTAACTTTAGTTTGTAAATAAACATGAAAAGGAGCTCCTACGTCATCAGAGCGCGACTCGGCGTGTACGACCGTGAAGGACGCCGACGACAGGCTTGGGATGAAATATCAAAGTTAAAACAAACTCAAAGGTGAGTTTACGCTGCACGATGATTACGATCGATTTGCTACCTTTACAGGGGATTACATTTTGAATCGTTGCGATCATTTTTTGTTTTTTAAATTGGGTTAGTCTCACGTATTTTACAGACGAAACTAGCTCTAGCGCACAGTTGTTAGCCACCTGGGTACTGATGAATACAGTTATGATTGTGGCAGTTAAAGCACAGTGGTGGCACAAATATAACAATAAAACCTCCTCTCTTCTGTTCCATCAGGAGGACGCTGAGATGGCGTTGTCGTGTCTGACTCGAGCTCTGCGCTCCCTGACCGTCTCCCAGAATACTCTGCTCTCCTCACAGGTAAATGTCCTCCCTCTCTCTTTCTTCTCCCTGTCTCCCTTTCTCTCTCTCTGACAGCCACACCTGACCATACCCTGAAACATCACGAGAATAAAAAGTAGGGAATGCCAGACCCAGTGAGCTGAAACCCTCAGTTTCCTGCAGTGTTATTCAAGGGCCTATGTTTAGTTACAATATTGGTAGGGACACTGTTGAGCTGTTAAGTTCTCATCCATTCATCTTATGGTCTGTGTGGTTAAGCTCGCCTGCTGATTTCCCTCTTTTTTGGTGGCATGATGTCTACAAAAGACAAAAAGAGTAGGCATGGACAAAATGACATGTGTGTAGTAGTAGTAGTGCAGGCTAGAGAGAAATTCACACACATACACATATTGCCCTGTCTCTAATATTAGGAGGAACACATTTGGTTTTCTCCAAATATTGGTGTCCATACGCAAACCCACACCGGTGGCGTCAGTACAGGTGTGGTGAAGTGGATCACCACCAAAATCTCTTCATTTCCTCGTTGGGCCATAACAATCATCCTGAAAAAACGTCATGAAAGTTCATCATTATCCTTTTGAGTTCTGCTGCTCACAAACACAAAGACAAAGTGTGGGTCTAAATCATGACCTCCTTGGCAAAAGTATCAAGCAATTATCCTCTGTTTGTGTTCGACAGTGTGAGCTGGGGGCTCTGGTGTCCACCACAGTAGCCCAGTGCCGAGGCTTCCTCACCACAGCCTCTCTGGAGCAAAACAAGACGCTGTGGAAGCAGAGGGAGAAGTACACCATCAAACCAATAGGAATGAAAAAGACAGGAGGCCGAGATCACACAGGTAAAGAAGAGAGTGGTCATTGCTGCAGAGTATTTTATTGTTAACAAGCAAGGTTCAGCTTCTAATGTGCCATTATTGATTAGCTTTTTCTGTTTTTATTTATTTTCCACAATCCCCTTATTATGTGGAACAGATACAATTGAATTATACGAATCATAAATACAATTACAGTTTTGAGGTATGAATGTAAATCTAAGTGCAGCTTTTTTCCTCTGCCCCTACTTATTCTACATAAAATCTGAAGTTGCAGATAAATTAACTATACAAGCCATGGTACTTTAGTCGTTTATAATAGAGGTGAGGGATAATTGCTGCTCGTCTGTCTTTCTACCACACAGGAAGGATACGGACTCATGGCATCGGTGGTGGACATAAGCAAAGGTACCGATGGATAGACTTCCAGAGACTCCACTATGAGGAAGGCAAAGAGGGCAAGCCCTTTGAGGAGAAGGTTGTGGAAGTGCGATACGACCCATGCAGGTCAGATGTGCTTAAATCATGCATACAGTACTGTACACGTACAGAAGAGACTTATTGTCATTCCTCATAATCAGTGTTGTTTGGACAGGTCTGCTGACATTGCCCTGGTGGCTGGAGGCAGCCGTAAGAGATGGATCATTGCTACAGAGAACATGCAAGCTGGAGATACCATTAAAACATCTGCAGTAATTGGACGCATGGCAGGTATGAGCTCTTTGTCTAAAGCAGATTTGAAACAGTTGATCTTGGATCTTTCTTACCTTGTGAAAAGATCCAAGATCTTGTGTTTAATACAGAATAAAAATGAATTTTTCTTATTTTTGTAGTCTTGGCCAATGAAGGTGATGCCCACCCACTAGGAGCTCTTCCTGTGGGAACACTG
Organism: Solea senegalensis; assembly: GCF_019176455.1. Classification (NCBI taxonomy): domain Eukaryota; kingdom Metazoa; phylum Chordata; class Actinopteri; order Pleuronectiformes; family Soleidae; genus Solea; species Solea senegalensis. The sequence continues at coordinate 10,868,052 of NC_058035.1, read as the reverse complement.
GTAAACAACCTGGAGATACAACCAGGGAAGGGATCAGAGTATATACGTGCTGCAGGTAATCTGTCGTTGTACTGTGGGTTCATAATGTGATCCTATTCAGACATAGCTTCTGCATCAGTTTTCAAAGGAGAGGATGTGTTTTTTTCCCCTCCATATTCACATCAAACAGCAAAGCTGGGGTGAGAGAAGAGTAGCACTGGTAAACTATTATCTTTGTTCTGATTTTGTTCTTAGTTTAACATGTTTGAACAATTTAGTAAAGCTGCAGCAGCTTCAGTCACGTCAGCAGCTCCCAGGATGTGGTTGCTTCGTAAAGACAGACACAACAGAAGCAAAACTGAACAAGCACTTGTCATTGGACTTCTTCCACAACGTCTTTTGAAGGATTTTATGACTCTGCATGTTTACAGCCCAGCAGATTTACAGTTTAATAAAAACAAAGGTAGTGGATTAACAATTAAAAAATATTAAATTTGTGTTTTAATTACTCATTTTTCAAATGTTTCTTGAAATAATCCCTAATACAATGAGTCATTGTAATTCAGTGTACTGTGTTTCTTCTCGTTTCAGGCACAAGTGGCGTTTTGCTCCGCAAAGTGAACGGAACAGCAATCGTTCAGCTTCCCTCCAAGCAGCAGGTTCAGGTGAGATAATAAACACTGGGATTACACCATCTCCGTTGATTAAACCACATTCTGCTCTCAAAATATATTGAAATTTGTCAATCTCACACCCAGGTACATGAGACGTGCATAGTAACAGTGGGACGTGTGTCCAACATTGACCACAACAAAGAGATCATTGGCAAAGCCGGTCGCAATCGCTGGTTTGGTGTTCGCCCTTCGAGTGGCCTGTGGCAGAGGAAGGGAGGCTGGGCAGGACGCAAGATTAAACCACTGCCTGCAATGAAGAATTACGTCAACCTGCCCTCAATCACAGCTCAGTAACAACAAAGTTTGTTTGGGAATTACTGTACAAAGAAATGATTTACAAAAAGCGAATAAAGACGACCTGTGTTTATACAGAAGATTAAAAATTTTATTAAACACAACTGCTTGTGAGAGCATGGAAAGAAACAAAACAATATAAAAATCCAAAACATATTTACATCTATATAGTAAAACATGCAGAGTAACCCATATTTTTAGTGGTAAATTTAAAAATACTGTCATGTCATTTTTAAAATAGGGTTTGTGCAAAGACACTGGGTGGCATTTCAAGTAACGGGAGCAATGAGATGGCATGTTGTTTGACCATCAATGAACAATATCAACACAGATGTTAATTTTTGCAGTGCTAGAATATGGTGAAAACATAGACATGCCTGCTCATTGATCCAGCCTTGTAAAACACCCCCATGCTACCTCTAGACTAAGGGCAAAAATAAAAGGAACCTTGAGGTCAAATACATTGAACTCCGTTCGTCATTTAAAAGGCCTAACTCGCATGACCAATTCCCTCAAACAACACTTCACAGCCCAAGTGTAAAAAATATAAAGGTTAGTCGGCATCCTCACTGCGAGGAAAACCATAAACCCTTCAAAAAGGAAAGATGCAAGGAGACTTGACTGTGTCGTCATGGGCAGACGGGGACTGTGGCAGTTATAAAACAAGCTCTTCAACATCAAGTGGCCAAACATTAAGTAACAGACAACCATGACGGTTTTCAGACCACGGGGCGTTTGAAACCCATTAACAAATAACACAAAAGGGTGATTTTTTCCCCCCCAAAAAAAGAAAAAGAAAAAAAGGCCTTCTCTCGACTATAGGTAGTGGTTTACATTTCATAACACCTCCACGACTTCATCTCAAAATCAAACAGTTTCCCAATTTGAGCCAAAATGTGTATTAAACCACATGAAAGTGCATCACAAAGTGAGGGAAATGTGTGAGAAACAACATACTCTGATAGTGTTTGCATTGAACATGTCAACTTCATAGTCACGAGTTCTGTAAAATATATTTGGTATTTATGTCAAGAAATACAGGTAAGCTATTTGTGCTTTCAATTTAGTGGAGGGGGTGGGGTTCACGATAGTACGTCTTGTATATATTCATTTATATACAATTTTCTTTTTCAGTTTTTTTTTTTTTAAAAAAGCCAGCCTACCAAAAGCTTTTACATTTTCCACGCTAGAAAAAGCAACAACAAACTCATACAGAAGGCTCTTTTTGTCCAAAGGTTTCCTCTTGCAAAAATTCCTCATGACTCGACTGAGGGAGTACCATCGAACATGAAGCATACCGACACACAGACACACAGACACACAGGCAGTGACTCGGACATCTGGCAAGACTCAATACACTTGGTATCATGTTGGTTTTTTTTCTTTAAAAAGCAGTTCAATACTTTGCATTGCGTTTGAACAATACTGTCAAAGCACATTTTCAAATCAGACCAATTCATTACCCTACGTCACAATACTGAATGGCCAACCTCTACTGAGTTTTAAGTTAAGTACTACTTGCATGTCCAGCCATGACACAGCTGCATTAAAGGGCACAGCGGTTGGTTAAGATGTGCACCAGACATTTACTCATGCACATGTACTGTAAATAGTTGATGTGTTTACATTTGGCTGAATATGGAACATTAATCGGACGTTAAATATATATCTATATCTATATATATGTCGTTTTATAGAATAAAAATTCAGTAATCTTAATACTGGTCTCCACGGAGACCACATGTACATTATATATATTTTTTTTTAAAGTTTAACATACTATAAAGTTTGGCCAAGCCAAGAGCTCTGGTGCTTACACTATAAGAAAAACAAACAAACTTGACTTTGGCACGTCACTGCACATTTTGGAGCAATCCGTGTTTTTGCGAAGTTACTGCAAATCTGGGAGACAAACCAATGACGTCAAGCTGAATATAACGTGGTCGTGTTTACCAAAGAAACAATGGATTTGTGCCAAGGCTGCCCAATTACAACACAGGGTGAGAACTACAGTTGGGAAAGTGTGAAAAACATTTCAGGACCTTGAAACAATAAGACGGTTCACACAGTCACAACTAAATTTGGCGTTTAGCTGTTGGGAGTTGAAATAAGTTGTTAGTTACTTAACCCTGCTTCTAAGCCACTGTTACTGTACTGTCCAAATGTACACTAACACGGATACAAACTCTCCAGTACTTACATTAATGAAGTCATGTGACTAACTGCTAACATCTTACAAATGAGTCATAGCTACATTCATTATAGCTACCTTCAAAAAAATAACCTTGCGCAATCACTTGTCTTTTTTGATTTGCTTAAAAGTAAACGAAAAGTTCCTTTCTATAAAAATTGACCTTTGCGATGAAGTAAAGGGACAAGTAAGACAGTTAGAAGAGGATTCCATCTAGATTCACAGCAATATTCCAACTTTCAACAACAAGCACAATACACGGTCTCAAACAACCTCACACACGCCACTGCACGTCACCACCACACTCCTCCATTGTCTATAGAGTAATAATAAATGTAGGATTTCACAGAAATAATAAAATGTTAACAAAAACAAAGTGCAAACACAGCTGCCATTATCAAAATGTGGCAAATTGTCAAAAAACCTCAAAATACCTCAGAGGCGGTAGCACAAATCTTACAAAATAGTACTTGTTCTTTCTGTAGTGTAGTAAAAAAAACAACAACACCCGACAACATCAACATCGAAAACATCAAATTGACGACATGAAGTTTGTGTATTGAACACGGCTGTGAGTCAGTAAGATTTCCACAGGAAAACTATTACTGCCTGGGGCTGCTTGGCGTTTCCTCTGATGCTCTGCAGCCTCTCAGTGAGACAAGTGCAGTGGAGAGTCCGGTGGGGGCCGAGGTGACAGCTGGCCACAGTCACACGGGCTTAGTGTAGCCAAAGACTCCCACCGGGAAGTGCTTGACATGTGTCGGCCACTGGGCAGCAAGCTGGAAAAACTTCACATCATTCCACTCCACTCCATCAATAGTGACTAAGGACAAAGGAAAAAAAGACATTAATATACCCATGAGTAAGTGGAAAAAAAAACCCCACAGCAAACCATGCAAGCCAAGCCATGCAACAGTTTAAATGCAAAGTCATGACATCAGCACCAGGTGGCAGTGTAGCCTCAGCTGTGGGCTTTTTTTTTTATTGCATTACCTCTCAACATGGTGTGCTGGTGCTTGGCTGTGCAGATCAACCTGCTGATGCCATCAATCACTTGGCTCTTAGAGTCCAGCTCTTTCTCCTTGGGCTTCTTGCTGAGGAAAATCACTGCAAAAATAGAAGGAGAATGAGAACACTCATTTTCTCCTCTCACACACACACAAACTTCTTTTCTTATGAGGACACATCATTGACGAAATGCATTCCCACGCCCCTTACCCTAACCTTAACCATCACAACTAAATACCTCACCTTAACCCTTACCCTAACCCAGGGGTGTCAAACTAATTTAAGTTCAGGGGCCACATGCAGAGCAATCTGATCTCAACTGGGCTCGACCAGTCAAATAATAGCATAATAAGCTATAAACAAGAAGAACTCCTAATGATTCCCTTTGTTTTACATTTAATGAAGTGTCTTTTTTTACAAAACATATTATGAACAACCTGAAATTTCGTCACAGGTATCTGCAACTGCAAAAATATAGTATTTCACATGATATGATTAGAATCCATGTGAAATACTGTATTTTCACAAATTCATCCTGCAGGCCGGATTGGAATCTCTGGTGGGCCGGTTCTGGCCTGTGGGCCGTATGTTTGACACACCTGCCCTAACCTAAACACAGTTCTAACCCTAATCCTAAAACCAGTTCTTAAGAGTTGTGGGGCCCAGACTTAATGTTTTGTTTGGACCTCATAAAGATATAAATCCAAGAGAACACACACAAGGACGTGGAGTTTATGAAGGTGACGTGAATCTCTGGACACCACACTGGATGTTTGAAGGACACACACACACACACACACACACACACACACACACAAACACAGGGAGTGTGTGCTGTACACCTGCCCTGGAGCTTCTGCTGTGTTTTAACCAAGGTTTTGCCTTAGAAATTCATAAGGAATATACTTTTGCACACTCCAAATACGTCTCTGTACTCAACTTAATACCATGACTCTTCAGTGTAAAGCGATGTAGTTGTTCCCACAGCAAATTATAAGGATTCAGGGAAGTGAAATGTCAAAGCGCTTTTTTAATTTGGAAAACAAAAGGCAGGACATATGCTACAGATCTGATGAAACGGTGGTAATTGCTCATTCTCACAGTCTTTTCTGGTGTAAAATGCATGTGGCCTGTTCAAAAAAAAGAGACAAGTCTATTTCCACACAAAAGAGCCTTACTGCATCTCAGTGTGGACGCTCCATCAGTGGTTACAATCATAGAACATTCAAATTCTTGACAGCAGAGTTTTTGACAAGGAGCAGGAATAGGAGTGGAATAAAACCCTGCTTTTATTAACCCATGTGTGTGTGTGTGTGGTGAGTCTGTCACATTGTGGGAGTGCAGTGCTAAACTGGTGGATTACCCCCTACCCTGTTCCATTTGACAAAATAAAACCTTCAGTGTGGGGTTATTTTAAATGTGTGGGCTTTGAAGCTAAAAGCAGAAAAATGATAGTTCTTGTAATAGCTTGCACTGCAGCCAATGACACAGTTACTAGCAGCAATATGTTTTGACTTATTTCTTAACACAGTTGAGAGCTACATTTTCCAAACCTACCTTTCTTGTTCTTCTCCTTGGTAACAACAGTCATGGCCATGCTGGGCGGAGGGGTGAGTTCCCCTCCACAGGGTAAACGACTGACTTGCAGAGAGCGGAAATTACTCTTCAGGGTGTTTTTCAGTCCTACGTCTCTCTTCTCACCATCCTTCTTCTTCTCTGGGCCTTGCCACGTCCAGTAGTCCACCTGGAGCCCCATCACCTCATTGCCTGAACACGGAGAACTGCAGGAATGGACAATAAGAGACATTAAAGCGAAACCTGCTTTTGTCTTTGTGTCGACTGCAGTACAAAACAAAAGAAAAGTGAAAATGGAAAGTAAGTGTTTGTATTTTCTGATCATACCCAGCTCCAGAGAGGGCAGTGGAAACAGAGGGAGACTGAGGGGGAGTTCCCCCGATCTCCTTCCCATACAGACCAGCTGATGGGGGTGTTGGGGACATCAGGATGCTTGTGTTGCCTCCCATCGCATCATCTGAGTCCACTAAAAATTTGGGGGAAAATAATAAAAATCACTTGCCTGTGTGGAAATGGAACAATTGTAGGGATGGTGAAATAAGAATTTCTTTATGGCCGACTGCCAATTACAACCTTCAATTCCTTTTAATAGTAGTAGCCATAATTATGTACAGTGAATAACTAAATACAAAACAAAGGTTTGTGGATTCATTTTGGGATTTTTTCTGGACAGAATTTGCATTAAGTCAATCTGAAAATGACACAGAAACAGTAAGAAACAGCAAGAAACAAACAATTAAAAAAAAACTAAAAATCTTTCTTACCTGAGGTTGAGAGGCTTTGCTCCACAATCCCAACTTTAACCACCTGCATTAATAACAAAAACAGTTTGAGCGTAAAATCAAATTGAACACAGAACAAACTCATGTTTGTGCCTTTGCACGGGAAATAATTAACAAATTCTTACCCCGATAAATGGCACAAATTTCTGACAGGAATCCTCGTCAGGACTGTAACAAGAAAACAGAGAGGCTGTGAGTGAGGGCACGGCTGAGTTTCAACACAACAGCAAAGTCTCACATAAACAATCAATGATCCTGAAGGGGAGATGACTCTGCCATGACCCCATCGCGGTGGGAATGGCATATGACTGGCTTGGGTGGAATGAGTTCATCTTGGGGTCAATGAGATGTGGATGAGGCTTGCTCCTTACAACCAGACAGCTCGTTTTATATGTATAAAACATGTGATGGTTCAGTCCAGGCATAGCAACGGAATGGCTTTATTACTTTACCACTCTGGCGCGTTAGGGCATGTCACCTGGTCAACAATACACGCCGATTTAAAAGTAGGACAAAATAGGACGCCGATCATTGTAAAATGATGATTAGCACACAGGCAGAACTTAGGAAAACGGATTCTAAGAAAGCAAAATATGAGAACAGCTGAGAAAGTGTTTCATTAGCGCAAACGTCATCAAATGTGTGGTAACCACCAGTGAGTCTCTGCCTCTCTTTCATCATGAGCCTGCAAAATAAGACTGCACCCACAGCAAACAATGGAAGGGCAAGGAAGGGTGCAGGCTCTTGTTCCAGTGCAGACGCAGGACAGCGGAGCCCAGCAGTCTCACCAGGTCTGGTGCTAGCTTTGAATTACATCATCGTATCATATCATTATATATCAGTGGAGTTACATTCTGCAAGCTATGCAAGCACCGGGGGAAAACATGATAGGTCTGAACTAATCCAGCTTTACTAAGTGTATCAAATCTTTTCTAAGTTCTTTGTAAACAAGTAGTTACAGGTCAATTTAAACGACATTCAGCACCAGTACTGCTGAATGCAGGAGCCAGAAAACCATTCCACTTTGTTTTTAAAGGTTGTTAGGCAAATCTTCACAGCAACAACACAAAAGACAGAGTCAGAATCAAAGTCACACCAAAAACAAGAGACAATCAGGACAGAGTGCAAAGTGAGGTTGCGGTGAGTATCGACCGTGGAAAGGGGAAAATGTTAAGACACAGCGAGGGTTCAAGCCAAATGGAGGAGTGAAAATAAGGAGGGCAAACCAAAAGCAAAAAGTCAAATTAGATACCTGATGTAAAAATCAAAATACAAACTCCTTTTCCTTGAATGCAAATCAAAGGGAAAGGGGGGAAGAAGGAATTCAACAGTGTTAAAACTATGTGTTGTATTTCATACCCACTGACCAGCAGAAAGCCACTGAGTCAAGAATTCAAAGGAGTGTCGCTGTGATCTATCTAATGAAATCATCAACCGTAAATGATTCTTATCAAAACAGTGAGCTGGAAATGCGTCTGACCCTTCAAGACTTGTTAACATCAAAACAGATGCGACTCTACAGTGAAAATAACTCGTGTGTATAATAAATAGGTCCAGTACAGTGTGTATGTGCCTGCAGACACGTGCCAGCATGCATAAGCATCTCAGTATCCTCCTCATGCATTTTTCTTTGGCTGATATTCACTTGAAGAGTAAAATTAATACCATTACTTTACAAGAAATAATTCCACCAGATACATACTCGTATAAATGCACAAATGTTACACATGTAAGCGCACAAACATCATGCAGACCATGACGAGTAAACTTTACCTCTTCTGTTTGTAGGTGAGCATGGCTTCTGAGATGGGGAACTGGTGGGACACGTTGGCACCGGCCAGATACTGGACCACTCGTCCTGCTACATCTATGTTATCTGCAGGGAGCGGGGAGACAGATTGTTAACAACATGCCGCTCGCATCTCGCGTCTGACAAACAGGCTGCAGGACAACTGACGCGGGCGCTCATTTTCTCATGCGACAGGTCGATAGAGTGCTGTGCATTGATCATTAACATTTCACCGAATTAGGGAGTGTAAAACGTAATTAAAATATGGGTCTGCCGTGCAACGTACAAGATAAATCGTGTCCAACAGAAGGCCTGTGGGGCAAATGCAGCTAGGCACACATTTTTGAAGCTGGCAGATTTTTATTGATGCTTTGTTTTGGCCTATTGCCTCTTTGGAGACAAAGCAAATTCACCTTGTGAATGAAAAAGCCACTTCTATCTAAATATTGTCACTGTATTGAGCTGACAAGGAGAGAATAATTGGTGGGGGATAGAGGAAGGACTTTTTTCTTATTACTCTCTTCATCTTTTGAGACTATTTAAAATAACAAACTGTTAAAACTGACTGGCATCATTGAGGGATATATTTAGTGAAATACTGTGTTTGAGGTGAAAATAGATAATAACCAATACTTTTATTTACTGTATATTAAATAATGTGTTAAATAGCTCGACATTCCAACAGCTATCAGTCAGTACATAAATGCAGTTTAAATCGAGCTAAGGCCTTAGTCTAACTAAGACAGTCAGAGTGTACAAGCGGAGAAGAAAGTGCTTTTATTGGCCGTGTACGTCTGACTCCGTCCCCATAGGTGGTGCTGTGTCTCTCTATAAACTAGTGCATACTGACTCAATTTCCTGTTGTCAGGACGCCAGTTCGACTAAGCGTATACACGCAGGAGTAATCGGACTATAAATCCGACTAAGACCAGCTTTAGTTTACATGACATTGAGAAAACAGAATTATTGTCTTAGTCCGACTAAAATCGGACTTTCAACATGCACGTAAATGCACTCACTGATCCAGAGTGTTTGGTCAGTGACATGACTCTCTCAGTCTTATGGGTTTCACAGACACTTTGAGTATTCCACAACAAGTTGCCCAGTTGGCGGAACACCTTATAGAGGAGGTCTTCTCTGTTCATGAGCTTACACTGTTTTTTGACATCACTTTAGACAACATCACTTTAGCACAACAGCTTTAGATGTAAAGGGCAAATCCCTGAACACTAAAACCCATTAAGTGTTAACCAAAGTGTAAAGCTAGGGGTCAATATCTGAGTCAGAGTTCTGACACAAGTTCTTCACTATCTACAGTAAGGCAGAGAAGTGGAGCCATGATGTTGTGCCGCTTGCTTTATTAAATCAGGCCGTGGCTGTCATTTACAAATAAATGTCTCTCCATCCCCTCCATCAGCTCCTGACCTCTGTCCACTTTTCTTTCCCTTTCAAGTTAGCTGATCATTCGACACAGGAGACTCTGCCGTCAGAGCTGGGAATCCTACCTGCGACAGGCCGCTCTGTCCTGCAGAACAGCTCTCTCCACGCAGTGTCCATAAAGATGCTGTTGAACCTGCTGTCAAACGAGGCCACATACTTTGCCAGGGGATGAGAACCTGAGCAGGAGAAAAATGTCTACGTTTACAACACAGCTGAAACAATGCACCATGTTAAGTTGGTATTTCCAATAAAAACAAGTGTGACTGAAAATACCTATAGGGATCACCAGGAAGCGTATGTAACTCAGCCAGTCAGGTGTCTTGTTCGCCAACTGCTCCACAAAGAACCGCAGAATGGTGCTGAGGTAACCCTGGTCGCCAGCCACCGCCACTTTCATCGTTGGTGGTGTTTGTGCGTTGCAGTTACAGCTGAAAGGGTTAAAATATGGGGCGAGGGAATGAGTAATTAAGAGAAAGAGAAAGCTGAATCATAGAAGATGTGGGTCAGAGGTGTGTATGTGGGTGAAAGTAAAACCGATTTACATCCCAGTGGGGGGTTTTAGAGTTCAAAACCGGTCTTACCATTTTTTTTATGAGCCAGTTTATGTCATGCATTACATGTTCTGGCAAGTATTAACAGGTTTTCTCAAGTGAAACCAAACATTAGAACAGCTTTAAGGACTTCGCAGAGACCTGAGAGTGAAACTCTTCGCTCAGTGAGGAAAAACCCCGGCAGCCAGCTGAAGCAGTCACAACACTGAGTAACATGAGAGATATGCATGACTCTACATGACATGGCCACAGCTGGGGTAAACACATTGAGTGGGGAGCAGGTGTGGAAATAGTGGAAGAAAGCAGCAGTTTGGCTGGATTAATAGGAAAACAGGTTTAACAGAAGCAGCACAGTCAGGCAGCCTTGTGTGTCACTGACATGACGTCCCGAGGAGAAGGCAGCAGAGCAGAGGGATCAAAGAAGGGAGAAAAAGGTTCGGCTTCAGCTTTTTCATGAGGAAAACAGACACACTGTGATAGGATGAGCTTTTCAGCAGCATAAGCACCGGCATGCTGGAATTCTCTGGCAGTGAGCCACCATTAACAACGTTTTCCTAATTCCGGGTAATGAGCAGCGAGATCACTATTTCTTATGGGTTCATTCAACCGATGTATGTTATGTATGTATGTGACTCACAATCTCTGGATGCGCGTAACGATGGTGTTGAAGGCAGCCTGAACATCGGCAGCAGAGCAGGTGGACACAATGGGCTGGCTCTGTTCATGGAGCAACTCGGCCACAAACTGCACAGAAAGACACATGACAGCGACGCGATGAGTTTATATGGATAAACAAGAGGGAGAGCGGATCAGATTAGAAAGCAGGAAAAACAAGCAACCGGGGAACACACAATATACAACCACTCAATCAAGACAATAATAAAAGAACCTGTCTGATGATGTCGGGGAGCAGAGTGGTTCCATTGTACATTTGAGATTTACGGGGAGAGCTTCAACCGCAGAATGTGCAGCAAATGGCAATGAGTGGTCGTGATCCATTAGTGACAAATACACATAATAAAGTGGAAAAACAGCGGCATTATGTGGAGTATAAGTGGAGTTTGCCCCATTAAGAAGTGACCGTAATGAAACGGTGCGTTACCTTGAATAGAAATTAATTTAAAGAGTTGGGAGTGTCTTGGCTACTTAAGTTCACTTCTTAATAAAACAGCTAACATTAGTCTCATTGTTTTCAGATATTCTAATGCAGAAATGTGACATATCATATCTTTAACTATAGCATTTTTCAATAATGTCAAAAAATGATTGAAGCAGGAGATGAAAGTAAGGTGTTCATGACCGACATGTTGTCTGAGAGGCACTCACCTGTCCTTGCCATTCCATGGTGTTAATAAGGATGATGCTCTCTGGAAGGCGTTCATCAGAGATGAGGATCTGGTTCAGTTGATCATACACAGACTTCCTGGGAACCTTGGACACAAAGGAGAGGCAGAGAGTCTTGAGTCCACCACAGACCAGCACATTCCCACAGCAGTAAAAAATCGTGCAGTAAAGATCTGCAGCTTCAGATTACTTCTGCGTGTTTCTTACCTGTGCTATGAGTCGTGAGTCTGGGGAGCATTCACTCTCCATGCTGCTGGTCCTGTCGCTCTGAGCCTTGGAGTTCTGCCGGTCTTTCATGGAGGTGCTGCGAGGACGTCTCTGCAGCTTGTTCTCCGCTTTACTGTGAAGCAGATGAAGCGCAAGATGGGGAAAATGACAGGAAAAAAAGGGAAAAAAAACCCTTGTATGTATATAATAATGTGAAATCAAGTGATCAGCAATTTACCTGGGAGACATGTGGTTTTGGGACTCAGTCTTGCAGAGCTTTCCCACAGAGCTGGTTATCCGTTCAGTGTTGATATCCCAGGTGCTCACCTCTGCCTGCCCTGGCCCATTGTCGTCAGTCTCCGGCTCCTGACCCAAAAGGGGATGAAGGATACTGATGTAGACGTCGCAACACTGGCATGGTCATGTCTCACAAAACTACACCAGTTTTCCATCTCAGGCCTCAGCTACATTCTCTATTATTTTTTCTTTGTGATGCATCCGCAGTCAGCATTTCAAAGACACGAGCTGTGGTGCGGAGGGAGGTCGAGAGGTGCTGGCTTGCTGAATAATTGAGCTTAGCTGTTGAGGTTGGAGATAATGATGCTATCCCACTATGACAGGCGGGGTACAAAAGTCATGGTCTTTTGGCAGGCTGCAGGGAAAACACACTGCAGCACAGAGTTCTAGCTTGAACTGGGTTAGCGAAACAGTGAGGTGCACTGGCTGCCCGTTGTTCTGAGGGAGAGCCGGGGTCAGACAGACGGAGCAAAGACAACAGCAAACACAATCACCTCTGCTTCCATCCTCAAGACCTATCCAGAGTGGGGTAGTCTTGTTTGCCCTTTCACACTCCCTACCTGTCTGCCTTTTCTTGGTAAAAAAAAAAAGATCCGTGGAAGCAGAGAGGAATCAAGTAGACAGGGCAAGAGAGAAAGAGAGAGAGATGCTCAAGAGAAAAAAAAATCTACTCCTGTTCCAAAAACCTACCCCAGTAGTTGTATCTATGACGCTGTCATCCTGATAACGGACTCCTTGCACTTTACATCGGTCCACAGTCAGAAAGTCTCCACTCTGCAGGGTAAATGCACACACATTAGAACATTTTAACATTGAAATTTGTTTTTTCGATTCATAACAACTGCAAAGAAACAGACAGCTCCAAATGGCTCCTGTCAAGATTGACCACTCACAGGGTCGACCCATTTCACAGTGGTATCTCCACATATTTAAGGTACGCGACAATGGCAGTGCATAAATAGCTCTAAAAGCTGCTAAACATTTAACTACAGCGCACAATATATTAACTTCAGAAGCATAAATGACACATTTATGTGCTCAAGCTTATGTGACTTACATTGTTTAAGTGTCATCTCATACATCCAGTTTAATTTATTTCAATAGCAGATCAAAGACATTCTGTCTCTCAGACATGTTTATGAAGTTCAACTTGAGACGTTTTTTGAGTGAAGTGGAGGAATATAGCAAATGTCTGAAATGCTTTGGGTTGTTTCATTACAGACTAAAATAGATATTTATAAACAGCATTCCCTCTCTCACCATTAGACTCAAAAGGTCTCTCCTTCACTGTCCATGTTATTTCCAGTGGGCCATAAATCTAAGTGGAAATGCAGGGACTGCTGCATCCATTTTTTTTTCAGTGCTTAAGAGCATATTTGTGTGTGTGTGTGTGGAGAGGTCATTTGGTGTCAGTCCCTAAAAATACTGAAGGACTACAGGGGTTAATAGGGTAAGGACCACAGGCCCCATTCCATTTTGTAGGAGTGGGAGCTGGTGGGCTGCATTGTGCGCATGCTTAGCATATCTTGCCTGAAGTGTCGCATTTCCTTGGGAATCCCTGTACTACAGTAAGCACAAGGGACTGCCAGACATTTAAACACTAACCAGAGGCAATTCCTTTAAATAACACTGTTTACAAGAAGACCCTCGCCAGAAAATGAGGGGCACAACTTCATGGGTAAACAATTGAGCTGAAAGGCATCAGAGGAGGCTCTTAGAGTGTCTGGTGATCAACTTACAGGACAAGAGAGCTCTCTCTGCTGGCTTTTTTGGCTGTGTATGCTTCCAATTTCTGTCTGAGAGCTGGAGTGAGACATCCCTTCGAAAAACGGCCTGACAATGGGGAAAAAAAGGCCCTAATTAATTTTATTCACCAAAAACAAATATTATTACAATTTCACACACGAATAAAAGGAAGTATATATATACATATATGTGTATATATATATGTATGTATGTATATATATATATATATACATATAAAAAGATAAAGGAGCAGAAACATACTTGAGTTTAGGCTTAGGCGTACTGAGGACACTCTCGTTGTCCTCCATCTCTGGCCCACTGTCACTCTGGTTGTACACCTCCAGACTGTCGTAGAGTAAGTCCAGATCCTCCTCCACCTCCTGGGTCTGGTCCACTGGATCAGAGTCCAGGACCTGCCAAACATCATCAATTAACACATCAGCAAACTGTAATCAGGGACTTTGTAATTATGGCTATGGATATGAACGTGAGGGGAACGACTGCATTTGCTAATCACTCTCACAGTTCAGCTCATGGAGCTTCAGGAATGAGCAAGATCACTGATGGCTGTAAAATAAAATAGTCTACACTATAAATACACCCTTGCCTTGAGTACAAACAGGGTAATTAAAAGGTATGTGGGTCCTAGGAGAGATCTAAGGTGCTGTGCCTTGATGTACCAGCTTCACGGCGGGGATGTATATCATAGAAAGTGCACACACCCAGGCCTGTGTTCTAATCGGGTGATTAATGCCACTCCATAAGTGCAGGAGCTGGCAGGGAGCAGATAAACACAGTCTGTCCACTCTTCTCCTCTCGGGCTATGTATTTATAGAGCTGTAACCCTGCACACTGGCCCAGCACTGGGAAGAGATTAGAGACAGGTAACGTGATAAAAGATCACCGGGCCACCTGGATCTTCCAGAATCCTCCAACGATGCACAAGTCTGACTGTGTAGAAGCTCCAAGAAGCATCACTAGCTCTAATAACAATGCACAAGTATTAGTGCTGATAGTTTAAGGTGAATAGAAACCTAAATGATTAAGGAGGGAATAATATTTTTGCTGTCAAACAGAAACTGTGACTCCAACAGGTTCCACAGTAATTATTATTCTAATGTCCTGGCACAGATTATGTATTTAAAAGGGCATCTAAGAGTTGCCGCATGCAAATGGTTGACATCTTGCTGACGCCCTGATTATAAGCTTTTATGGACAAACATCTCACACGGATTAAAGAAGCAGCACACGGAAACCTAAATAGGACCACGAGCCCGCATTTACCATACATAAGGCCGTTAATGGATTCTGAATACAGAGTGCAGCTAATGCAACGTATGAATCATACATCCACGAGCACAGAGGTAATGCAGCCTAGCATTATAATGATGCTTGTTCTTCTGTTGTGGACGTGATTTCCTCATAGACAATTCTCCTCTGGACAAGAGAACATTAGAATGGGTGTAGCATTATGCTGCTTAGGCAGTCCATACAGAGATTGCTCTCCCTTACACCGAGAGCATATTAAAATGTAATATGTATTAAAGCCGACTTCCTAAAGGACTTCCTAAAATAAGGACCAGGAGACTCCAGGCGAGGCTCACTAGAAGGTTGTTTCCTCTACATTTCATTACATTGTTTTGCTTTGCCAGTGAACACGTGAACACCCTCCTGAATGTCCATCAAAACAAAGTTAATGATTCTTTTGCACCACTCACCTCATCTGTCACCTTAAACCTTTTTAGCAAGGCCACAAACTTCTGCTTGAAGTTAGGTTGCTGCAACACACACACACACACAAAAAGGAAAAGCATACCGTTAAGCTGAAAATGACACAATGAAATGGGAATAGCTGTCACGATTAAATAACATGACAGCTGGGTTTGGGCTTAGCAGTTCCACAGTTACCGTCCATTGGATTACTCAATCACAACCACTCTATATAAAGACCATTATAATCAGTCCAGTGAACCCAGTGTTCATTTACATGCTCATCCACATCGTCCTAATGGCTTGAACAAATGGACCACAGAGTGTACTTTCTCTTAAAAGCTTGTATGACATCAAAGGCGGATCTTGTGTTGTTCTCGGAGTCAATCATTGGTGAGCGTGGAAGTCCATGCAGTAGAATAAGGAGGCAACTAACCCTGGTCATGGACGTGGTTCGGATCATTTTCCTCCGGGCCTTCTTTGGCTTCCTGACCTCATCGTCTTCATCATAAAGATCCTTAAAAAGGTAGATAAAATATCAGTTGACCAAAAATGGTCAAATGTAGATTTGGACTAGTACACTAATTCTTTTTAGTAACATCACATTTTCTTTGATTCATATGTGATTGTGAATGCCTGTGATTTCTAAATGTATATATATATGAATATGAATATATGAATATATTCTTGTTCTTACTGGGCCATGAACTGCGTCATCGCTGGCTTCTTGCTCTGAAGAGTAGCTGTCATCATCCTCCTCAGAATAATTATCCATGTCAGGGGAGCGGTCTAGGCGTGAGGAGAGAAACACACACACACACAAAAAAACATCAACATATAGGCATACACATCTGGCAATACATTAGGCAACGTTACATTCATACATATTAAAATTCCCTAGTTTCCCCACCAACACATTTTTGTAATTTGGAGCGGAGAGACATGGGGTTTAGATGGTGAGGAGGAATCCAAGGTCACAACCTTATTACTGCTGAAACTCAAACTCAATTTTCTTTTGGAAAGAAGAGCCACTACAGGAAGAGGAATCATGAAATGAAGCCTCTGGAAGACGCTTTGTTGACTTGACAAAACACATTCTACGTGAGGTTACATGAATAAAGTGAAAAATACACATCGCACTGAGAGCGGCATTTACGTCACATTTCCATTTTGAGTGGATAAAGTTGTATAATCATATTCTACTCGGCAACAAACTGCTTTGACTGTGACAGTAATGAACAACACATAATGTCATGTAATGTAAAAGATATTAGCACATGAAAGACACAATTAATTGCTGAAACACTCATTGACGAAACTCTTATTAAATGCAAATTAGAGTGCCGAGCTCCTTTTGTGATGATGAATTCAGATGACATGTTAGTGGTTTGTTTAGTGGCAGCTAAACAGACCCATTTTTTTTAAAGAGGTCAGTTTCCCTACGAATGAAAGCTGATGAAGAACCATTTTTCCCTTCGCAGCTAATTCATACTTCCTTTGGCCCCGTGAAACATCCTGTTCCATGTTTCTAGAAAGGGATGGATATTATTAAGGGTCACTGCAGAGAGAGAAAGAAAGATAAGCATCTTCTCCTTCCCTCAGAGTGACACTCATTTAATACTCGATGCATGAGCTCATCTGTTATGTTTGAGCGGCCTTCTTAATAACATCCAGAACAGTGAGAGCTCAGCATAGCAGGATGAAGGCGTGGAGTATGAGCCGGGCCCAAAACCCCCGCCACCCCCACCCCCCATCCCAGAAATAAAGTAGTGTAATGCAATAGGCCCTACATCTGTTCAACTCACGAATCAACATTACAACCATAGCTGAAGAGAATAACATATCCCTGGCAAAAGGTTGGCCTGGGATTAATAGACTTTATTCTGTCCAGGGTCGGGAAATTGATGCCATGTGGATGCAGGGAAGGGAGAGGCCTGGACGGGGGAGGCGGGCTCAGGGGTGATGGCTGAAATTACAGCCAGGGTTTGGTCAGGCAACACGAGTATAGGCCTGTCTAACAAGCCCGTGTATGGGGACGAGAGATGGCTGTGCCCACCTGAGATCTTGGTCTTGCGGCCAGCTTGGCCACTGCCATCTTCGTGGTCGATGGGCTGGCTGGACAGGGAGAACACACTGATCTCTGCCACACGCACTGGTGCCTCCTTCACGTTGCTATGGAGACCCAGGATCTGTCCTCCGTCTGTTGGATGTTGCATCACCTGGACACAAGAAGATTAAAAATTGGGTCTGGCACTGATTTTAAGAATCTATGAAAAATAACAAGACAGTAGGTTTCAATCTATTCTACCCCTGCACCAAACTGATATTGTTTATTTCAGAAACACTGGAGCTGCATGACATGGTCAAAATGTCATATTGCAATTTTGACGATATATAATTGGTATTTTTGTATCATAAAGATCTTTTTTGTCACATGAAAAACAATCTAATCTGAAAAGATGGTGAATTTCTGCGACACTGCAGTGTTTCATCATAATATTGTTTTGTCAGACATTTCATCTTTATCAAACATTTGCAGTGTCTATCCGTTTGGATATTGCGGTTTTGTTCATCTTAATTGTGCAGCCCTCATCAATGCAACACAGGATCGGATAAATGGAACAAATCCATCTCGACATCAAGTCCTCTTCAGCAAAAACATGTCTTCATGTCCTATGTAATTACTTTCCATCAGTCGTTCAGTCACTCAGCAAAGCTACCTCAATGCCACATGAGACAATTGCTCATCAGAAGTGAGAGAGAATGTGAAAAATGCATCCATTTTCCTGTCCGAGTCGTAGACAGCATCCATTACACTGCTTTATGCTCACAGAGATTTACCAACTGATTACAAGCTGAAAGCGACACTATCTCCCGATCAATCATCATTAGCAGAATACTGCTTCCCCGTTTTCACTGTCTAAATTACCCGAGCCAATTTGCTTATATATATATGTATATATATATTTCTCATTCAGACAGTAAACGCACAGTTAGCACAAGTTGCTTTGTATCACAAGAGATGGCTTTTTCTCTTTAAGCACTATCTGGGGGGTAGTTTAAATATTGCACTTGATGAATCACTGCACAGGGAGCGCGCTCAAATACTGCCAGGAGAGCACTTGAACGCGTATGAATGCGCCAATAAGTGACCTCCTCCCATATAATGCCGTGACAGATTTAAAATGAGGACAAGAGGAATTTGTTTACTGTTCAGCATGTGACAACATAATTACCTAATAGGGCTGAACAGCATGTGGAGATATTGCCAGATATTGCAATTGCGATTTGATTCGCAATATTAAATTAAGCTTAAGATTGAAATAAAGCTTTAATAGTCACAGTGTTATAGCTGTAAAAGTCAATGACACATGAACGCGAGACAACTATTCACTACTCTAAATTCTAATGAGAGGATGAGGATTCAGAGATAAGAACAGCTTCGAACATGCATGTTAGAGGAAGCATGTGTCCTTTCAAATTGGGATTTTGAAGATTTTGCCTCACGACCTCACTTGACTGAATAATGGCCAAGTGAGCTCTATTCACAGAAGTGTATGGCTTGTTGCAGCAAGTGCAGCAAATCAAGAAAGCAGCTGAGGGATTGCAATAGTGCATTAGTCTTCTTTTCAGATGTCAGTCACTTCCTGTCTTGGGGATCCAACAGGAAAGCAGTAAGACTCACAGGATCTGCACCGTGGACAGAAGCCTGCCACTGATCTTAGGCAGCATTTCACTCCCCTTCTGCTTCTTCTAGTTAAAATCCCCTTTGTGATGAGAAACAACAACAACAACAACAACAACCCCAGAGCTACAAGCTAAACCTATGTGCTGAAAATGTTTTGGATTGCATAATGAATGTCATCATAAGTCCAACACAGTGTTTTATTGAGGCACTGTTTTTCAAGAAATAAGGGCCATCGATGGATGCAACCGAACCACTGCTCCACAGCATTGATCCAGCTATATGAGACTAGCAGGAAGGTAACATTAGCCGAGCATGGATCGCACGTCAGCAGCTGTAATTAGTATTAGAAAAATGCTACCTTATTTTGTATCTTGATCTCATTCGCATGCATTCATTCGTTCATCTTCTACCACTTTATCCAGCACATGAGGGTCGCGGGGGGCACTGGTACCAATCCCAGCTGAGGGTACACCCTGGACAGGTCGCCAGGCCATCACAGGGCCACATAGAGATAGACAACCATCCACTCTCACACTCACACCTACGGTCAACTTAGAGTGTCCAATTTGCCTAATCCCCAAATCTGCATGTTTTTGAACTGTGGGAGGAAACTGGGGAACTTGGAGAAAACCCACACACACAGAGAGAGAACATGCACACTCTCTGCAAACGGGTTGTGAACCCAACCATGTGGCCCCATTCACACACAAACACCCACTAATTATGCCCTGCGCAAGGCTTTTAAGTGATATGTGCATGGTACATAGAGTCCAAATTCTTATTATTATTCCTAATACTTATTTTCAC
Organism: Solea senegalensis; assembly: GCF_019176455.1. Classification (NCBI taxonomy): domain Eukaryota; kingdom Metazoa; phylum Chordata; class Actinopteri; order Pleuronectiformes; family Soleidae; genus Solea; species Solea senegalensis. The sequence goes on along the minus strand of NC_058035.1, from coordinate 10,847,970 downwards.
TTAATCCATAAACATATGCCTGCAAAAAACACAATCAAGTATGTCTACATCAAAAATATCCTTGCGCTTTATATCAGCTCCTAGTCTGATATTAATGTATAGTATGACTGAATACACACACGGGGGGGGGAGTGCACATGGAGCCAGCTCCAGATGGCACATATTCTCACACAACAGTATGTGTGATGAGCATGAATCATCTGAAATTATGCAATAACACATGAGGCTCTCGCTTTGGCAACCGAGACATGGGTAAAAACCACACCGCATCAGTCACTGTCAGAGAAGAAATGAAAAAGAAACAACAGAAATGAAACACAGGATGAAATGATTGAAAGTGATGCCCCTGTCGAGGCAAGGCACCGTACCTCAGACATGTTGATAACCCCCACAGCCAAAGTCTTGTAGCCCAGGATGGTTCGATTCTTGTAGCGTTTCCTCCTCTGCAGCATGATCTGCAGTCTGTTAGCATCCCTCTTCAGAAAGTGTGGATACTGAGAATCAAGATAGACAATGCAGACAGCATGATATATTAATCAGCCTTCAGACAAAAACCCATATGAGGTTATTTCACCACATTCAATGTGATGTTGTCTCATAAGAAAACAAATCATTTCTATAACCCCCCAAAAAATAACCACTATATCTAACTGCAATTGCCTGGAGTTACTACTTCTTTTTTAAATCACACTATCTGTATTTGCTATGTGTATTTTTAGAGTTGCATCATGAGACCATTGAAGGCCTAAAAGAGGTTGTATTTCAACTTCTTTTTTTTGAAGACAACATTTTGGTTTTTCATTTGTTTCCTAAAACCTTTTATTTTCAGACAAAGTGTTTTCTCTGTCACTGACTTAATAACGACCAAATGTTGGATATGGTAGTATGGCCAGGCAATTTAATTGCCACAGGACATTTTCAGTGTTTCATCAGTTAATGTGCTTCTTAAGCCTGATTTATACTCCACTGTGCAAAACCTTTAAATGTCTCAGGCAACAGAAATGGGAAGGAAAAAAGGCCTTTATGTACAGTCACAATCTCCATGTGGAACACTATCAAAGTCATTAAACCCATCCATTATCAAACCAGAGGAAGGTAACACGTACAAATACACAAATAAACAGTACCCAGTAGGATGAGACAACATAAATAGGTTACTGACAGAGAGTAGAGACACACTGGAGGCGTGTAGTAACAACAGACATGACTGAAACCTTTACTGGGAGCATACATTGAAAATGTTGTGCAACGTTTAGGAAAAATGTCAAGTTAAGGAATATAAATCATAGCTTTATAAAATGGAGGAGATTTTTCGGTCTCAGTTGGTCAGTTCTCACCATGTTTTTACTGCTACACAAGATTTATCTGCAGTTATATTGTGCTTTCCATTGAACAAAATGGTGGATGTCCCTATAGATATATATATACACACATACATATATACACATACATATATATACACACACATATATACATATACATATATGCATGAAGCATGACTATCTCGACCATGAACATTTGCTACCAGAAATGAAACCGGGGAGTGAAAGGCAGGCAACAGTGCGAATGAAGACTTCAATACAGTCCTGTCTGTCAAGATAGTAAGTGCCATATCAGTGCGAAAATTCACAGTATAATGTGAGAGGACTTGCCTGGAGTGAGAATGTCAGCTCCAGATCGGTCTCCATCAGTCCATTGGGTGGTAGGGTGTACTCATTTGATCGAAGAAGGCGTTTAGAACCCTGAAAGACAAACAAAGTCAAAGTTTAACTACACTTCAAGCAGAAAAAAAAACAATGTTGGTTTTCAGCAACATTTTGTGTAAAGTGTATGATTATTGATTATATTATGTTGCATCTCAACCCTCATCTATCCAGACAACAGTGGTCTGGCGTGCATATCTCATCAGTACCGGCCTGCATCACATTCACACATTTACGCATATTCACACCTTGAGGCTGCCCAGAACAAACAGTCCACTACGCAGTCACTGCTTTCAGAAGAACAGTGTTGTGAGAACAGCTGAAACAGAGGTCAAGTGCACTTGCCCAGGAGTTTTCACAATTTAACAGTTAAGTTTCAAACTACTATTTAAGAGTCAGCATTTTAGACGCGGCAGTCAAAAGGTTCTTAATTATGCCGACAGAGGGATATTTGGTCCAGTAGGAACTGTTACGCCTCCGCAATTAGAGCTGCTATTCTGTTTAATCTTTTTGTCAATGATTAGTGTTGGTCTATAAAAGTGACAGTTTCAAGCTATGAATTAAAAGCTCATTTGGGTTTAATATCTTGAATCTAATGCTTGCTACTGTGTTTGAGAAAAGACTCATCAGCAAAGCTAATTCTGACACTAATTGGCACAAAGTTGGGATTTAAATGCCATGGGTTGCAGTAGTATCTTGCAGATGTAATAGCATCAGTGGACAGCGTGACCTCAGAGGACCTGCCCCAGCTGCACATGTTTCTGGCCTTGAATTCAAGTCTCTAATTAAGGTCTACTAAGTCCCTCGTCAAGTGAGTTCAATTCTTAAAACAAAGCTTCTTCATCTGCGTCTTCCACTTTTTAAAACAGAAAGTGAGGAAACAAGCGTTAAAAGCCGCTGATGTAAATGTGAGAACACAAACAGCTTGCTATGGCTTGGGTTTGCAATTTAATATCAAGCTGTGAGTGCTGAAGTCAGGCATCTGTTGTGTAATATATTTGGCAACTCATCAACAGTCGTTAAGATGACACAAGTCCTTAAAGCTTCCTTCAGGTATCTCCTAAACTTGCCAACAGAATTAAGTATGACTTAGTGAGCAGTACCAAGCAAGTAAGCAATATCCTGTATGTGGCCTTACACCCTGGGGAAAAACTCTTTAATGGTCCAGTGCAGTGGGCACGACACTGGATCCTAATGTCATTAGAGTTGCTAAATCATGTAACAAGACTCCAAATGAAATGGTTGGGTGTGTGCTGAAGTATCAGCACAAGATACTCGAGGAGGTTCACTTACTTACATGTGTGAGAAATGTCAGTTTGGTACTGTCATTTTAAAATTAAAATGCTGTATTTTCCCCACAATGAACTACTTACACTTGACAACTAGGTGGAAAGACGATGAAGGTGGCATACTAAAGAAAACCACAGAAAAGCAAATATCCAAAGGCTTTTAAGATGATCACAACTGACACCATACAAATTTTCTATTTTCTATTCCAATCAAATTTAAATCTCATCAATGTATCGCCAGATTTTAAGATCAGGTAGTGTTGCATCTGATATCCCAATTTAAAACCCAACTACCTTTTTCCAATGACATTGGTAAACGAATAATAAGGATTTGGTGTGTTATTCACAGGGAAAATGCGCAGTGCCGAGTTCTAGCCTACCTCACAAAAGGACAGCAATGTTTTAAAACAGAATCTATGTCACTGACGATCATTTAAAATGCATGGAATTCAACTCATGCATTAGAAATGCATGAAACAAAGCTCCAAAGAGCTAAAGAGAACATGGGGAGAGAAGATATAAAGCTTTGCTGACACTTTCAAAACATTCAGTTGTAATAAGCAGTTTTCGATACGGCCTATTGCCTCATTTTGCTCCAGAAAGTGAGACTGACAGTACATTGAAGGTGGCGACATAACTAGTTTGAAAAATTAGGTCAAACTCTCGCACAGTCTGAACTAGAGGTCCACAAAGGGGCCTTGCATGTTCACTTTTCTCAAGCTCAGTTGCTGGTACAATGAATCAAGGCACAAAAGCCAAGCACTTTCAAACTGCCTGACATGCATTAACAATACAGGCCATTGGCATGGAAAGCTTGTAGTGAATGTCCTTTGCCCCCTCCTTTCTCCTACCCTCTCTCAAGCTTCTACAAGCTTCTCCACTGTCTTTCTGGGGCCACATGGGGACTGTTACAGCCACTCTACCACTCTCCACAAGCATGAGGGAAAACAACTTAACACTTCCTCTCAACGCAACTTAAAAAAAACATGGTAAGTTCTCCCAAATTACTCATTCATTTTACAGCATAGACAGGAGGTGATTCGGGGTCTGAACAAGAGTGCAATGTGTGATTGTGTTAAAGAGACTTTCACTGACGTCTGCTTACCCAATTATGTACACTCACACACACACACATACATAAAACTGGATTTTATCTGCATTTACTGATAATGGAAATGTGTTAGTGGTATTCCACTGAAATATAGCTGGTACTGATCCAGCTGATCTTATACTATACATACATACATACATACATACATATATATATATATATATATATATATATATATATATATATATATATATACATACATATATACATACATATATATATATATATATATATACATACATATATATATATATATATACATACATATATATATATATATATATATATATACATATATATATATATATATATATATATATATATATATATATATATATATATATATACACTATATACAACCCAAGGCAACAGCATGCAGAAAAGACATGTGCAGAATGTATAAACATGTAGTGCACTCGCAGTAGCAAGTAGTGTGTGAGGAGGCCGATGCTGCTTGAGGTGATGCAGCGTTAAGAGACCGAGGACAATATCCCAGTGAACACAGAGCCTCCTGCAGACTCAAGTGCAATCTCATCATCCCTACTGCTGCGGTTTCGGGAGACCATTCAAATGGTTCACCACAACAGGGATTGTGTGCATGTAGGCCACTTAACCTGCTGAGACCCAGAGACAGCCACTGTATACAGAAGAGGGAATCAATGATAGGATGAAAGCTTTGTAAATTACCGTCAGAAAACAAAACCCTCTCATTCCTCTGTCATCTTTGTCTCTCTATCCCCTCAGCGTCTTCGTTCTCCCCAAACAAACCTGCTGGAAATTGCGTCGAACGCTCTAGTTCCAGAGCTGTGGTTGAACAGAGCTTTGCTCGGCTGTCCTCCAGGTGGAGATTTCATGCTCTGGAGACAACTTAGCTCATGGATAAAGCCACACTTCGGTTGCTTTCTCCTTTAGGATGATGGCAACAATGTTGCACAGCTTTCCATAAGCTGCCAGCCAATAGCAGGCTACTCTAAGCATTGAAATCTAGGCCAATTTTATTACCTTTTATCCTCTAATACTAACAGGAGCTTTATTTAACACAACAGCAGAAGGCAAAAAAAAAGGTACTTATACATATGTTTACCTTAAAAGAAATGTAACATTCAAAGTCCTCATTCTGAATCAACTGTACCATAAACAGGAGGCCATTGACTTTCTGGGTTTTATTTAGCCGAATGCTGGGTTTGTTATTAATTAAATCATTTGAAAGTAAATCTTTAGAATGTCAGTGTTACTGGTGGTGAAAACAATGCACTGGCAGCTCAGAATATTTTTTTTTCACCTAGCAGGATTAGTATTATGTGTTCTCATCAGATTTGTGATTATGTTAATAATAATATCATATCGACATACAAGGACAAACGTGAACCACTGTCTCGAAAACCATAACATGCAATTATCAAATATTTGGCAATTGAGCTTCTTATTCTCATAACACATGGGAAATGAGTCCACCCACCTGTATTTTGACAGCTATAGAGAGGGAGTTCAGCTCTTTATCCAGTTCTTTGAGAACAACCAACTTCTTCAGTGTGAGGGTACAGAGCCTGTGGAGAAGACAGGGGAAGACAAGAACAAGAGAATGGGGAGAGAAAAGAAAAAAAGATTAGTGGCATGACTGTGAGAGACCATCTCCATTGCAAGCTGTCAAAGCAACACTCAGTGCTTCACACATATTATTTTTTTTTCTTGTGATATGAAGAGACAGCGACTGCTACTCATCAATAACTGCAGACAAGACGAGCAAACGACCAGGAGAGAGGGTACTCAAATCATTGACCACCTGTGAATGGATGACGCACCAAAGGGCTACTAAATTGTACTGTCAAATGCTGTACTTTATGAAAGCTGACATAGAAAAAGGTATTTGACAATCCCCAATGTGATAAAATGTCCTCAGTCAGCCTTGTTTGAACATGCGGCTATATACTGAATCAAATAGTTAAGCTGTATGTTCATTTTTGCTATCTGCTTGTTAAATAATAAAACAAGAAAGAAACATTTTATTTAGACATCTTAAAAAGATAAATGCATATTTTTGTTAGGCCTTTTAATACTATAGAGCTGTTATTGAGATCCAAAATAGAAGGATTACAGCTGGGTATTGCTTGGGGTTTTGTCCAACACAGCTACTGAAATCAGTCAAACGGTGTTTCGCGGCATCACGTTCCGTTAATCATATACAAACACATTATATACTAGTTTTTGGTATGAACCGGTAGACCTAATGTAACAAAACAAAACTGTTTTAAACAACAGTTTTACCCTAAAGAGACACAAGGTCCATAACTCTTCCACAGGTCTCCACCTACCGACCATTAATCTTCACCAACACTCACCGTCTGTCTTTCTGTACACTAAGACATTCCACCAACAGCCAAAACCTCTTATTCCACATTTGCTAAATTAGCTTCCGACACATTTTCCAACAGTCATGTAGCATTAAAGCACGATCACCCTGAGACAAACTGTTGTTTGATTTGTCTGTCAACTGTGTCTACCAAGTAAAGCAGGTGACTGGCAGTCATTTTCCTTGGTAGACACTTCGCAACACCAACTTCATTCAGGCACTCCCTACTAGGCAAGTATGATTCATTAAGCTGAATCACAAAGAAAACTTCAGTGTAAGAGAAATCAACAATAAGGGAGGTAGATTACAAATTAATGTATTGGAGTGTGAATGTCTGTCTTTGAAATGCTGTATGCATATGTTCATAAAACACATGCATACATATACAGTCATGTTTTATGTACCATATTAAAACTCTTTGCACTCAACAAATGTGTAAGGCTGAATGATTGTGTCAAGCTTAACTTTGAAAAATTAAGAAATGGAGAATGAACATATCACCAAACTGCTAACAAGCTCGAGTGTGACATCCCAAATGGTCAGCTAGTATATTCTCAAACCAAATATAATATATCTGCCAGCACAGTTCCAACAGGATGTGCTTTAATAATCAGTCAAGAAGCAGTGCAGATGTTCACTGGAAAAAGGCAAAGAGAGAAATAGCAGGTGGGATTGTAAAACATTTCTCTAAATGTCTCGACTGTGTGTAAAGCAATATCAATTCCACACACGCAGAAGTGAGAAGGACAAGGAAGGAAGCCAGCCAGCGGTCATCTAATTCCATGATGGGTTATTTTAATTTAAAAGGGGGAATTTGAGTGTAAATGGCCAAACCACTTGGCTGCACAATTACCTAAGTTACCTTGTATTAGAATGGGAAATGCACATCTTTTTGAAGGTGGAATAATTCAATGTTAAACCATGTAGGTAACGCATGGCTCCAGCTCGCCATATGGTGAGGGTGAGTCACCAGTCAGGTGCAGATTTTAGTCAGGAGGAGAGAAAGAGAAATAAATGCTTTAACAACATCTCTCGCCCCCTTTCTCGCCAGAATGGTATTCACAACTCACATGTAATTAAAAAGGCTGCAGATGCTGAAGGGGTCACCTGGGGAAACCGGGATTATTTATTATTAGACAGAGGCGTTATTGCCACTCCTGCCTGACACCTGCAACCCGTGGCAATCTGCTCTGACCTGGTACCACTCTGTCCTTGTGCACTGACCCAGTGCCAGCTCACTTTGCCACCCAGTGACTACAGAATCAGGCCAGGTGTCATTCAAAAGCACTAAACCCTCGTGCTAAAATAGCTGGCAGAGGCTCACACTTGGTCAGGGATAATTTGGCTAGTTTCAGCAAGGATTGAAAATATAGGGGTGTACACTGGCACACACTCAACATTGAAACGGGGGTTCAGAGAAGCCCCTTCAAAAATACATTAATCTTTCTTTATGGTGTGTCATTGCCACATTCCCAGAGAAAGCCTGGGGTTGCATCACAGCACACATTACTGTGCACACAGGATGAAAACACTACAGCGTTATCAATCCACAAAGAAGGCTGTGTGGGTGGAGAATCTATTGAGCTGTCTCCAGTTCAATATTTCTGCGAACAGGCGGTGGAAAGCAAAGATAAGTGATATGCTCTGTCTGTTTCCCAGTTGATAGGAGCCCATGGGGGAAATCCCTCTTACAGCTTCAATACGTGTGCTGGTTAAGCCAATTCATCGCCTGCCAAGCTCTTCTGATTGGGTCATCATTGTCATAGACTTTATTGATTCCTCACATGAGGCCAGTGTTTTCTGCTAGTTTTGATCACACTCTGGACATGTCAATAAGGATAGAGAAACTATTTGAAACAGTAGACCCCAAGTCCCATAGAGATAAATGGGTCGCAAATAAATCAGAAAAAGGCATTGCATTATATTAACTAATAAATCGATTACTACAACTTTACCAGTTATTGTCACTTAACAAAATGAATTGGGCAACTGTTCCAATTCTAGTGCTGAATAGTGTCCATAAACAAAAAACAGTTTTTTAACTGCCTTATATTCCACACAAGCTCAGATTTAACCTGATTGATTTAAAATTGTGTAGTCAACAGGACAACTCAACTCTACACCAATGGGCAGTCATAAGCATACCTCTAATTATTGTTGATGTGTATTTTTTTTTATATACATGATATGGTTTAAGAATGACATTAAACTTGCAAAGCAACTGCCAATTGTGTCATATGTCACAGTGAGTAGTAATTGACTGCTCTGCAGGACTGTGCCCAGTAGGTGCCTGGATACCCTGCCGCTAATAGCTTTAGCCTATATGGCATCAATCACAGCAGCACAAGTAGTGCTGCTCCATCTAAGCCCATTAGTGCAGCCAAGTCACTCGCTGTGCCATCACTAACTGTTGACCTTTTCAGGCTATAAAGTAAAGAGAAGGCATTGGATTACAAGGCCATTTCCTTCTTTAAGATTGCACATATACACAAACACACAGAGCTTTCTGTGACAGGGAAATATTATCAAGGAAAAACTAAATCTATGGAGGATTTCGGTTTGAGGAAAAATATTAATACACCCACTTCACTTGGTCAGTTTCTTAGCCATAAATATTGTAAAGATATCAGCAAAGCAATGAAAAACCTATTTTCTTTTTTACTATCACTGCTTTATTAGAGGCTAGCCTGTGCTCTACAAAGTAAACAAAGCTCTGACAACAAAATGATGATAAAATAACCAGGACAGAAAAGAGGATTGCACCTCACTGCTACATCAGTTCAGTCGGTCAGTAATGCATGCTGGTTTACAACTAAACCCAATCATCATTGGTAAATGTTATGACACAGAAAAGGAAGTGGGAGCTCTGTGGGTACGCTTGAATCCTTTCACTTTATCTATCTGTGCTAGAGAAACAAAACAACTTGTCAGGCAGTATACTCAAACAGCAGCAGCCAAATATTTGTTTTCAGATAAGAAACCTGTGATTGTGGCTTGTATAGCATGGTGTATTATCTTATCTTGGCCGCTTCATCCATTTTCTCCACGGAAATAACAAAGCGGCAGAGCAAACATTTGAAGCTTGCAAATTTCCAGTCGTATACAAGTTTAACACCCCATCAATTCGGTAAAATAGGCTTTAACTCATCTGAATCACTATTGACAATAAGGAGACTAAATAGAATGCAGCACATCAGTGTTTTACAACAGACAGGAGACTGACCATAATACTGCCATGACTCAGCCTATTCCCAGTGCAGGATGAATATCTTAGATCACCTAAAGCAATGCTGGAACATCAGAGGAAAGCCCACTGAGGGATTAAAGATGAACACTAAGAAAGAAGTCCATAGAGGGGCCTCATGCAGTTTCTTCTGGAGTCAGGTCTCAAAGAGACCTTCTGGCACAGCAGCAACCTTTAGTTTCTTGCTACTTTGAGTTTGGCTCTTTGGTAAATTGATACGTTTGTCTGAACACTGCTTGTTTGACAGCAGACAATTTACGTTGTCATCAAATGGTATTTTTAAAAACTTTAAAACCCCATTTCATAATACGTGAGTGCATGCATCTGAAGAAATAATAATTAATGTTGAAGGGGAGAGCACTGATGCCAGTGAGTCGACTGTGTTGACTCCATCTTGTTTTTGGAAAGTCTCAACAAGGCTAGAGCACAAACAAGTTATTGTATGTATTGTATGAAGGAACTAATTAAGAACTATAAATGCAAACACAGTGATATGATTAAATAGGGATGAGAATCAGCATCGCACCGATAATGGACAAAATCACTGGATTGGATATCGGACAGATAAAAATGTAAAATCCGATATATGGCATGCTTCACTATGCACAGACTGTAAAAATGTCAATAAATAGCAGCAAAAGATTTTATTCTGTCTTTGAAATGACATAATAATGATCAGTAGATACTCGAGTTTATGATATCAGTATCGGACACAAAAAAGTGGTATCGTCTAATCCCTATGATTAAACTCGCACAACTACAATTATGTTGATAATGACACACTGAAATTTGAAAATACTGCAAAAAAGCCACACCATTCATTACATGAATATTCACAACATAAGTGAACTGGCGCAAACACGCAATACAAATCCCATCTACATTGGAATCTGCCAAAGTCAATAGTTAAAGATGTCCTTGTGAGTAAGAGTACAGGGCCACTATCTCTGTGCTATTTCTGGACCACTCTAATGACACTAGTATGTCAGATAGCTGTGTGATGGAAACATTATTATGTTTAAGTGCCTACAAAGAGGCAGGAGCTTCAGCACTCATCCAATGAGCAATAGTTTCATGATCGCCTTAAGTCCATTGTTGAGATGAAGTCTGCTTACACAAAGCGAGTCACAGTTGTATATTTATACATCTGTTACCAATACTGAAATTCACATTCGCCTCAGGTGGGAAAATCTAAACACTGAAAGAACTGCCACCGTTTGTGTAATTTCTCTGCTAGGATCATAATTTATCATGCAAACATGGACGTGGGTTTGGACAAACTACACGAGCATGCATGGAATTAACAGGGAGGCCAACACACCCTCTGAAATGAACAGTAAAGCGGCCTCTGCAAAACCACTTTTTTTTTATTCTTTTCCCCTGGTCAGCACTCTAGTTGATGTTTTGCCAGGTCTGTGACCTCGGCTCACTGCACAGCAATTGTCAGTGGCACAAAGCAGAGGGAAGTGAATGATGGAGGATGAGCAATGTAACAGAGAGCTGAATGAAAAAGACTATGTTTGCTGTGCGCTGCCGGGCTTCCGTGCAAGTGGGTAAAAAGGACTTCAAGTTATGCTCGCTTTTTAATGTACTATCTCTACTATTCACTGCTTTAGAGGTGAATGAGGCCACATGCCACTTTTATCAAAACATGCTTGAACACATTGTGTTTGTGAAATTCTTGTATGGTACTGGCTTGTATGTGCGAGACTGACAAAAGCCCATTTCTCTGCAGCCAAGGCTCTTGCTAAGGAAAGCCCTAGTACTTAGTTCTTTCATAAGGCCATTATTTGTTCATGTCTGTTTGCATAATCTAGCCCAAAGAAAGGGCTCATCGAAAAGCTACATCTTCTGAATATTTCATTCACCTAAAGGAAAGGCAGGAGTAGGTCTATTTGTGGTAAGTGCAAGCTTGTGGAGCTAGTATGAGCAACACATAGATGTTTCCATCCATCGTCTACCGCTTTATCCTCCACATGCGTGTCGCAGGGGGTGCTGTGCCAATCTCAGGTGACATAGGGCGATAGGCGGAGTACACCCTGGACAGTTTGCCAGTCCTTCCCAGACAAACAACCATTCACTCTCACATTCACACCAATGGTCACATTAGAGTGTTCAATTTACCTATTCCCCATATTGCATGTTTTGGACAGTCGGAGTAAACTAGAGAACCCAGAGAAAACCCACGCACACACATTAATGCAATTTTAAGCCGTTAGTCAAAAGGTTGTTGGGCAAATTTATCAAAGAGTTTTACAAAGACTTAAAGAGCTTCCGTATAATATCTGAAACACGTTAACGTTAACAACAACAGGAGCGAGTGGCAGACTGGAATTTTATCAGTGCGTTTTGACAATTTTTAAAAAAAATATATAATCTGTAATATGAGTGATAAGAACTAATCCATGATACTGACTGTATCGCTAATATTAAGTTCAGACAGTAAGATGTTCCATAAAAGCTTAGCCTAGACGAAGGCTTAATGCATAAGCTATTTTAGCACAACAAATATCTGGGTATGTGTGGCAGATGGCCATATGCTAGTTGAGCTTTAATTCCCTGAGTGAAATCTTCTCAAAGCCATCATGAAAAGGAAGAAAAAGATGCGATTCAAAGAGGATGCACAAAGAGAGCAAGGGCCAGCTAATAAGCCGGAAACCTCTGAGTTTTATGGCAACATGGATAAAAAAAACAACCTTCTTCTGATGAGATTGTGGTGACCTTTGTAGCATGTTACTGATGTGCAAAAGCAGGTTTATAAAACCACAATCAGAGCTTGAGGGGAGGATGAATTTGTGTCTCTTAACACACCACAGAGAAATTACAAAATATCCCGTAAGCCTCTATAGATGAAACAACATTTCACATCAGGCATCGGTTCTCATAATGCAAAACAACAGATGGTTTGCATTCATTAATCAGGACAATACAAAATATTTTGTAATGAGATAGCAGCTTAAGCTTGGAAAAAAGTCATGCAATTGAAACAGAGCCCTTAAAAATGTTCAGTATTAAATCTTTGAGCAACAAACACTGGACCCATGCGATTTGAAAGGAGGCCTTAAATATGCATGTTATGTTTGTGGAGAGTGTCACAAACCATCTTAAACTTCTAGCTTAACATTTTTGCATGTGCTTCCACTCCTCACTGGCCAAACACGAGCTAAATTCACAACTTCAATGTCAATCTTCTTGAGCAAAACAAGCAAAGATATGACACAATACAATTCATTTCTATGGGATCTATTGTGTTTGCTGGTGAAGAAAGAAATCCTAGGTGAACTGGTGTGAGGGGTAAAGGCACTAAGCTACAAAAGATGATTTTTTAAAGGCCATGAACAAAGGTCAAATTTAACTGACTATTTATGAAGGTATGGCAAAACCATTCCACTTGGTCATGTTGTTTTAAATGCAGCCACACAACATCATTTTAGCTATTTTTCTAAAATATATATTTTTTTAATCCCTCATTTAACACACGGTTTGTAGTCATTCCTGACGCCGGGCCAACTGGTGTAGATACTAGAACGGCTATGAAGCTACAGTATTTGGTGTAACAGGGAGGAAGAACAGGTGTCATCATTCAGGTATGAAACTGCCTTGAAGGCTTTGTTATGAAAAGAAAAAAGATCAGGGAGGAGATAAACTGGTTGTTTCCAAGAATGCGAGAGTAGTGCATGTAAAAGCTGAACTCTTGTCGGTCATAACACTCTAAAATATGGTCTGTGTTTACCCTGTGGTCCTGAGGTTCTACAGAGCTGTGGACAATCTGACTTTTTAAAGGTCTTGTTTAAACGAAGAAACAACTGCGAGAAGAGTAAAAAGAGTAGAGTGATCTTATCCGCTTGAAAAAGAGTTCCTCCTGATCCAAACTTTAAAATGACACAATAACGTGTGCAATAATACCGGCCAGCCCACTATGGGAAATTCTATCACTACGACAGCTCAAACAACTGGTGACAGGATTTGTGAGTCAGCAATCATAATGCACTATTTTCATAGTTCAGCATTGTCTCTCCCTTTTAAACAAATGGTTCCAGATGCATAGACCCCCACAGAAGTTTCTCAACTCTTCAGCCTGTTAGATACCAATTAAACATCCAGTAACTCTGAACAAGGCTGTCGACCTTTGTTTCCATTTTTGCAGTGCTCAACAGCTCTTTTGTTCAGCTCAACCACAAACTGATGAGGTCAGCAGGCACATGTTTGTAGTGGCAACGGAAGACAAGATCAGATCAGGCATGACATGTTTACAGCAAATTTCTTAGTAAAAAAGACACCTTGACCAGATCAACTATAATACACGACGAAAGATAAATCTCTGCAGCGTACAGAAAACAATTTTATATATTTAAACCTGTGGTTTTGCTGCAACCAGTGAGTTAAAAATGAGTGTACAGTGACCAGTGCAGCAGATACTAGCAAATCCTTTGAGTGTCACAAACTCCAGCAAGGTTTTGACTGAGCTTTAAAATCCTATTAAGGTAGATGGTCTGCCATGCGGGAACATTCCTTTGCTTGGAGACTACAGTAGGATCAAAAGCTCAAGAGCAGAAGCCTTGTTTAAAACAATCTCTCCATCTGGCCTGCTGACCAGAAAACCTTAAAAACCTTAAAAGAAGACATCAAATATGGTAACACAACACCTACTTTGCTACAACAGGTTGGCTAATAATCACACCTTTTAATGAACTATAATGAAGAACTGAGCAGAATTATGGTGATGTGTGCCATTCATGGGAGCAAATAAAATGATATAACCTTCACCACAGCCCAGTATTTATGGCATGACAGGACAGTGACGTGTGTAGCAAGAGGGGGAAGCGCTACCAACTGAGCTGTCCAGCACCCCATAGTGCAGGATAATTGAAAAATGATTCATCATGAAAAGCCCAGATGAATAATCTGGATTGTGCAAGGATTAAAACACGGGCAAGTATGGTGAGGAAAGCCTGCCAGTAATTTGCATTGACCCATGAGAGTTGTAACACATCTGAGCTTTTAAGCTACTGTTAAAATTTCAGCACTTTGAGTATGCAAGGATCCGCTGGGGTTTGCACTGTGTAAATTTCATGACAGTTGCTTGTACACAAGGCTCTCTACAGAGGTTTTTTGTGTCACATTAATTTGTCTGTGCTGCCACTCCACTGCAAGAAGACCTACTCTACTGCAAGTGCTTAAAGGTAAAAGTGAAATGCCACTATGTACTGTGAAGCCAATGCACAACCGTCAACATGCGCAATTATGAGTCTATTGAATACCCTTAACATTTCCATAAAATCCATTGTTAATAGTACACCTGGTGCATTTGAATATACTGACATTGGACTATGAAAGCACAATTGTGGATAGTCATTATTTCTTCTTCACCGAGTCCATTTCCCTTTAGTTACTGCAGACATGGACGGCAAAAACCCACTGACTTTTCGCACAGAGGACAAGAAGAATCGCACATTGGTAGTGTGGAGTAATTGAACAAAAGCACATGGGTAGCAGGGGGGCTCCAGACAGTTCAGTCTCCTTAATCTGTGATTAGACAGAAGTGCTATTCAAGAGTCGACACTAGGAGCTATGTCCTCAACTCAGCAGCAAAGTCAAACGTGCACATTCTCTTATTCAACAAGACATTCCCCATTTCATCACCATCACTTGTTGACAAGACAACGCTCGTATGTAGCACAGGGTCTCTGACTGCCGTTATGACAATGCTTCATGTTTTCAAATGGTCCGTCATGTGCTCTCATTCATCCACACCACTGTGTTTTGTGTCTGAAATAATGGCCTGTGTTTTGTTGCTGCTGGCACTTACACCTCAGGAAATGCCTGAATGGGAGAGGTGGGAAATAAGCAGAGCAAGGACAAGAGGGAAAATGAGTTGAGAAACATTGTCCCAAATGTGCTTATTTTGACAGGAGCCTCCCTGTGTCAGTGGACAGTTTCCTCGCCTCACTTGTTGGCTCAGGAAGTTGGATCTCGTCGCTCGCTGAGACCCCAGTATCCACCCACACAAGAATCTGGCTGTTCTCCCATTCTGAGGTCCAAGCAGGGGAAAACAAACCTTTCTTCCCTTTGTGGGGAATTCAACATGAGCTATGGCTGTTCAGTGTGACGATCTGGGCCAGTTCAGCATAACTTCTCAACAGGGTGAGCAAGCCAGGCCTCCAATCCTGCACACCCAACAAATCCACCCTTCAAGCACCAGGTTGTTGGTCAATAACAGAATACAGAAGGGACACAGCAAAGTGTCCTGGCATTGACTGCACCAGCAGCTCTCTAGTTACCAGGAATGTGAAATGTTTCCCAAGGAAATTCCTCCTCCTGCAGGAAGGCAGAGAAGGAAACCAAGAGAATTTTAACACATTTCAGCCAGTGGGAGTGAGCATGAAAAAGAGGGGTGCGAACGTGCTGATTGGCCTACTGTTGGAAAAGTGTGTGAACAGCATGGGGAAGCAACATCACTAGTTAACAAGAATTGCAGAATTGTATTGAATGCCACAGTCTAAGCAATCCTACACATATCTGGCAAGCTCTTATAGTTGATCAACAAATAAATAAATAGGGAATAAGTTCATTGTGTCGAACATCAAATTAAAAAAATGCTGTATCTCAGAATGTAAAGGCAACTTATCCCCGACTCCATCCAACAAAATTTATTGGGTCCTCCTTTGGCCAGTGCTCCATCGCTCCACTACGTTTACCTCAATATCTAACCCGGCTGACAACAGTAAAAACTCCCCCTTACAGAGATAAAACAAAATTTGGTTTCATGAACCCAAAACACATGGTTTGTGTCTCTATGTTGTTCCCAATCAAGAAGAAATACACCGAGCAGCTGTTTTACTTTGCCATGACAGCAACACTGTCACTGCTACACCTGCACATACTCAGTTGTTTGTCATGCTGCTGTTTGCTATACAAAGACGAATGTGACACAGACAGACACAGTGTGCTGTGTCACAAAAAAACTGAAGAGCACTGGCGATGGTTGATTGGGGCCTTGTTTATGATTCCAAAAGGACGCAGAAGATTAAGCAGGCCGCGTCTGTGGGCAGCATCAGATTACAGGCTCTTCTTTTACCGTTATAAAATCAGATTACAGCAGCTCCCGTGCTGGGAGAAGCAATATCCAAGCCTTGAGATCGAGGGGTTATCAAGGAAGTGAATGGGTAAGTAAGTCCCTATTATGTGACAGGCTGGCGTCCTTTGTTTGTATCCTGATTGAGTGGTTTTATCTTTAAGGTTTAAAAATGAACATAAAGCAAATCAGACATGAAATCTCAGTGATTACAATAGAGATTGAACAATAAAAAATAAAAGTTCAGTATATAAACAGTCCCTGCAGGGTTTCTTTTGGGGATTGTTGTGGCCTGAAATAACTAGTTACATGAAATCCTTGCTAGAAAAAATGTGACACACACTGGGATGTTTTCAGGCAATGAAATAGGGGGAGCAAGTAAAAGTTCAAGCACGCTGTTTGTCATGGAAACTAACACAAACGCAAAATCTCACTGTAATTTATACCACACCAGCAACACCAGAAACCATGCACATATAATCTAACCTCACCTTGACTTTTTAAAACCTTATCAATAAATCTGAATTGTACAGTCTTTGTCATGTTGATAAATCTACTCTGTTGTGCAAGTTACAGCTATTTTCCAGTTGGTTTTTTCCTTTCAATAAATGGATTTTGTTTGTGTTCCATCACAGTTATGCCTACAGTACCAAACAATTTACCTTTGCCATAAAGAGCATCATTAAGCTCCTTAGTGGTCTTGATCATATCTACGTCATATCTAGGTCTCACAAAAAAGTGAGTTGGGTGATGCACATGTCTAGGATTCGGGGGAATGTTATGATTGGTGAAACATATAAGGAAATTACAATGATTGGTCACATTTGTAGAACACTTTGCTGTGCAGAGACAAAATTGGGGCAAAGGAAATAAACATCTAAGCAGATCAAGTACAACCAATTACTATTGAGATAAAGCTCTGCTGCTCACGGGAGAATAAGGTCATGTTGAGATTCACATGAATCAAACAGCTAGAAAGAAGGATGAACTGCTCACCTGAGATAAATGTCAGAGGAAATGAGGAATATGTTATTTTCTAGCTTGTGGGCCTACCATTAACCTTCACCTCTTTTCAGCTTAAGGAATAAAGCTTTTCAGAATAAAATACCATGGTATTAAAATGTAAAGCGAAAAATATGGTTGGTTCACTGACCATATGAGACTGTGCAAAATGCCAAATTGGTAACAGATGTCGATCGAGACAACTTCCCTGCCATTCTATTAACATTGAGGCTTAGCAAGCACTTATGACTAACTTCTTTGGTTACTCCCACCATGTTAGCAATGAGAGGTTATAACATTTAACCCCAAGTTGTAAAAGATCTTTGAACTTAGTAAAAAAAGTCAGCTCCTTCATACTGCTGCACATTCTTTAGTGTTACTAGATAAGCACAGCACCATTCTGAAATGTGCATGAGTATCACTACTGAAAATAATACAAGCAATGTCACTAAACTCTTTGTAAATAATGCACAGTCATTAACGGTCAGTCACTGTTATCCTTCGCTGTGAAGCCATGTTTCTGCTCTAGAAGCATGTTAATCTAATGTCTGCCATGATAAGAGGGAAACAATACCAACTTTACCTAAATGCATGTGTGGTGAAGCATAAGTTTTCACAAATCAAGCAAAACTTCTTTTCACAGTGCAGCATATGGGGCCAAACTATACCACCATCTGAATGATTTCCAAGTCATTAAACATAGATACTACTGGCATAGTCTTTTAATACAAAATAAACACCCCAATTAATGTTTATTGTAGTATGTGCATCCAACACGCCCTGTACAAGAGACTGCTGTTGTGGAAATCAAATGAATTATTCATATTTTCCATTTTCCACCGAATAGAACGGTACAGTGCCCTTTGTATTTTTTGCATTTACATAGGAAAAGTACCAAAATAACCAGTCCCAACCGTTCCATTCTTTGGCACCACAGTAAAATAGTCCAGTATGGTCTAGCTAAATCAGTATGACGTTGCACTACATGGCTATTGAGCACAGCCCACACCCCGTCTACCAAGTACAGGTACTGTCCTCAGTTGAAACGCAAGCCTGACCCAGGGCTTTACCATTTCCAAACAGTACTGTACAACCAACTAGTTGTTGAGGGCAAAAGGGAGGAATGGTAGCAGTGCTCCCAATTCCCCTGCCATAGGTTTTGTGTTACTTTAAAATTAGGGGGGGGGGGCTCAGCTTAAAAGAAATAAACTCCAATACCATTTACATATAGTATTGAAAACATTTGAAGGTGGCAGACCGGCAGGCCTAGCAGTGCTGTAATAAAAACAATGCTCATCCAAATTTTCCAACAACTGTTAAGGACTGAGCTGCCAAAACATTTGTCTTGCAAGTTGAAACCTGACAAATACAGCATCACACACAGTGTGACTGTATTTGTTTTCTGTCCAAGTAACAGAAAACAATCAAAAAGTTCTACTTTTTAAAGAAGCCCTTTATTTGGACAATACTATAAGGTGTGACCATAACAAATCTGTCAGGTTCTGGAATGCAGGTGTGCAAAAATTGACAACATATTTTCTATTGTGGATATTCCCCCCAAGCTATCGCAATCAAGATGGCAACAATGTTTTGAACAATCATGTTTAAGAATATATATTTTTGGAACTATTAACACACATCTCTCTCTCTCTCTGTTATTTAGATTATAATAATAACAAAAACATCAACACCTACAAGGCCCATGGCCTCATTTGTAATCATGTATTCACATTTGCTTCAGCCTAGTGGAAAAGACTGCAGACAAATTGGTCCACCCCCTGAAAGAATGCCAAGGCAGAATCCCCAAAACCAGACTTTGGGTTGGGCTCCATGTGAGACCTTTCACACCAGACTGGGATTAGTGGTGTAAAAACAAATTAAGCAGAAACGAACGAGTAATATCAAATCAGGAAAAAAACAGGACCTTTCTAGCTTTGACAAACAGTATCACACATTAGTGACAAATAGAACTTCTCCTCAATTACATATAAGATCTAACAACATACCCCACCAGCAAATACTGCCAAGCAGCTATTACAATCTTATTCTGAACAATGACTGGTAGGCATTTACTCTATACTTCATTAATAATCCATCTCATCCTCACCCTTATTCATCTTTGATACAGCACCACGTATGTTATCCACGACAGAGAGAAAGCAGACAGTGTATAAACAGCAGCGGAGTGAGAAATCAATGTGCCATGTGTGTTACACTCTATAAATGCACTGACATGTCCCCAGCTTTTTTCTGCTAGCCAGTGGCCTTAAAACTTAATGGATATAGCACTAAGAAACACTCAAAGCCATATGTTACAACACTTCGCCGATAGTTACTTGAGCAGTACATCAGTTTTATCCATTTATGACGAGAACACCTTGAAAACCACGGGTGTTTCATCACAGCTGAACATGAACAACCTTATCTTGTACTGTGACAAATGTATCAAATTCTCCTTTCAAGACTTACAATAAAAAATAATGGAATGATATTTTCTAAAAAAGTGGTCACCATAACAGGGAAGTGAAGCAGTCTAATTCTAGTAAGCTTCAAACCAGCTGAGCTCCATCAACACCCAAACACAAATTAAATCACCATCACTGTAAATTATGTATGTTTTCCTCATACTATGATCCCATTTACATGCTTATGCAGCAGGCAAACACACACACAGGCATGCACATTGACCCTGCAAGGGAAGAGAGGAAACCCTCCCCTTGCAAGCCCACTTTTCAGCCAATGAGTGGAACAGATCTAGGTCAATGCTGATTAATGTGCCCACGGATCCCAAGAGGTTTCTGGTCAGGTGGCAGCAGTGCCTGTTCACCGACAATGAATACTAATGCACAGTTTTGAACATCTCAGCTGTGCTCAATATTGAATAGTGTCATTGGAATAACATCACGGATATAGCAAATGAGGCTGCATTCAGACTGCAGGCAAACCTGATTTTTCTTTCTCAAATCAGATCTATTCAGGCAGACTGTCTGCATTGTTAATTCCAAATGGTCAACACGGATGTATATCCATCAGGTGCAAAAAAATGGAGGTGTATCATCACACTCTAGGTGGAGGAGTCTGCTGTAATCACTGTTAGTTTAAACTGTAGTCTTTGATGTTGTTATTGTTGTGTTAGGAATGTTGCGAAAGACAATTAGAAATCTAATTTAGCAGGCAGATTGGGACGCATGAGTAAAATGTGATTCGAATCGCATGAGTAGAAATGTGATTCGAATCGCATTTCAAGCCAACATCAGATTACATGTGTTATCAAGTAGCCAAAACTATTTTGTCTGAGCAGGTGTACAGACACACAAGTGACAAAACAGCTTCACCCCTCCTAATGTGGGTTGTTATGTCAACACTGAGCAGTTGTTGTGGTGTTGGGACCAGTTAGCCAACATTTGAGACCACTGAAACATATACAGCGACAATAGATGCGGACTTGGCAAGCCAGCAGCTGAAATGCCCGTCAGCTCAGACAACAGACAGCTCATGACACACAAGTGCTGCTCAAGGATGACAAGGATGTATGCGACTAGAAGAACGGCATCCATGTCAGCGTATTTATAGATAGTTTCGTTGATATTGTGAGACATGCATTCCGTACATCAGTTCAAACACAGGTCATAAGGAACACGAGAAAATATGACATCGGTTTAATACAACGTACGAACAAAGCAGGAAACTCGCTGTTAAGGCTAGTTGGCTGAACTTTAGGAGCTAAATATAACGGTGGAAATACAATTGTATACACCAAGTGGTAACAATAACACACTGGAAGACCACGTCGAAATTGTTGCTCCAAGTGTGACAGTAAAGCGTTGCATTATATCCGATTGCATCATTACCTGGCAAAATAAGAAACGTGCAAAACACTTTCGCACGAAACATGAGGAAAACACCAGCGCTAATTGCTATGTAGCATTAGCCACCTAGCTATTTAGCTTGCTAGTTAGCCAATCCAACAATGTTTTGAATATGTGTTGCGGCTCGTTTCTTTCGCTCAACGTTACAGTTGCCGAGGGCGTTGTTTGTTCAAGGTTGCAATAATATTTTATTAAAACATGTGCTGATTTGTATACAATGCGTTTTTGTGGTATTGTTCGCTAACACGACAATGTTAACGTTACCTCGGAACGCAGCTTGGGGATGATCGGTCTATCTCCCAGGTCGCGAAGAGGTTCATGGGTACAGGCATGGTGCCGGAGCCCGAGCCCAGGACCACAGCCCCGGCTATCGCTCCGCTAGGCAGGGTTGTTGGTGCTGCTGCTCCACCACCGCCGCCGCCGCCGCCACCGCTGCTCGGGTTCAGGAAAGCGGCCCGGACGCCTCCTCTCTCTACAGCCGCCGCCATCATCACCTCCACTGCCTGGGGAGCAGCTCTGGCTAAGTGTCGGACGAAAGCGGGAGCCGCTAAACTGTGCGCTGCCTGCTCCTGCTCTTGCTCCTCCAGACTCCCAGCGCTTCTACGCTGCCTGGAGATGCTGATAGGCGAGGCTGGGCGGAGCATGTCACCGCTGATAGAGAAGCAGCACGTTCTCTCTGCTTCTAGTGTTGGTATATCTGTACAAACACCCGCGCTTAAAACAAACCAATGTTATTGAAACAGCAACAGTGTGGTTTAAATAGCAATTATGATACAAGGTGATGTTATAACAAATAACCAGCGTGCTTCAGCTGCACTCTTTCAATGTCTTGATCCCGTGACCTGTTTATGAAAATATAACTGGCATGAAAGCATTTATTAGAATAATTATTAGAGTGTCTTGGGGCTTTGAGACAACTTCTAAGTGAATACTTTGACACACACTTATTTCTCTTCTTAGCCCTGTAGAATACTTTATGTCTCACATTTCACTTAAATGTACACGATGAGAAACTGTAAGAGGCAACTTTTTCAATAAAATAAAAGTAACTGAATTAATTTTATCGGTATCATCAGATATTGGCTTTAAAATGTATTATCAGATATTGGCAAACACGCCAAGATCCACCAATATGACTAAAATAGTAGGCTGAAAAAGCTGTTATCTCCTTGACTTCTATGCCAGCGACCTGGCATAAAAAATAACAGTTTTATTACAGCTATTATTTTTTGATGCTTATTTATTTTGCATGATAACGATATTTTATATCTGTTACAGCATATGTATGAAAATATTATGTTAATTTCACTACAGAAGAGACTAAATGACCCCTGTAGTTGGGGAAAAGGAAAGACACTCCCAAAATATCAGTGGATGAGGTATTGGCAAAAAGTCCACTATTTTGTTTCCCTATTTTACAGTTATAAACTTGTCATTTTACTGTTGTGCCTTAGACATCAGCTTATCTTCATCATAAGTCAGTGCCCCACAGATGCTGTGGCTGCTCACATGCATCTACATCTGCTTATGAATCAATTTGACTTTACCAGTTAGTCATTAGAGTCTCTCATGCTCAATAAAGCTCTGCATTTTGGAGCTGCCACATCAGGCGCAGAAACCCTGTGAAGAGAAGTTTGTGAAAACAGTTGCTTGTCTGAGCCATTTCTCCACATTGTGGTTGGTTTTCCTGATAGAGTAGTAGAAGTGCCAATGAAGTCTTTACAGAAGACCGCACTGCACTGGTACTGCCAGTCCACTTAGCCAGATATGCATTAAACCACTTAGTGAAGCATTTAATTAGACTGACTCAGGTTCACCTCAGTTGAAGGCTGGACTTACTGGTAACATAACCTTCCTAGATCACCATCCTCACAGTCTTCCTGAACTTGAAGTACATCCTTGCCCATGTGGATTTGTTCCAACACTCAACTTGCTTGTACATCACTCACAGTTTTTATTGTGATGTCAGCTATGAACTACTGTAGAGCCAGCTGAATGATATCTAGTACTTCTTCTGAAGGAGTTCATGTTGGACTGACCTGTAGGCCTTACAGTATTATGAACGCCAACTTTAACTTAAAAGTGACCAAACTGTGTGTGTGACAACCTACTTAAATAAACCAAAACAATGAATAAATACAAACATTTTTTGTTAGATGTTAATGTACTATGGGACAATTAATCTTTTTTTTTTAACAAGCCATTATTTCTGACAGCATTACCTTTGCTTTGTTGACTTTATACATTGTTTAGACTTTTAATATAGAAATAAACCACAGCTCATGTAGACACACAATGGAGAAGTAATTCATTAAAGAGCTTTCTTGTGAAAATCAGCTCAGCACTTTCTGTTATGATCTCCTGGGACATACAGTACTGTTGCCACTGCAACATTGAAACTTCAATTATATACAACAACTTCCACACAATGGCAACATTCCCTGAGCTTGTTAAAATGAATGAAAAACATAACAAAATAAATAAGCAAACTTCAAACAACTTCATTAATATAGATTTTAGAGCCAGTGGTGATCTGGGCCCTAACTCCATTCTCCAGGATGAAAACACTCTCCTCCACAGAACCAGGAACATCACAGAGAACCTCCAGAATTTGAGAATGGAGAGGATGGAATGGCCTGCTGTGAGTCCAGACCTCAACCCAATTGAACACTTGTGGGATCAGCTTGGGCTTACTGTGTGTGCTAGAGTGACCAAAACAACCACACTGGTTGACCTTCAACAGCTCCTGTTTGAGGAATGGGACGCCATTCCACCACAAAATGTGACCAGCACAAGGAGGTGCCAAGCTGTTGTGGCTGCATATGGATCTTCCACATGCTACTACTGAGGTCCAAGTGTAAACATGGTCAATATGTTTTTTTTGTTTTTTTTTTAACTTAATACTCTTTGGGGTTTATAAGCACGATCCTTACAAGTTATACCTTGTTGTAAAGGTGACTAATCAGGCTTTCCAACGATATATAATACACCAGTTGGTATTATTAAGGGGGAGAAATAATTGACTGAAATAACATTTTATGTCTATCTATCTATCTATCTATGTGTGTGTGTGTGCATATATATAGGGAGAGAGAGATACATTACACAATTCATTTTGGTTGCTTCATTTTGAAATGCCTCTATATTATTTGATTAACTGGTATGTTAAGATGTGAAGTGCACTGCCACCTAGTGTTTGGAAAGAGTGCTACACCAAGAGGAGGTATGTTGATTTGTAATTCATCCAATAGATGGCAGGCTCTCTCTGCATTTTCGTTGGGCACATAAAAAGATCTATTCCCTTTTTTCCCCTCTTTTTCCCCCTCTTTCCCCCCCTCTTGTCGGCTCACTTTTCCCTCCTGACTGCATCCTACTGTGAGTGTGAGTGGGTGCATACATGTAAGTGACACCACTGATGTTTCCACAGTAATATACTTTTTAAACCAGCCATTCATGTTTATTGAATTTTGGAGAAGGTAATAAAATATAAAGGCATCAGTGGCAGGACTCTTCTCACATAATCAGAGAGAAATAAGAACTGACAATGTGTCTCAGACGCATTATTGTTCATTGCCTCTATATGTTAAATTAGCATAGAGACAATGAACAATAATAGCATCTGTTAGGTAACTGCGTCTTTTTCTTTTACAGGCTGCAACCACATATTTTCATCATGCCAGACTGACGAAGAGAAACTGTTGTTTCCAAGCAGATTTTTATTTTTAGGTGCGTGCTATTGTTTTAGGCTTGGGATATTGTTTGTATGCCACCTCCTCACCCATCAAAGTCACCGAGACACTGACTAAGCCTTTGATTAAAAGCTTAAAAAAGAAACAGTTTTCTAAATCATTACACAAGGATTAAAATATTTCCATCCACGTTCTTCTAAAAAAACTGTGATGTTAAATGAAACATAGCAAAATGCAATGAATGAGATCACTGGAGAAACGCACATGACTGTACCTCTTTCTCCAAGAATGATCAAAGTTACTGTTTTAATTTTTCCTCCGAAACACACACCACTCCAGTCAATTTACCAAATATGATACGTGTTATTACTACAATAGTCATTTTACTTGAGGGCCTTAATGTTGTGGACCATTTTAAACATTAATGAGATGTGTGTGGGAACACTTGAGCTGCATGCAAGAAATGATGTGCAGCCATATGCCGATCCCTGAGGATCTGAGCAGCATCGCTCTGCACAAGAACGAGCATTTGTCTGGGTGTTGGTGCCTCTCGAGGCAAAGTCAACATCTGCATTCTTTGTGATGATAAAGATCTAAACTGCACACAATTAGAGAGACAAATGAAGATGTGGTCATTCTTAAATATTTATATTTCTGAAATATAGTTTAAATTAAATAAAATGTATTGGTATTGGTCCCTTAGCTTTCCATTTTATGTGAGCGCAAAAGATGAAAACAGTGATGCCTTTGTCTTCGTAATGTCTGTCCGTGTCGATGGTGTACTTCACAAACAAATGATGGAGCGATAGCCCAAGCTGCGGTGAAAGAAAGGGTTAACTTTCTGCTCTATCAACGCCAACCCATTTAATATGAGTTTAAATGGGGGTCTCATTCATCAGGGAAAGTGTGCAGTGTTACTGCAGTGTTTCTCATTTCACACACATATTATAGCTGCATGGCTCCAGTCGCAGCATAGAGTGATTGGTCTCTGGTGAGCAGTCAAACACAATTTAAAGGTCCTGTCTGTTTGTAATCTGCTGGAAAGATTGCCACATGCCCAGATACAGTACAGCAGATCAATCCAAGGCACATCTCCTTCTCGCTCATAAGTTTCCTCTGTACACATCTCATTGTAGAATTCACCCCTCTACAGATAAGCTGCTGAACTAATTAAGGTTTTGCAAGCCTAGCAAATTAAAGATATTACGTCTCATGGATTATGTCCTTAGTAACGGCACAATCGATGCCCAATTTCCTGCAATTTGATTCATTTCAGGTAGTGTCATTATTCCCATTCACTGGAGTAGATACTGATTAATTACTGATAATATAAATGAGAGGAACGTAATGTGAACTTGAAACCATTTAACATGTCTGTGATCACACACCGAAGATCTCTGACAACCTTTAAAAGGAAAGAGCAAAGTTATACCTGCTGCATGTGAAATTCAACCCCATATTTAAAAAGCTATTTCCATTAGAATAACTCAAATATACTGTTGGAATTTATTGTAATCTTTAAAAGCACTGCATTTTTAAATGTTTTTAATTTCAGATGGCACACATCATTTTCTGTAAACATATTTGTTTAGTCTTTTTGTGCAGTAAACACACACACTGTTAAATTGATCATTGCTTTATGATGTCATCATAATTCAGTGATGCTGAGCTGAGAACCACAGGGGTTATTGTGCTGCAAAGACAGCATCGCAAAAATGCACCCGTGAATAGAAGTTTCTAAGAACCTCGTACATTTGCACATGAAAAACAATGGCATCCTCATTCCATTCATTCTAGTCATGATGGCTTTGTGTTGTGTTTATGGAAACTCTTCTTATGCAAAGTGCATTAACATTTTCAGGCAAATTTGCCCTTCAATCTTTTCTCCTCCACAGAGATTTGCTCTAATAGTGTACTGAAGAAACACAGATAGTGGAGAATAATAGAATAGAAAGGCAGAGGAAAATAGAAAAAAAGTGATGGAATGAGTTGATGAAATCCCATAGGAACATTAGGTATACAAATCAAGAGAGATGCCACGTACCAGCTTAATTTCATTTCCATTTGACAGTACATGAACTCTCCGTAAAAGCATTTAAAATTCCCATCCATTCCCTTGTACCAGTGCAGCTCCATTGATCTCTAAAGAATGTATGCACAGATTCCCCTGACTCTCATTGTGTTTTCCACACTGGTCAGTGCAGCTTGGGCAGACGAGAGGGACACAGCTGTATGAATGTCAGCCTGGGAGAACAGAGAGGAGCAGCCAAGACAAAAGCTCTGCAGTCATCGAGAAGACGTGCAGCGTCTCCTATGAGCGGCTGACCAGGTCTCACAGCAAAGTCAGTTAGTCTTACAAAGGAAAACACTGGACACGGGCCAATACTATGTGAAACCTACTGCTGTCATTAAAATTACAATTTAAGGAGACGCAGAAAAAGCACCTGCTGGCTCGCTCTGTTTCCGCTTTTCTTAATGCTTTTAGATGGGAGCTTTTGTAGAAAGCAATCAGATTTCCCAAAGTAAAAATAAACGAAAAGGGAAACTCCCTTTCTCACAAAGAGAGCTTCACGTAATGAGTCATTTTAAGCTGAGATGATTATTTCCTGCTTCCGAGTTGTAGCTGGAATCACTGCTACGTGTTTTCCCCTCTATTAACCCACATATCCAAAATGGCTGCCCCTGGGTGTGTTTAATTGCTCTTCCCCAGTCCTTTGAACTCCACTGCGATCAGACGACCCAACGTCAGCTCCCTTTCACCATGAAATTGAAGAAGGTATCTGTCTATCACAGCGTTCCCCGAAGTCACCTATGGAGAAACAAGTCTGTGTCCTAAAATCTTTGAACTGCAGTGCCTTTGGTGGCAGCAAGGATATGTGGAGCTTCGTCTGACAAACATAATAATTCAGCCAAGTTTATGTGGAGTATGTCTGTAGCCAGTGAGTGTAATTCTCACAGTAAAGAGTTTACCACGTCCGTCCAATGGTAGATTGTGAGACAAGACACGAGCTGCCAAGACCAACCAACGAGCTTCTCTGTTTTCTGTCAAGGCAAAACTTGGTCGTCTTTATTGTAGAAATCAGTATCCAGACAGTATCCAAATTCCAATTTTTTTTTCAACTTTTAGCCTTGTAAAAATGTGCTGTTGGATGCTGGATTATTGCCCCAGATTAAACTGAACCACTTGAGCCAACTGTTTCAAAAATGGGTTCATTACTGGAGGCTTCAGATAGAGTGACCTCTCCTGGTGAAGTGCAAGGCTGAAGTCAAATTAGGCAGATTAGTTGGTGAAGGCTTTTAATTACACACACATGCACACACACCTCAATGAGCAGAGGACCTTTTGTCTCGAACCATCACCCTTTTTGTGTTACTGAGGAGAGAGTGCTGGGAAAATGTTTGGATTTTTGGATCGGTTACTTTATTCGCTCACAACTTTTCCACATTTGGAAAACACCAGTGCCAGTGAATCACCTGATTCGACTGCGAACCAGTTATATGTCATATGTGATTCCCTCCCCCCCCGCACCAAAGAAAGCTTTGAAGCAGCGGTTGTATGGAATTTTAGTTCAGGGTTTGAAGCATGTATCGAAGCTTCAGTGCATCAGCAGAAATCACTGCAACATTCATAAGTCAGCCAAAACTGAAAGTAACGGTGGTAATTTACTCGGATGGCGAAGTTCTATAGAACGCTACATGGATGTACTTTCTTACTACAGACTTTTCAACTCATCTGTGGTAAATGAATGGAGGGGCACTGAGGTGATAAAGTCTGACATGATGTTGCTATTTTTCTGATACCACCCACACTGCTCTGTGGATACAATACATTTCTTTTGGCTGCCAAGTGCCACTGTTTCCTTGGAGCAAATCCAACAGAAGATGCTTAAAATGTGTTGCCAGATGAAGTGGTGTACTGTGTTGCTTATCCTTGCTTTAAGTTCCTCTCAGCCTGGAATTGAGCTGTGACAGGAAGCATGGAATAAATTCCGAATGTCAAAGTGCTACGCTTTGACCTCACCTCTGTCCATAACTTGTCACAGATGTCCCTCTCTGCTCTGCCTGTGGACACTTCATGGTAACAGGGAGCGCTGACATATCTGATTTTGCCAGCAGAGCAGAACTGGAACAGGGAAAGGATCACCTTGCTAACACTACTCCGAGGGCCAAAACAGCAAAACAGCGCTGACTTGATCTAGTCCATGAGCTTTAAATGTCAGGAGTGTTTTCCCTGACCCCTGTCAAAACTGTACACTGTCAAAACTGTGTTTTGGTGTGTGATTTGTGTCTTTTCAAAATGAAAAGTAAAGAAATGAGGTACAAATGTAACCAGGACTTATGATTTGGGGTCATGTGAAGCTTTCAAAAATATCAGCTGTCAGAGATGAGTATGTTCTGTCAAAATGCCTTCACATGCGAGGTTGAGTGAAGGTCATTATTAGTATTTAAGGTCACTGTATGCTATTTAAAATGGAACGTTGTGTACTCTGGAGCCATTTAAGGGACACAGTAACCACTTTTCAGGAAGGCTGTATCACCAACAATTTACACACTGTGACACATTGTTGACTGTCACAGGAAACTGAAAGGTACGGATACGAGTAGAAAAATCAAAGCACTCTTTCTTTTTGAAAATAAAACTTGGCTTCTCAGTGGGGTGGTTGACCCAGATATGTGAGCGAAGATGTCTGAAGCTACAGGCTGTGTCAAGCATGAATCCAAATCCTCATATTCTGTTAACTCTACACAGATTAACTAGAATAACTGTTCATCAGTACAATGTTGAAAGTTGTGAATTTAAATGTGAAGACACCCACGCGGTTCATCTCATGGTACAAAGACGATGTCGCCGCCCCAGGAGGTGAGAGGCTATTCTGGATACACATTAAGGCAAGATTCATTTTGTTGATTTATAATTTGCAGAGCTTCAGCATACAATAACTTTTTTTTTTAATTTTTTTTTTTTAAAGTTCACCTTCAAGTATATTTTGTTTTTCAGTAGTACTTTGTCCTTGGCAGTTTTTTTTCTGTTTACCTAAAATTCTGCTGAAAATGTTTCTTGGGCTGTAGTTTTGCTGAAGGCAAAGTACAAATAAAGTAGACAGGCACATGAAGAGCTGTGAAAGCGAGTACTTTGGGGCATTCTTGAGTCTGACAAAATACTGAATGGACTTCTCAAATTATATTCCTATTTCTCAGAGCTGCCACTGTTCAACCTCTGACGAGTACTGACAGAGAATGGATTTATTTCTCTGCACACAGATGGAAGAGTTTCTTTCACTAAATCACTGGGAGGGAACAATCACAATGTTAAGGTAGAATTGCATTTTCAAGATTTATTGTGAGATGGATGCAGTAATTGCGCACAACATCAGGTCATTATATCTAATGGCTTGTATTATAACAAAAATACTAATGTGAATACTGAAAGCTAATTTGGAACTGAGTCCTGGCGCACCAGTTAATCCACATAATTTCATGTCTGTATGGAAAACAGCTGCGCACACTTACACAAAATGATATATATACATATTTATGTATATGTGTGTGTGAGAGAGCGAGAGCCAGAGATGATTACTGAATGGCTCCTGCTGAATGATCTGAGCAAAGGGATTCGAAAAAGGATAAGAAAGTGACTTGTAAAATGGTCTGTTATCTCATGCCAGTCCAAAATGTGGGCACCAGATGTTATCTTTCTTTGGGTAATGGGTCATCACATCTTTAGGCACAGATTATAGATTTATTATCATTCTCTTCCTCTCTCTCTCTCTCTCTGATATTATTAACGTTTTCATTATCAGGTCTACACACTGTCACCTCACTGACTCCGCTTCTTCTCCTCAGCCTGATGCATACAAAGCCGCTTAGTTCGCCGTCACCTCATTTAACCTCTCACACCAATCCTAATAGCTCCTTATCACCAAATATATGATATGAATCCCAGCAATGACCTTGCAGTTATCAACGTTCATACACTGCAGTGCTAAAGCCGATAAGAAGATGGGGAATTACTTTGGTTATGGACAGATTATAAATGAATGGTTGTTGTTGTTTGGAGTTGGTTATTTAGAAAGTGATTTTTAGACACACTTATCAAAGAGTAAAATGAATACTGGGTCAGATGTCAAAATATAACAGTTTACAGACAATACATAAGATGCTAATTTGATATCTAATTCCTTTGTATCCTTTGAAATCTTTCAAATTTAACTACACAAATGTGACAGAGGCTATTCACAGGCATTTTCACCTTTTAATCAATCATATCTTCCCCACAGCTGCCAAATTAATTACTAAACCAACTGTCAAAAAAAAAGAAACATCTTTATATTGGTGGCGACTCTCTTCGCCTGTCCTTCCTCCAACCACCGGGAAGACACCGGTGAAATAACCTGGGATTAAAATATATTCTGTGACCCCATACGAGCTGTCACATTATCATGCACAAATGTAGGAAGGAGAGAGCCAGATATTTCTTGCTTCATATTCACCCCTAAAGCTCTTCTGCTCCACATAGTGGATATTAAATCTTGGACGCCCAAGTTTGGAGTTAATGTGTATACCGTGGTTTCAGAAGAACTGGCAGGAGTGTGAGGTGCAGCAAGGCATCATGATGTATTAGCATGCTGGTATTTACTATTTATCACCAAATGCCAAGTAAAGCAGGGGGATGTTATTAGTTACAAAGTTTTTGGTCATAAACCAAAACCAAAGTCTCAGACATTGTTGATGATGGATGCTATGAAAGTCATAGGCACTCTAAAAACTGTATATGGACTGGACTCTCAGAAAAGTCACGACAATCCTCTTATCGGTACTGTTAAATGACATGGATGTCTATACAGGCATTTCAGTCTGGACCAAAGTGGTTGAATGAACCTTGAGCCGTTCTTAAAAAAGACCAGTGGGCAGATGAGGGAATAAGAAGTCCATTAAAAAAAACACAACATTTGTCACTGTGTGCTTTGCTGGTGGTTGAAGCTGTTAGTCTCTTCTGTCAGTAAATTAGATGGAGATAATTATATCAGAGACACTGGAGGTAGAAGCTATTCTGCAAATCCCCCCCAAGTATGGCACAGCCAAAAAGCTGAAGGATTTTAAGCAACTGCAGCTCACATATAACACAGTGTGATGCTTTTTGGAGTCGTCTATCACAGTGTAGTACGTAGGCTGTTCAAAACACTGTACAGTGGAATACAACTCAAGACAACCTTGCATTTACCCAACTCTCTCTGAAAAACAGAGATTTCATTCAAGGCTCCTGGAAGAATGGGACTTGGATCTAACTCACAGCACACCCTGTCCATAAGATCTAACAAATACACCATCACCTGCTGATCCTCATGCAGCACACTTCCACCCGCACACCCCAATGCCCGGCACACCACGCAGCCATGCCTTCCTGTCATTTATTATTGAATAGAACGCTTTAAGAAACAGCCCCTGACTGATGGAACCCGAGGCCAAATGTCTGACACTGAGTTGACGTTTGCTTTTATTTTATTTGAAACTTTTATCATTACATTTGTCAAGGTGGAAAAGTTTTGGTGGAGGCAAACGCAATCAAGCATCCTGTTTACTCTCACAGACAGAGAGAAACATCTAAAAGTGCAGCTATAAAAGTTGTGCCAGGAATTGAGACGTTATTGTTTTATGTAACTGCTTAAAGTATGCATAGATAAATCAGGAGGTAAAGATTTGAAAATAAAACAGGTGTTAAAAGATGAAGAGTGGTTTAATGTGAAAACAGCTTTATACCCTAATGTCTTGTGCATCTCCAGGGGAAAGAGAAACAAACTCATCCAGCGGTTTGGAGCTTGAGCTATAATGAAGATGAAAAGACTAGATCGCAGCCTCTGCTGCACAGACTGGACCCCACACTTATGGAAGTGCACTGGTAAAATGTTTATTTAAGTTCATGTATTTCCTAGTTTCTGACTATTACACGAAAATCAAGGAGAATCATGTTAGCAGGGACTCACACTTCAATTTTCTTCATGCAGGGACTAGCGTGAGGATTATTCCATCTTCTTGTCTGTTGTACTTCCTGGAATAGACTCGATCTGAAAGGCTGCGCTTCAGCCTAATATAAATGTATATGTTTCCATGGAGTTTTTACAGAATGTTCTAAGCACACAACTGCACGCTGCATCTGTCCTGAAACGATGCCTATTGACAGTATAACTCTCCACCTTCAAACAACACCTTCACTTTCACGATGTCATTGCCCTGAAACAAAGAGCGATTGTTTTAATTCACACCACCAATACTTATCACACATATGCATGTATTATACAAGTGTTTCAGCAAAGCATAACATGTGCCAACACACACACACAAAGCTTACCAGAGTGATCTTATCCTGATCCTATCCTCTTGTCCTCATTGCTCGGCTCAAATCTTGGCCTCATGCTCATTTATGCTGCTGTTGCAGAACCCAACACATACAAAACGGTGTGTAATTTGCTCCAGGTACTGTTTCTCTTGGGTGGGTGTTATTTTTGGTCCACATTCAATTCAAAAAGCCATACACAACAGGATCGATATAAATGGACTGTTATTAAATGTCATTTCAGGAGGATGTTTGGGGACTTTCCAGCAATTTGATGACTCCCGCTACATAACACGGTAAGAGATATAAAATGGCCACAAAAGCGATGCAGTGAATTCATCATCTCGCTCCATGAGGCCGTACTGGACTGCTGTAACCAGCCTTTATGGAGGGAGTGTGAGCTCCGCAGCCTCAGGCCATAAATACAAACTTTGTGCTCCGAGATAAAAACAAATCAGCTTTGTTTCCACAGATTTAGCAAGATGAATCTGCTCATGTTGTCCGTACAGTATGAAGGATTTCATGTATTTGGCATCCAGTTATCTTGGTGTGATGTTGTGTTTGCTGTGTGAACCTTTGCTTGGACCAGCAGGGCAGACGCTTCGGCTTTCCTCTTGTTTGTTTCATACACAAGAATTCAGTGCAGTGCTGCTGCATATTAAGGAGATCAATTGTAGACTCTGCTCACACTCCCAGCCTGACTGTCATGAGGACAGATACTGGCTCAGACTATGAAGACTCACATTATAATGGGAAATATGAGTATTACATATAGCCCTCTTTCTGCTTCGAACAACAAAGGGAAGGGGGTCAGAGAAAGAGGAATACAGTCATCTGAGGAAACCATTTCATCAACAGCTTTGCCAATTAAGACGCAATTTTCATCAAGAAGCACAGGATTAGTATCATGGCTTCCCTTTCTTATTTCTCTAAATTGAAATCAGAGATTAATGCCAAGGTGATGAGTCAAGTGAGGAGGAATATTTGATTTATTCTCATTTCTAATACATTGCATACATACATGCATATGCTTGGTTCACTGAATTCACTACCTTGCTGTAATGAAAAACAGGTTGTTATGAAGCAAATGGAGGGTTTGATGTGATCGATAAAATAAAACTAACATGGGTGTTATTAACCAGAAATGTCAAAATGTTTAGAATGTCAGTAACATCACGCTCAAAAATCTGACAGTTGAGGTTAAAAAAAAAAGAAAAAAGGACACCCTCATTATAGACAAGGACGTTCAAGTAACACAAATATCAAATTAGGATTTGCTCTTGCGGTCTCTCTACAGTTGGAAGGGAATTAAGAAAAGAATGTGTCCAACATTCATACATGTTTTTACAGTGGGAGGAAACTGGAGAGTCCAGAGGAAATCCACGTGAACAAGGGGAGAACATGTCCTAGATCCTAG
The DNA here is from genome assembly GCF_019176455.1 of Solea senegalensis. Lineage (NCBI taxonomy): Eukaryota > Metazoa > Chordata > Actinopteri > Pleuronectiformes > Soleidae > Solea > Solea senegalensis. Next base: position 10,812,889 of record NC_058035.1, on the reverse strand, counting down.
AACTGGAATTGAACCCAACACCTTCTTGCTTTGACACCACTGAACTCTGAAGCAGGAGTTCTAATGTACAAACAGAGCAGGTGCAGTAGCCAATGTTATAGCATTTTATATTTTAAGATATTAAAAATTGGGCCACATGGTTAGCACTGGGTTTGTGACCCGGGTCAGATCAAGGGTCTTTCTGCATGCAGTTTGCATGTTCTTCTGTGTGTGTGTGTTTGGGTTTTCTCTGAGTTCTCCGTTTCCACCCACAGTCCAAAGACATGCAGATTTGGGGATTAGGTAAATTGGACACTCTAAATTGACCGTAGGTGTGAAGGTGAGCTTTCACACATTGATTATAAGATAATTATTTACATTTACTAGTCCAGTGAGCGAAAGCCGAACCACAGTCCTCTCTTGTCCAGTCTATCACTCTCCTTAACCCTGTTCAATTTTTATTGTGTGGGCCCTTGAAGGGATTATTTTTCCCCTTCACTAAATTTCTTGCTGTGAAGCCTATAACTACGGGGTTTAACAATGACTTCAACAAACTTATCTTTGCTTCGATGTCTGCCTGTGAGAGATACTCTGCAGCTTTTTTTTTTTCCACTTCAGAGCTCTCTATCCTGAGCTAGTACCTCAACTCCCTTCCCTCCACACACACTCACACACCAAAAAGCCCAAAATATTCTCTGCACTAAAAAGTCACCTTTAGACACATAAGTAACACATAAAAGAGGAATAATAAGGAGGAGATGAGAGAATAATAAAGAAGCAATGTCATGTTGGCTTGTTGTTAAAACATACTGTATCTGCCAAACTAATAAGGGTCAGTACTTTCCCATATATATATATATATATACATATATATATATATATACACACATATGTCCAAAATCCTTGTCATCTAAACGTTTGCATTCCCTTGTGATGATGGCCCACAACTTCAGGTTTCTCCTCTGAGATCATAAACAACGGTGAGTCCATTTTAGTTTTGGCACCATCCGTCAGACATTTGTTGTACTGATATGAAGGTCTGACCTCAACAGTTAAGCACCTGAACTGACTGTGGGAGTCAGCGCTTTTTTAGACTTAGAAGTCTTTGTCACATGATGGGCGAGCGTTGCGGACATCTGTTTTCCATGTAAGTTTGTGCCTTCTTATAGCCACTGCCCCACGTAAACAGCCAGCACTCAATAACTCAGGACAAAGGACAAATAGATGATCTTTTGATGAGACGGGGGGGCCGTCTGAGGTGTCTGTGGTGATGCCATATGGGGATTTTGATAGCACTATCAATTACCCAGAGAGGAGCAAGCTCTTTATTGTACATAAGACCTCTGCTTACAAAAATGTGCTGTGATATTGGTGTTTTTTTTCTTCTTCTTTTTCAGTGACCATAATTCAGGTAAAACTCATCTATGTCAAGTTGTCAACTATGTTGGGACGATGTTATGATTTGACATATTTGTGTGGTACAGAACTGTTAAAATGTCTTAGTGACTGTTGATAAATGTGGAGTGAACACTGACCTTCCATGACAAAGTCCAAGGTTTTGCAGTACCATCTACTCGCCCAGACTTCTTACAGCTAACTGAGCATTTGGTGGTTTTACAAATACAGTTGTAGACAAGGAGGCAGATGTGGTTCTTTGATTTCTCTTCTCTTAATTTAATTGTACCGTTCCATGGTGACAGGTGCATTATATTTCTTATTTCATATTATCTAAATTACAAAACAGCCATTTTGATTAGTCACAGGAGGTGAAATGCTGGTGTAAATAATGAAATGAATGATGGCTGAGTTCCATTTAGCTTTGTCAGTTTCAGGGTTCATCCTGTCTTACTGTCCTGACATATTTAATCAAACAGAGCCATTATTAAATGGTGTGGAATTAAAAAAAAAAAGCAGCCAGCGTCATCAGTTACTGCTTTTTCCTGAAGCCTGATTTTAACCTACTGCCCAAAGGTCTCATGGTCATGAAAGAACTGGTGATACTATGATGGCTGCTGAAGGGCCATGCAGAAGTCATATTAAGAGCATTTGATAATTGCAAACAACAGCACTGAGAACTAATTTAAACCCCAGCACTATTAGTTAGTGGAAGCCCATTGCACATATTGCTTTTGGGGAAAAACAAACTTAAGTGAACGGGCCCTTTGAAAATAATCAAGTAACTAATGATGCTTGAGTTCTATTTAATGTCTTCAGTGTTAGTGTACATGCTGTCCTAAACACCTGTGTTTTTCATGGTAAAACTGTATATAGCTCAATGACAGACATAGACAAAGTCACGTGTTCTTGGACAATGGCTACTGACATAAAACGGTAATGATAGCACAGCTGGCTAAAATGTCCAAAACCTTTGAGTGGGTCTTTCAGAGTGGATCATGGTCAGCTGCTACAACATCCGGTAAACACGGTGCCCTGGACTTTTAACCTTTCAGCCTCAGTACATAGCAATGTAATTGGAAGAAGACGGCATGCACCTGGGATCCCTCAGTATAGCTCTTTCACTCCTAAACATGTCCACTATAAAGAGAACTGTCTCTGTACTTTTCCATCACCAATATCCATAATGACACTTCACAGGCATTTGAAGGCAAAGCAGCAGATTAAATGAGCTGCATGCTGTTCAGTGGAGGAAAATCAGTGGAAGCGGGGATCTGCTTCTCTGGTTCTTGAGAGGAAACAAAGTGACAGTCATGGTGACTAACAAGTACCTAAGTTTTCACCTGGACCTCAGAGGGGACGTTCAGATTGACCAGGCAGTGAGGAAAGACTCAATAATGAGTTTCACTGTGGGTTAGGGTTCGGGTTAAGAACACACAGCTGACTCTACAAAAACCTCATCATCATGGCTTTGGTACATCCATGTTTGGAATATAGTTGTGTGGTTTTTGGTGGAGTATAGTACAATCCCAGTTTAGGGTTAGATTAGGACGCTATAGCGCAGGCAGGAACACAGCCAGTTTATTCCTGAAAGAGATCCAAGGTTCACATCTACTCAAGCACTTTCTCCCATTGACATAAGTAGATCTTACAAATTTAACAAAATGATGACTTTATAGAGCAGAAATATGCGTTGAAAGACTTTGGTGCTTAGTTGCATTTGTAAATGTGTATTATAAATAAGAATGTGTATGTGTAGTTTTTAAACCTTATGACGCACTATCATGTGTTGACGCATATTTCAATTTGTAACAGTGAACATTACTATTTTTATTTTCAGTCGATGTCTGCGAGCAAGAATGTTAATAAAGTCACACTTCCTGAGAGTCAGTTGTGTATATATTCACCACTGTGGATGAACAGTTCAAAAAAACGCTTTCACACATTGCAGGAGGCATCAATACTGCAGCGAGGGCAACAACATGTCAAACTCTCTGCCATAGCCTCAGGTGGGCTTTTGTGCTCGGCAGGATGTCCCACACCAGCAGAGAGTTTGACTGCTGTCAGACCCTGTAAGTCATTCTGATGCCTCTCTTGCACCAAGGCCATGCAAGCAAATGCTGGAGTTGGCTTATCATGTCGAGATCCTTCGTATCTCGCTTAAAACTGAAGCTCAGAGTGTTGACCTGTGTTGATCCCAGGGCATGCATTCAAAAGCACCACCTCTTACCCAGTATAATCCCATGCAAGGTTCACACAATATAGAAGAGACGCCTTGAAAGGAAAGGCCTCCATCTCCCATGACATGAAGCTTACACCTGGTTTATAGGCACAACCGGACCTTTTCACAACAGGAACCCTAACATTTCTATCCCTAATTTTACAAAGACTGTTCACATTCGCCTCTTGTCTTCTGACCTTTTCTGACCAGTGATGATGTATTAGCTTCCTTTACTGCACTTCTGTAGGTGTCTGATGTGGTCTTCCTCTCAATTTAGCTCTTTCATGCTCCTGAGATGAGCCCGACACACCACAGAATAACACTTTATAGTATAATCCAAGCGGGTGACTTGTAAGGCCATATTTTGTGAATGCCACTGTAACTTGTACATGTAGAGCTGTGTAGGCGTCCTTGCTTATTTGATTCAAAGTGAATGTTTCATGTGCGTAGGTTCAAAAACCCAGAGACATTTAAAAGTGTTCTTCTGTGTACAATCAAAAAAAAGGAAACAAAAACAGGGGCACGATGAAAAAGAAAATGGTAAAGAAGGTGTAAAAAGAAACTACTGGCTGTCGAGAGAAGCAATCAATTTTTTTAAGATGTGAAGTTGTTCTCAAACTTGGCAAGTTGTCTCTTCGACATCTGACATCTAAAATGAAAACATCCATTTTTGAAACATTATTACCACCAATTATCTGTTGATTTTTCCAAAATTTGAAAATTAAGATAACAGTGGATCTCCACACAATACTCAGTTAGGTCATAAAGCAGCGCTTCATGAATAATTCAAATGATAAACACAAAATGGAAAGAGAATCTCCTGAGTCCACATATGAAAGAGTCTTTAACATTAGAGAGACACAGACAAAGAAATAGCATTTGACTTTAACTTTTAATACAGTAAACTGTATTATCTTTTGTTGAAGCCTTTTAAGAAAGGATTTTAATTAAAAAAAAATAAAAAATATATATATATATATACCAAACCCCCTAATGGCTACTGATGGTACAATGAAAAACTCAAATCAATAAAGGGACACTTCTTGGAGGGAATCCAACAGCACATCACTTGGCTCAAGTCACTCTGACATAAAATTATGAGCAGAAAGCAGTCTACAGAGAACGCTAAGGTCATGTCCTAAAGAGAGTGTATTGGCCTCAGCTGTAAACTTAAATCCACAGACTTGGACAGACAACAACCTAATCTGTGTGTCCAGTCCAAGAGTCTATTGAGGCTTTTGAAATACACAAATAATACACAAAGGTTTATGGTGCCTTGGATTTATTCAGGATTGATCTACTTTTAAAATTCCTAAACTTAGAAATCATTTCAGCTGACTGTACACAGGTGCATACTCTCTTCTGAGCATGTACAGAGGAATAGATATACAAAATAAATATCCCAAAGATTTTACACATGAATTGAATTGAAAGTCATGTATTTAATCTGCTGGTAACTGTGCGACATGACAACTATTAGCATTTAAGGTGGTAAAGACACGGATCAACATTCTCAAACACTGTGAAAATGGATAAAATCCCAGTATGGTAATGAAAGCAGAGCGGATGATAAATTATTTAAGACAGCATTACATAATAAATGAGCTTCCTTCAAATGCACATTGTTGAGCAGCTGCAGGATGAAGGGGATAAGAGGAAAGACGGCCCTGCAAGTGTTCGACAGTACAGGAGCCCTGTGGGACTCATATGGCTAAATGTGCCCTGGGCCTCTTATCACAGGCAGGAGATCACAGGACAAGACGCTCACATAAAGACAGGACTAGTGTGAAAATAAGCACATGAGGAAAAAGGAAAGTTAATGTGAGGAAGTTAAAGGAATGTGACTTTTGCACAAGTGCCTGAAATGTGAACTATCCTCATTAAAATGCTCTCCAATATTGGATAGAAAATGCCAGCTCAACAGCAGTCATAAATACTTTACATTTACTTTGCAGAGCATAAAAATAACATTAATGTAACAAGAGTGTAAAAACAGAAAGTCTTCAATAAATTAAACGTACAAAAGGCAAAAAGGTAAAACTCAAACTGAAGAAAAACAACATGGAGCATAAAAAAACAGAGACTGGAAATGTCCCATAAAAGTAACAAACAACAGACACTGGGCAGCACAGAGACTAAATACACAGGACAATCAAACACAGGTGAGACAAACAACACACAGGTGAAACACATTAGGGCGGGGCAGGCAATCAACAGGGAAGAAAGGGCAGGAAGAACTTCAAAATAAAACAGGAAACAAGGAACTGAAGGAACCAGACAGAGCTTAAAGCACAATGAAAAGAAAACAGCTCAATAAAAAGTCCAACAAAAAGCACCTAGCTGAATTCAGACCTAAAGGGCATGCACTTAAATTGAGTATCTCTATTTTTATGTCACCTTTCTAAGATATTATACACTTTGTTCCACTACAACTACTTACAGCTTGATTCACTCAGCTGGTTATTCATACAGTACATTTTATTGAATAATTAAGCAAAGAGAAGGAGGACAAATATGAATTTGAAATTAGCACGAGTCACAGCACTATTTACCCTGATTACACATTATTGCAGCAATGATAATCCAATACCTCTTATATGGAAATCATTGGCCGCTATTTTACATTTGATTTCATGATTTCCAATATTCAACTCTGGCATCAATGTGATAGTTTGTTCTTGGTTTTCTGGTTGACTTAATTGACATGGACTCAGTTTATGGCTCTTTTTAGTGCAACTCCCTGCTGATGTTGCATATTCTAAGAGAGGACCTGCAGCGAGGAGAAATAAAAGAGTGGTTTATGCTTACACCTTATACCTGCCATCAAACCATCTTCTTCATGTTTAGTGTTACACTTAATGATGATTCTTTTGTCATGTAAAATAAAAAAATCTCTTTGTCTTACTTTAAGGGATGTCTCTGTTGACTGAAGTGTGTAAAGAAGGGAATATTTTCACAGCCTTAAAAACAATATTTGCAATAGTTTCACTGCGATCAGATGGATGAACGAACCTCCAACAGCCACAACGAATGGCAGTCATACTAGAGCACTTGTTTATTCGTCATCATTCAGTTGGTGAAATGCACATAGAATGGTGTATTTAAGGTGCTGGTCTGTGCACTTGAAAGGCACCACAGAGTGGTTATTTTGCAGCCCATCAAGCCTCATGATATGTATTGAATATTGATACTTGTTAGTGCAGAGAATGAAGGATGCCACAGTGTCACTCTCACGCTTAGCGGGGCGTGAATGCTCAATGAAAAGCAAATCAAACTCTAAATGTTTAGCAAATTTTGTAGTGGTGGTTAATTGCTGCAGAACTGAAGAGGTTTTAAAAACCTGAAAGGGAATTATACGGTTGGTTAGAGGCTGTGGTTACTAAAGAAAAGCAAAGCTGTTTAAAAACTAAGTCACTGTGAAGAATATCAGCGTTCTCCTTCAAAATCACTTTCCCCTAATGAATTATAATAATCCGTCATCCACTTTTCCCCTCCTCCCTTCAGGTGTGGTTTACAATTGCTGTTGTTTTATCTTCACACTTCCATTCAGCATCCTAGCTCTAATTTCCTCTAACCTCTGCTTCACAAGATAACCTTCAGTTTTAGACAAATTCATGCTCTAATTTCACTGCTTCACTGATGAAAACACTGTATGTACTGTACAGTAGATACAGTGGCAGCTCTTCACTCTGCTTTGTAAGGTGATCTTGAATGTTTTAAAGGAAGCTAAAATAAGATGATTGTTAAATGTGAGTTTTTGCTGCTTTCAGTGTCATATATCAGTCATTCCCAGAGACTGAGCTGGAAGCCACAGATGGTTCGTGGGTGACATATTTGTGTCACCAAATGACCCATTTTTTCTATCCTTTTATATAAGATTTATTTCATAACACATGCAAGAATAACATATCTCTTGAAAGTTTTACAAAAAAATATCACAGGGGCAGCCCCCACAGCCAAAGGGAACTTGGCTTGTGATCAAAGGGTTGCCAGTTCCAGTCCCCGCCAGGTCTAAGGCTGGGGTTCCCCTGAGCAAAGTACCCAATCCCCATTGCTCAATGTCAATTAGACACTCTAAATTCATTCTAACCACAGGGGACCACATCCAGTGTTCCTCCTAGTGCTGATCCCAAGTCTGGAAAAATGGGTGGGTTGCGTCAGGAAGGACATCCAGTGTAATAATCTCATATGCAGATCTCCCCTAGAGAGCAGTAAGTGGCAGTAAAAGTATTTTGCACAAATTTACATTTTATACAATTTCTATTTTTTAATAGAATACTTGGATACTTTGTTATGTTTAAAATCTGGGTCGTTGCATATAACATGTGGAAAAAAAGGTCATAAGCAATATTAAATGAAGGTACTGGTTTTGTCAAGGTGGGCTCAAACTGAATTGTATTTCAATTTCTATTTAAGTAAAGTATATACAAGAACATAACATTAGACATAGAACAATAAGTTGTTTGCTATCAACCAACTATGAAAAACCAGAAATGCTAAGAAATGCTAAGCAGCGACTTCCTGCCACAAATGAATTCTAGCAACTTCTGTGTAGTGTCTTTCATTTTTATTCTTTTAGCTAATCTGCAAACTGTCAACAGCTTTTCCTCAATTTTCCAACTTCCAAAATAGTGGATTTATGACCTAAGAGGGAGAGAGAGCGAGAGAGAGAGTGTGGTGGTTAAAAGAGTCTCTGTCTGAGTGCAGCTCCTCAGGGACTGTGGAGAATCAGTCTGACATGCCTTCAAGCTGCACTATGGGGAAATCAGATGACACTGTTTTGTGCATCTCCTCTGCTTCACTGGGAGCACAGAGTGAAGAATGTCCACATTTCCTTAGCAGTGCCCTGCCTTTAGTGTGGCATGTTGCTGGTTTCCGGATAGGTACAATAACAAGTGATGTGATTAACGACTCCCTTTACACAATCACACACTGTGTAAATACTGTATATACGTAAAGCCTCACATACTCAGAGTTACTACAGCAAATAGGAAACTCTTCCTGTTTAAAGGTTTGCAATGCTTCATCGCTCTCTAAAAAACCATGAACACGTCGACCGACTCCCACTGATGCTTTGATAAGAGTTCAACCCCACAACACACTCCCCATAGCTCGAAAAGCAGCCCCGCACAGCGGGGACACAAGCAATTGACTGAATTGATTGAAATCAAAATTGAGGAAAAATGTTTCTCTCACTTGATAATAAACATGTGAATGTTTTCTTTTTGGATGAATTGTTTATCAGAGGAAGAAGGAAAGATAAAAGTGGAGATAATGTTGATCCACAAACAGAAAAACACGCTCAGATATGGCAATTAACTGCCAGGATAATTACATGTGAAGAATAAAGATTGAATCTGTCCAGTGTGCACAGCACCCCTGCAACCCTCGAGTGGAAAATAAAATGGTAGATTATGTATGGGTGGATGGATGGCTGAATAAAGACTGAGTAACTGGAACTGTGTGAGTGTAGTGTAATTTGTGTAAAGTGTAATTCGGCACTTTCAAACTTCAGAAAAAATAGAAGCAACATTGTTCACTGAAATGAATGGGCATCTATGCTGAGAATGCAGCTGCAGCCAAATCCAAACAAATGACACCTGTCCCTGAGCTGCTGCGCCGCCTTCAAATTATGAATCAGATATGCTTGTCAGGAGGCTCAGATATGAGACAGCAGTACATAACACAATAAGAAGAAGAGGAACCACATTGTATTCCTCTGTCAAACAGATATAGGAGTTTTTATGTACAGGAAATAACAGCTAAAACCCTAAACCAACGATCTGGCCATGTGTGCAAAAACATAAATCCACACATTCCTTGGGGACATTTTTACGGACACTTCCTGAGGTAATCAGAGGTCCATACCTGCACTCATGCCTGAATAACTTCACATACTTCACTTCTGGTGTCTTTATTGATAGCATTTATCTCGGCCTCAGGCGAGATGTATTCAAAGGAGACAGCTTGTGTAAGTGACAAGTGTAAACGCAGAACTTTGACCAACTCAAAGGGAGGAACTAAAAAACCCACCTCAAGGTGAGAAGACATATTTCAGCTTCAAATGTGTAAAAAAAAATCGAAACATTTAGTGTATGTCTTTGTCTGGAATGCTCAAGCTGTGTGATGTGATTGCAAAGTGCACCATTCACTCACTTTTATTTCAGCACAAATAATGCAAGTGTCCTTGTGAGACAAGGTGGGAAAATATCAGTATCCAATAACTCACTCATTAATGCTCAGTTACTTCTCTGGTCTTGGCTGATTTGAAGTGGGACCTCATTTCAAGCAGCCGCTTCTGTTTATTAACGATGAACCCGGTGACGCAATGTCGCTGAAGATCCTATTAAGTCATGAAGATATGACATTTGTTGAGAGGACCGGTGGGGGTGAAGGAACAAATAAGTTAGAAAGCGAGATGGAGGCAGTGCTGTCTGCACTTTTTATGTGCTATAGTTAATGAGCTGGTGGGTTCGGGTGGTCAGAGGAGGAGCAAGGTGCGAGCCACTGCACGCCACCATATCCAGCAGATGCCTCACAGATGACAGCTGGTAAAGCAAATGATCCAGAGTGCAAACATTCTAGGTAATTACAGAGTAATTATCTGGCATTGCTGCCATATGGAATCCAAGTGAGTACCATACGTCTTATTTTTATCCCTGAGTAGGATCAGTTTCTCATACCAGGGGATGGGGGCGGGGCGGGGGGAGGGGGATATTTTGAGGGTGAGGTGTTCAAAGTTTGGAGTCCTTTGCAAATCTATTCGGTTTGAAATCCCCCTGCAAATTTGAAAAAAAAAAAAATGTAATGATGTGCTATTGGTGGTTGTTGTTGGTTATCTTAGCCCAGCGCCATGCTTCATGCCCAGATAGATGAGTCACTAATGCTAAATAGACTGCACCCAGATGGACGTTATTCATGTGAGCCTTAGGTTTTGCTGCAGTGGGAGCATACGGGATACATGTTCATGATGAGAGCAGGTTTGTAGCCTCATCAGCAACAAAACTATCTTTATCTCTTTTCACCAACTCATGTCTCCAATTATTTCTGACATTTCTATGCTCAGTCTGCATGGAAAAGAGCACAATGTAATTAACAAGCCGCTGCATTTTTTTAAACTTTTGCTTATCTGGTCTTCTGATCTGCTGCCGGCACTTGTTTACTGATTATTATTCCTTTTTTTTCTCCCTTCCGCATAAATATGTGGACATCATGAACATGCCACACCACTTGCGGTGATTCATTTTTCACACTTCGAGCAGCAAAACCTGCTGTGACAAAAGCTGTAGATGTAAACTCTATCTCTGATCTTGCAAGGCATAACCAGAACTCTAAGCTCCCCGAGTTTTAGATGTTTGTGTTTTTTCTCCACGCAGCCAAAATGCCTCACCTGCTGCCTGCCGGGCTGAGGAATCACCTGCTCCTCTGAAACCAACATATAATCGCTTATCTGCACTTGTCATGATAGACCCGCTGCCTTTTGTAGCTATTTGTCTTCAGATTGTCTTGGATATCTGTGTACACACACGCGCGCGCACACACACACGCCTTCATACACAACGTAACATTCCTTTAGGCTTGAATTTGTGTAACATTGTTTTCTCACGCAAAACAGAAATACCTTTTTTTATAAAAGTATATAGCACACCATAAAGGGGAAGCAAGGTGAAAAGTATGTGTGGTCATCAAACAACAATCTGCATCCAGCTCCGCATCAGTCATCATCTGCGTGTGGGAGTGAAGTATTGCCCAAATCCAAATGGTAACATGTTGATTCTTTACGCGATGACATGTTAGGATCTTGCTGGGGTGTCCCATTTTGTAGGGCCAGATTTTAAGCATCGTCCCTTTTAACTCAGTTCCAAGGGGCAAGGGTTAAAAATAGGAAATGTGATTGGGCCAAAATTTGAACTGAGCCTTATTTTCACAGTTGATAGTTGACGTGTGACTGATAAGAATTAGTCCTGAACTTTGTGTGGCTAACTCTGATGTAGTTTTCTGGCCAGACTAAAACACTTCCCTGGTGTTTTCAGACAAAAATCCAGCAGCGTTTTTTAAACTACTCTGAGGTAGAAGCTCAAAATTGCCGGGGTAATTTGGATGGCAGATGTATTTGGAGCAGAGCTGGTGGCGCATTTATGAAGGAAAGAGAAGTGTTGTTGTAGCCTCAGATCTCAAGTCATTATTAAATGACTTGAAAAACCCTTAAAATACCTTGTAGCAACAAAACAATATAGATTCCTGACCTTCTCGCGAAAACAAACAAATTTACATTTCTTTCTTTTAATCTATGTACAAATACAGAGCTGAAAGTCACTTACTCAGGAAATAACTACAACACTTCACTGCACAATATTTGTAAAAACTGCTGTTCTTCTTCAGGTCAGGTCAGGGAAAATAAATTGTTTTCCTTTGTTAAAAAGAGGCACATTAAATCAGCAATTGGCACAGGGCCGAACCAGACTGTTAAGAATGACAAATCATTTTTCTAGCCTTTCGTGACCCTCTCTTCTCCTGCAAAGTGTTGATATATTGTACGGAGCATTTTAGTCTTATAAAAAACCACACTCCCTCTGTTCTGTGGAACTTCCTTTGTGCGCAGTCATCACAAGTATGCAGGAGGAAAATGCCAGGGTCGACTGATAACAGTTGATAAAATATAGAGCCTGAAAAGAGGCATGATAACTTTGTTCAGTGTGGGCGCCCTGGGATGACCCCGTGTGACGTGTGAAAGAAAGGGGACAAGCAGAGCAACAATGTGAGTTCAGATATTCCTGGAGACACTGCAGGGCTATTGATGTGTGGCAATAAAGAGCAGCAAGAAGCCTTTTAATATGTAGTTTAAGAGCAAGTCTCCATCTCCCTAAGACAATCAATCATAACTACATTTATAGCCAATTAACTGTGTCTCATTACATGAAAAGCAAACTAATTCTGTGACAGATTTACCCCCAAAATCCCTATTTATAGAAAACTTTAATATTCTTTTATGACTTTGTTCTACACTTAAACTTTATTTGTACATGAGTTGAAAGTGTGTGATGATGATTCAGTATTTCAGTACTGTCACACTTCTTCGCTGGGTAAACTCAGTGTGGGATGATTGCAGCCAGGCACTTAACAATTAAGTGAATACTTCTCATGCTACTCGACTTTGCAGTAGTATTAGATTTTGCGAGAAAGCAGTAGGATGGAAATGACTGAAAATATTGTATGGCTGTAAGAAGGTGAGATAAAGAACCTTTACATTTCAGGCACATACATATATTGATCTCACTGCGTTGCGTCATAAAGTAACATGTGGCACTGTAGATGAAAATGACAGAGGAGGGCTGCAGCTAACGACTCTTTTCTCAATTCATCTATTCATTGTTTAGTCCAGAAAATGTGGAAAAATGTTGATCGGTCTTTGCCAAACCTTGAAATAATGATCACAAATGTCTTGTTTGGCCCACAAACCATAATTGTTCAGTTTTAATGATTAAAAATCAGAGAGATTGTTTTAGAAATGTATGTATCTTTCTGCAAAGAACTACAAGCCACTGTGCCTTAATATTCTCCAGTCAGAACTCAAAATGACAGGACTAATTTAATTTAAATGACAGACAACATGAATCCATTGATTTGTTGTTGTGTCCACAACTCCTGTTCTTTAACTGTCAACTTGTTTGCACTTTTAAACCACTTTTTTTTACTTTAATTCATTGTTTGTACCCTGTTTCTTGTATGCAATATTTATTCCATCCTTGTAAATGAGATCTCGACCTCAGTGTGTCTTTTACCTGGTTAAATAAAGGGTTGAATATATAAGAAGAATTGATTGTTATTTTTCTCGTGGACAGTGGGACAAGCTGAAAACATAACACTGATATATTTCACACCCAGGAGCCAGGATGTTATTACCAATGATGTTTCTGAATTGACTCAAGAGTTGGAAATCTCAGACTCTTTGCTGCCCTGTGTTCAACAGCTCATGGACAATCTGAGCTGAAATGAAGAAAGGTTTGACTGAGGGTGTGTTCACGCATGAAACCCTGCAGAACACCATTTACTAATTAAGACTTTGATTCATTTGTTGCTACAACACTGTCTTTTTCTCTCTCTGTCAACAGCTGTCTCTGCTTTGAATTAGTGCGGATTACGAGTCAAATTACATTGATGGAAATGATTTCAAACTTTCTTGGACAAGACCAGAATCGATGAATCAGTTACTCTAATTTGGGAATCACAATCTTTCCAAACTTTGAAGGACACACAAGGTCATCTCCACTTCTTTCACTGCTGGGTTGATACGTGTTTGGATGGAGCGTGAGATATAAAATAATGACGTATGTTGTTTTTACTTCACCAGCATAAGAAAAATGGATTCAATTTAACCCAGAAAAGGACACATCAAAATTGCTGTTTTTCCCCCTCTGTCTTCTAACCTAAGGAGATTAGACTTCCTCCTATTATCTAAATAAAAAATATGCTTTTCTCTGTTGTTGCACTCACTGAAAAGGGATTATTTAAAATACTGTGTAAGATGAATGGAAGGGATGGTACGGGTTTTTTCTTTTGAAGTTTGGTACACATCATCAACACTGACCCCGCCAAGAATGCTGCTCTCCTCTCCGCCATTTTTATCAACCAGCCTGGGATCTGAACACTCGCTCTCATGGATACCATTGCTGCCAGAGCCAGCAAAACAAAACACTCACCAAATAAAATATATGCCTGCTGAAGTACACAATATCTTTAAGACTATGTTCACTGCTTTATCTCACTGTATAGCCTTTCTGGCTGAAAACTGACGTTTGTAAACTGTAAACTCTCCCCCCACTAAAGTCATTTTTAGCTTGTGGGGAGTCAGGGACACTGCAAGGGCTGTTGCTGCCTTAATATGGTAAGATTGTTTCATTAAGGTCAATCCGAATAAAGGATTTCAAACACTCAAATCACAAGATCAAAAATTCACACGTTCTCTCCATGAACTTAAGTGATTTAACTAAGCAGCTTTAAAATGTCAGTATCCTGCTGCAAAGGGATACCTCACTGTGAGAAGAAGTAGCAAAGCGTGTTCGGCCATGTCAGTGTAAATCATGTATCAATAACTCATTAAATCACACACCAAAAAACCTCAAACAATCCCTTTATAACTTTCCGGCATGGACAGACAAGCAGTTAAGATGGAATTTGATCTGAATATTTCTCTTCTCAAAACAGTTAGGCTGTTATGTTTGAATTTTAGGAAGTGATGTGTTTCAGTTTGTGGTTGCAAAAGAAGGACGTTATTATTATATATTATCGGTATGCCATTTCCACTTGCTGTGCTGGAGACAGCTGATCATTTCCTGCAGGTGTGTCTCATTACAGTAATGTGCGGGCAGCTTTATTGGTCTCGCTGAGGGTGGAAGGATACTACTCCGTTTTCACAGAGTACGTTTCTCAATGCACGCTCAGGTTGAGCTACGGTTGTAGCTCGACAACACTCGTCAATTGAACTGCTGTCCTTGTCCTTAGTGTACAAGATCTGGGGAGGAGATTGATTTATTGAATGAAGTATGTGCCTACCATCCATTAACTTAGAAATATCCAATTCCTTAAGCTGACAGAGCATAAACTTGAGAGATCCTAATCAGTCCAAAAATGTATCATCCTGAATGTTGTCATATTGTTGTTGTGGTTGTCTTATTGTTCTTTGTAAAGACTTTTATTTCTCAGTATTAGTCAGGGGTGGAAACTTTGATGCAGAGGCTTAAATGTGACTCTGGTCGCTCAACTCCCTGTCGCATTATGTTACTCGGACTTAAATATGAATTAGTCCAATTTTAGTTGGACTACCATATTTATACACATATATTAAAATTATGTTTATACACAGTAAACTACTCAACCCCCTCTCATTGGTTACATGCATTGATCATCTACCACATCTTGGCCTTTACAGTCCTTAATTTCACGTAGATTACACGATTAAAAAGTCTCTTAAATTCCTAAATGTAAATGAACAAGAATATTTTCCAATAATTCAGTTTGTCTATTTATTAAGATATGATCACAAAATAAAATATATACAGTAGGTAGGAAAATTACAAATCTCATTACTCGATTCCAGTTTGTTAATCTTCTAGATCATTTAATTTCTTCTGTACAGATGTTCAAAAATCCTTTTGTTGTGACATGAGTTTTGCAGTTGTTCTTAAGATGTAGTGGAGTTTTAGAACAACAATATTCTCCTTAGATTACGTTTTCCCACTCAAAGCCCTTGCAAGCTGTTGGATTCTAACTTTAAATAGATTTGTAATCACCCGGATCTTTGGACTTGAGTGCTTTTAATTTAATGCCAAGTAGGTTTATTGGTTCTCTGGAAGAGGTTTTTGTATCCTACAATTCATATTGCTCTTTTTGCAGGATAATAGGGTTTGTCTTGTATGTACTTACCATAATGAAGCCCTTCACCCTTAACAGAGCACTGGTCATTAATGATCTATTCTGTATTTCCACACAGTAGGTCTGTATGTATGGGAATATGAAGGAACAGCTTTATGTACAACTACAATTAGCTTTGACATATTTGCTTTAATGTAATTTATGTGTGGCTTTTATTGATTATTACCTCAAATAATTTAATTTCACTTTCTCTATTTCTATATATTTTATTGTCAGTTTCTTGCATTTGCTACAGTTTATCTTAATTCTTGGGATCAGATTATCAAATCAAATTATCCCCATGCCATATTAAATTTGTGTCATCCACAAATGTTGCTCTATTTATTTTTAAATGCTGGACTACCTTACTTATGCTATGCTATTGTCCATCTGTGCCTTGACATCTGACATAGAGTGCTAATTTGCTAATTAATTGGCCTACTGTGATCAACAAAATTGTCTAAATCTAAATAATGAAATAATAATAAAATATAAAAATACAATCATCAATAAAACCCTGCATATATTATTAATGTAAAATACAATAGGCCCAACACTGGACCCTGGGGAACCCCACACTCAACTTTATGAGCAGTTAGTTAGCCAGAAATGTACTGTTACTGGGATTTCACATTGTTGTAGTTTTATGGAACCATATTTTCTGAACAGAAGAAAAAAGCAGACAACAAGACAGGGGAATGGAAGAGTCAAGATTCATTCTGTATAGGGCTTTGTGGCGGGCATGACACTGGCTCTTAGGAGAGGCACAGTAGAATTTCTCTAGAAACAAAACGCTTGTGGTGTTTGCAGCCATGTGTTATATCTGAAATAAAGCAGAATGTTCTGGCACTGTGTGGAGGAAAGGCAAGGCTCTATAAGCTGTTGATGAGGACATGATAAGTTGAAGGTATGTAGCCAAGAAGTCTCCAGCCAACAGAGACCATGCAGAGCCTCAGTGGGAAAAAACGCAGCGGATGGGTGGAAAAATCCCCACCGGAAATGCACAAAGAAAATATATAGGAGGAGTTTTACAACCATAAACGTGCTATGAGGCTGCCAAGACATATACAATATAACAAACTTGAAAGAAGTTTTCTGCACAATGCAGAAAAAAAGTCTTCTGAAGAGCTTAAGACATGGAGCAATCTGAAATGGTGCATGCACCATACACTGCACGTTGTGGAAGGTCGACGTGGGTGAAGGCTGAGACGAGCACCACTATTGATGAAAGACGGAAAAAAGGTGCGATGTTGCAGAGACTTCATATATGTCTGTTTGGAATAATGTTGTATGGGCGGATGAAATCAAAGCAAAGCTCTTTGGGAATTCACTGCATTGGTTTGTTTATAGCTGATGAAATGAAGCCCATGAGAAAAGTGCACCTCACATAGAGTAAAACGTGTCGGATGCTCTATCATGCTATGAGGCTTTGCTGCCTCTGATAATGGAGGCCTTGATGCAAAACGGGAATTATGAAATCAGATGATTACCAAAGCATTTTCGAGAAACTTTCTAACTAGCCCTCTCAGCAATTTAAAGCACACATTCGGCAGCACAAAGGGATGGTTGAGAGGGAAAAGATTTAATTTAACCAGCAATACATTCTGACCTAAATCACAGTGATAACTCATAAGAAAGGTGAAATATATTCAGTGCAGTTGAGTTTAGTTTATTCACATAAGAACTAAGACACAAATTGAGACAGACATACGACATGTGAAATGGGGCAACCTGATAAACTATAGAGGTTAACAATACGCGCATAATCACCAAGTATGATGTCTAAAATTTAAAATGATTATCACACTATCCACAACTAAAAGTAATATTAATAATATTGACCACAAACTAACCAGAGATTGCATAATCTAAAGAAATACCTAATGGTCCCAAGACAATTCCTTTATGAGTCTAAACTGGTGAAAAACAAGTTTAATGAGATCTTCACTGAATCATTAGAAGATCACAAGGTACGTTAAATAATTCATAAGCCCCAGTCATCTGGGCAACTCAGGTATGATTATATGTCAGCAATTTCTCTTTGCAAACAGACCCAATAACAGATATTTTATTGCATTGCTGTATTGTGCCGTACATTGGAATTTATGCTTTTTACAGTCACAAAATGTATATTTTTCAAATACTTCAGTCACAAATATACCTTTGCTGTGTTTGTATTATTTTACTAAAATGCAATTTCCCCCTCTTAGTTTCTTAACCTCACTTCATTTATGAGGACAATCTGATCCTGGTTAAATAATGATCAAATTTCGAAGCTGCTCGTCACAAACGTGTGAAGAGCTGGTGAATCTTGTCTGTGATTGGACGGTCGTTCCACGGAAGTCCTGTGGGCTACCGTAATGACAAGTATATGGGCGCAAAGCTCTATTTCTCTGCTTTCCAGTATCCGTCCATCCGTGTTCAACTGCTTTATCCTCCGCATGAGGGTCGTGCAGGGGGCTGTGCCAAACTCAGCTGACATAGGGTGAAAGGCAGGGTACACCACAGACATATCGCCAGTCTATAGCTTCTAGGTCTAGGACGTACGGTAATGAGAAGTACACATATATGATTGGGAACAGAAGGGTTACATCTGCAGTCTACATGCTCCTGTTTTGGGATGCACTTGTTTCATACTCAACAGATGACCAAACACGTGCTGACAAAAACCTCCCTCTTTTCCAAGCACTGGAGAGGACCTGTTTGCAGTAACTGGCTTTTGATTTATCAAAGTCACCTGTCACTCCCTCAACTGCCCTGTGATCTGATTTGTGAGGCTGTAAACAGAACTGAGATGAGTTTCAGAGGTGTAATTATTTCTCAGGTCACTGGATTTACATAATCCTAAAAGTATTCATATACATGTAATGGCCAAAAATTGTGCCTACTGTATCTTTAATTATATGTAGTTTATAGTGCTGTCCAGTGTGTTTGAGCCATTAGGTTAATTAGGTCAGACTTTATTGAAATCAGCTCATTTTTGTGCAGATCCAAGTGACATGTGCTCAGATCAGCATCCGATTTAAATTTATAGGCTCCAACTTTGAGATCTAACAGTCATATGTAATGAAGATATAAATCATGGTGTCAGTTTTAAAATGCTGCTCTAACATTTTGGCTTCTTTCAAGGACTCTCAGTCGTTGCGACTCTTCTTGTCTTCTTTGCAATCCATCCAGCAGCACAGTTCTCATTTCATAGCACAGCTGAAAAAGTGTGATTAGGCTGCAAAATGGAGGATAACATTTAGAAATGGACAAATGTCAGCATGTGACGAAGTGATCCTCGAGTCAGTGGTATTGATCAACAACACTGTCAGCTGGCTTGCAAATGGATAGTGGTCATTTGGCGCTCTGGGCCAAGTAAAGAGCGTAGTTATTGCTCTTTAAAATGATCAGGAGGAGACCCAGAGAAGCTGACAGAGAATACATTTCTGAGAATCATTGTGACAGACAGTGAGGGAGATGAGGGTGAATTATGGGAGGAAAGGCTGGAGGTGAGCAGATGGGCTCCTGTACTCACTCAATGATCGACTGTGACCCGGTGTTTCAGAGGTATAATCACTGATTTTCATTTTATTTTATTTTATTTTTTTCACCCTATATTAAACTTGCACAGTGATAAATTACAGCATGGGCACAAGACAATGAGTCTTTTTTTAAATTCAGACTCATTTACATTGATCATGTGTCTGCCTTCCAATGACTGTAGACTTCAGCGCTATGTGTCATTTCATAGTGTTTGTGTGTAAGACAGAGAGATGGGGAGAGATGACACATCCCTGTCACAACCAGCAGCAGCAGGAGTTGTTTGACAAGGGCAGCGGTCTTTAATATATTCTGATGCCCCCACACCACACACACACACACAAACACACACGCACACACACAACACACAGTTCTGAAGGTCATCCTCCACACAGATAAGAAAGGAGAAAGGACAGAAATTTCACAAGTAATAATCAACTGCTTATTCCTTCAAATGCCATTTCTGAGAAGTGTCTGCACAATTTTGCTGTAATACACGCTGTCAGGCGGTTTTGTGCGTTGCTGGAGGGGGATTTGCTGCTGTTAGGTTTCATTCAAAGGGCATCATGCTGACAAATACACTTAATTGAGGTTGTTTTCTTTGGTGCAAGAGAAGCCCAAGGAGCATCAAAAAAAAAAAGCCATAAAACATTCATTGAAACAATGGCTGCGGGAAGGAGCTGGGATTTCACAAAATGGACAAATTTGCTGAAATATTTATCTGATGATTTATGCTGAAGCGTTTGTGCTGTTGTTAGGAGTTGTGAGTTGTTGAAAGGCCACGCTGTGTTGGTTAGTTTTATGACCGGTGTCACATTTGTCTTCGTCCTCACTGTGCCTTCTGACAAATTATGTGTCAGACGCTTCCACTAATCTTTCTAATATTCATATGTATGTTATGTTCATCAAAGGGATCACATTACTTTGACTTCAAAATTACTTTTTTAGAAAAAGCAGTTAATTTCCTCAGGTCGTTGAAAATGTAGCTCAACAGGGTATTGAAAAACCTCTCTGGGCGTTTTTGAAATGTCGTATCTTGCTTTTAAAAATTCACTGCTTACACTCAGCTCCACACTGGTTTAGATTCAGTTCAGCTGCAGAGACACACAGCTCGGCTTCAAGAAATATTTTCAGTTACAAAGGTCACATGCACTGGAACTTGGTTCATGGTCGCCTTGTTCATGTTGCTATGGAGATGGCCACTGGTAACAGGTGGGAGATTTCAGCAAGTCCTCACACCGACGAGACAAAGCAATCGTTTGTCGGTGCATTTTGAAATTACAAATGTGTCCTGACTCTTTATTTGACAAATGGGGTTTGATTATCAGTGGTGAAAGGCAAGTCTTAGATGTGGTGCTTTTGTACTGTGCTCACCACAAACCACTCAGTCACAGCAAGGGCACTGTCAGATAAACTCTGCATTTTTATACTTAAAAAGTGTTAAAAAATTCCTATGTCATATCACACTCGAATGTGAAAATACATTCAGAGTTCTTGAGTGGACGGATAGAAAGCGATGTGATGCATGTAGAGAAATGCAACAAAATAAACCCAGTAGCCGGAAGCAAAATGTCCTGTTTTGGCTGAAAAACAGTGTTGGCTCATCATCCAGTGTTGTGTCAAGTGAAAGCTTAGCAGAGAAATATACGACACACCCTAAAGGTTTGCCTTTCTGCTGAAAACGCTGTTCCTCACACCTTGGTCTCCAATCTTTTCTCCCCACTGTCTGTGAATTTGTCTAATGTTTTCAACGGGAAAACCGCCTGGGGCTGTTTATGACTGGCAGCACCACGTAGCCATTTTTAGCCATGGACTCCGGATAATGTCCAAAGGATTTAGAACAGTGTTTAAAAACAAATATATATACAGTGCTTAACAAATGTATTAGACCAACACCAAAATCAGGCTGGACAAACACTGGATGTGGACTCAAGAGTAGTCTGGGTCTGAAGAGAAAAAAACCTTTTACTGGTCTTGAACAAAACAGGTTTCCAAAAAGCACAAGGCAACCAAAAATACAAAAGAGGTCAAAGGTCTACAAGTAACTGAGGATGCTTAGTGGTCAGCAGAGAAGACAAACTGGCATCAGACACAGGAAACATGCCGGCTAAATACACAGGTGGAGGGATAACGATGAACAGGTGAAACCCATCAAGGCGGGGCAGGCAATCACAGAGGAGGGAAACTTTACAGGAAGCAGACTCTGAAACGAGAGACAATGTCCTTATTTCAAAATAAAACAGGAACCAGAACACAATATTTTTGTTATATGTTAATATTGAGAATCTTATGTTGTGGGCCATTTCACCCTCTCAGAAATGGAAGCTGCATGGTAACACAGTTGCTTGGTTTCTGTTTTCTCCCAAATCCATAAAATGAAATTATATCTTGGAAAACCAAAGCAGCAACAGTGGAGTGCGGCGGCACAAGTGTGACACAATGAAAGTTTTGAAAGTCTAAAAGTTCTCTGTGTGTCTTTTGAGGCAGAGACAAATTTACAAAGGCCTTTCAGACTTATTCCCCAGACCTCTGACACAAAGGAGGCTGCACTGTCTCTGTGAATTGCATCTCAGAGCAGTTTTTGTAGAGACCAATACCTCGTCCACACCAAATCAAATCAGGCCTGTCAAATTGAAGCTGCTGGATTCCTGGCCAGTCCCCGGCCCAGGCTCCCTCCCTTTCTGCAGCAGTGCCTGCTTGAAACATTGTCACTGCAACACAGCAAATATACAGAGAAACTGTGTACTGTGTTGTGTGAGCAGCCTGAGGCATACCAATCATTATTTGTGGTGAAAGTAATGGCTATGAATTATTATAGTATTATTATTTTTAGCATCATACATTGAACATAATGGGTTTGGATTCCACAACAATTGAGTTGCTGTTAGAAAAATCATCATGTCCTTGTGAATGTTCATTTCTTGACACACATCTGTACGGCCTGCCCATAATAATGACTTCCTCCGTGGTCGACATCGACATCTTTGTATAATTCTAATTATCTGTCAAACTTAAAGCAAGGTCACGTCCCAGGAATCCCTGTGTCGGGAGGGAAGGGAATGAGAGTCGTCGCAACTATTGATTCATGACAGATGAAAAGCAGAACGAACAAGTTCACCGCAAATGCAGATCTGGTTTGTGGTGCAAATTCACTCCAATGTCCTTAATCAAGCGAGGAACGCGTAGTGACGTCAAACATGTTACAAATTCAGCCAAAAGAAAAAGAACTAAATGCTAGAGCATTTGTAGAATATTCAAAACAGAGTTTACAAAAATGATTCATTTTCTTTCCTTGATTAGTTTTTGCAAGAGAAATTGAAAAGATCCCGACAGGTTCCATGAAAGAAAACCTAATAAAAGAAAGAAATGAACTGTGCAGTATTTTAGATGGTTTCCCTTTTAGCCAAAATGTGCACAACTTTAGACACAGCAAAGTTGTGTTGCTTTTAAAATGTAGCTAAAACTTACACTTTAAAACCCACTTGAAATGTAAAAACTTACGTTTGATTTGAACACAAATTAGAAAATGAAAATGAACAGTTGATGGAAAAAAAAAGGCCTATTTTAACATAAGTTTATAAAAACTGCCCTAATTTAGAGAAAATGTAGCTCCAGGTAATTCAATTTCTTTGTTAATGTACAATATAGATTCATATACTAAAATGATTTTTTAGGACTTTCTCAGAGGTGAACAAAAGACTGCTCTACAATCACAGCTTCATCCTAACTAAGAGGTGCCTCCTTAATTTGGAGGACAATCGGGTCGCTGGTGTGATAATGAAGTTATTGACCAAGTGATAATGAACCAGATAACTGATGTCTGTATATAAAGAAGTGCTCACGATTACCATACTAATTTATGCATCTAAGTACGAGAACAGGCATATGTTGCTCAAAGCCTAAAAATACTCAATATTCATCACACATCCATAGCCTATTTCCATTTTTTGCCTGCATTAATAAACAAACAAACCCAGGCTTGGAGCTGCTCTCAGGTCTGTCGGTGCCTGTGAAGCTGATGAATGAGAAGGAGACAGTCAGACAGAAACACAGGATCATCTTTCATTTAGAACTTTTTCTAAACTTCTTATTGGGCTCACACTGTCAGCTTTGCTCCATTTCCCCCCCATTATACTCATAATATTTATATTATGGGTAGATTAAAGTATAGATTTGTCAATCATGTAAAACAAAACCAAAGTGCATCTAAAGGTGAGAACACTGAGACCAACTTTTTCCAAAGATGACACGATGACATGATTATGTAATACACTGGTATTGCAACATATGTACAGTAGAACAGTATTTCTGATTGGAAAGAGGAGAGGAATCTCACGTACTACTAGCTGTACACGTACTACAGTTTGAGAACCAAGGCCTGAGGGCGTTGCCAGTTCTATGAGAGATGTGCCCGACGTGAGGCGCGGAGCCACAGCACTGTGTCTGAATTGTTGTGACGTGCAGCACCACAGTGACAGTGAGCTCCTCTGCACTTTCACTGAGCGCTGTCCATGGTGCTGATTACATCCCTTTTGTCCTCTCGACTTTCCCATACAACGGCAAAAGTATAATCCACATTGTTGGTTTAATACTATGTACTCTGTGTATTTGTGTGAGTCTCAAGGGTCTCAAATTCAAATGACCTGGGGGCCACTGAGTGTCCAGTTTGGTCAGTAAGGGGGGCCAGTCATGTGGGAAAAAAAGTCACAACCATTTGAGAAAAATATAACATTTTATTGAAATAATATTTCACAGAATTTCAAATTACAACTTGATATTAAGTCGCATGGCATGGGCGTGTGGCAAGTTTGAGACCCCCTGATTTATGACTTTACCACTAACTTGAACCCACCTTATGTGCTTAAATATTATATATGTATTAAAGTGGTCAGAAACCTTTGTGATTTGTTGTTTGACTTTTTCGCGAGCTTGCAGTTATTGTCTTTTTTACAGTGCAACTAATGTGACATGATATGCAGTCAGTATTCTCTGCATATCATGTCACATAAGTTTCCACTGTACAAAAGTTTGCCCTCCCCTAGTGCAACGGTCATACGCCGCCTATGATTCACAACCTGTATTATGAAAGTTCAGATTTCAGGACGTGCTGTACATGACTTCTCCGTGTCATGCATCCATGCAGCCATAGACACTGAGTAACATTCCACTTTGTAGAGGCAGAAAGTGGTTTCACCTTCTGCTTCACTTCCACAGAAAAGCCTTCTCCCCCTGGACTCACAGTTAACTTGATGCATACATAATGTGAACCTTTGTTTTCACTGATGAAGCTTTCTGGTCTTACTGGCACTCACAATCAGGATCACACTTATTTTTGCTCTGACTTGCTGGTACTCAACTGTGACTACTAGTGACCTTTAATATGTTATTAATTATTTATCAACATGTTTTAACACACCTTTATTTAAAAAAAAACATACAAACAGTTTAGAATGTGTTAATTAGTAGGCTGCACTAGTTCCAGCAGCACAGACATGAGAAAGTGCCCAATTAAAACTATAAACGTGAACTGTGCAGAGAGAGAGTGCAGAATTGAGGTTTAAGGGTGAGAGTGATTAGAGCTTTATGGTGCAAAAAGAGGCTTGTCTTACAGCTGACTGGCTGAGGACTGTCTGATGTTGCCACTGATATTGCATGAGACAAGAAAGACAAGAAAAAAAAAGATCAGCTTTTTGGTTTGGTTTCATTTTCACAGTCTCTCACACACAACAAGAAATGAAAGCTCCAATGTGTTAATGTTCACTGGATTTAACAAGTTAGAAGAGAATGGAGATCAGCAAACACAGTAGTCAGAGGGAAGGTGCAGGACAAGAACATCAGGGTCATGAATTCCTGCCAGAGCTAAACCTCAAAAGAATAAAAGAACAGCCCCAGAAAGTGAAAATTGATTGTCAATTGATTGCAGAACAAAAAAATCCATCAAAACAACAGGAAGAGGTAAAGTGCAAATTGTGCAAAAGTGCACCAGTAATACAGAGGAGGGAAGAACAGAAAACCACAGCCTTGAATGGAGAAAAAAAAGCTTGGTGCAGTCAGGAAATTACTTGATTAGAAAATGATGTGGTGGCATCTCTGTAATTTCCAGTCATTCACTTAAAGCTGTCTGTGTACAGCTCCAGCAGCATAGCATGCAACAACAATGGGTTAAGAGTAAACTAATAGAAATACATAATTTAACTGCAACAAATTGCTTACATATGTGAGGTTAAACATGGCAGGAGCTAAATATTTAATTTTAAACTGTTGGTGCAACTTTAACCTTCAGTTGGAATCGGAATAAAATATGTATGACTGTTTATTTGTTAGTCTAATATTAGCTGCAGCTTCCACAGTGGAGCCACAATGGTCTCCCTAGAAACGCAACTTTACCTCAGGGACAAAGAGCCCGTTTCACCCAACTCATATACAGTATATAATTGGGTATTCACTGACAAGTGTTGTGTTCCAGCATCATCTGCTGATCGCCAACCAATCAATAGTCCCAGAACACACTATTTGTGTGGGTGCCGAATGATAAACAACTGTTGCAACGTTTCACAGGAAAGTCTCCGTAAACCTGACAAGAGACACAATGGCAAACGTCAGACATACATAAAGACAAGAGACAAAGGATAAAAACAGGCAACTGACACAGAACAAACACAGAGAAGCATAATGCTAAACTCCACTGTCAAGAACTAGGTCTTAACACATTTTACAACCGCATTTAAATGTAACTTGGCCCTGCTTCCGTCATGTCCCAGAAAATCCCACCATTCCTCCCCTTGCAGTTTATGTCCCACAGAGACACTGAAACCAGGTGTTGAGGCACAAGCCGGGTCCCCACAGGATTCTGTACCTCCCTCGTGAATGTGGAGCCTCGTGTAGTTTAGAGATGGAGATTTGAATATAAGTTAATAAAAGCTACACGTATCGCAGTTAAACATAATTAAATAAAATATGAAGAGAGAGAAAACAAATTAAACTCCTAAAAAAAACATTAACTGTACAGTTTGGCTTTTAGAGTGCTCAGCAACCACTTCTAGCCGGCAGGGTCAGATCGAACTGAATTCATCTCTCCATTGTTTCTTCATCACTTGTTTTTGCGCATTACAGAGAACGTTGTTGCTGGGGAAACGTATGAGTTCGTTAGAGGGTGAGAAGTGAAGCTGCCTCCCACATCACATCTGTGGGAGATGACTGAACACCACAGAAGCTTAGACCTCAATTATTTTAGTCTTCTGAGCTGCCTTTTCTTTTAAATTATGTTCATGAAGTAACATACAGTACAGACTCAGAGTGTGTGTTATTGGAGTGTTATTGTCTACAAGAAGAAGATATTTTCTATCCGTGACACCAGTGCAGGAACAGAAGTCTGTCTCTCTACATTCAGCACCCAGTCACTGCACTGTCACAGTCACAGCCAGCGTCATGCAGTGTAGCTGCAGCCATGACGAGTGCCCGGCAGTATTTCTGTGACGTGCTGTCGCTTTAATGATCAGCTCGAAACACAGAGGACATGTTTGTTAAAGAGTCTGAGTGCAATTTGAGAAAGCGAGAGTGAGATGACTGCACTCTAAAGCTCAGGGTTTTTTTTTCCCAAGGTGTCTCTGGTGTGTCCATTTAAAAAAAAGTTTAACAAAATGTTGCACTTAAACAGTAACAAGAACAAATGTGAGATCCAAACCAGGCCACATTTAGAAGTATTTAAATTTAAGAATAAAAATCAAGGCAGAAAATTACAACAGAGTTTAAGGGCCAAACTGAAAAGAAGAAATATTTAATCTTTTAAGAATAAAGTTGCAATATTGTGAGAATAATCTCTTAATGTTACAAAAGTCGTAATATAGTGAGAATAAAGTCGTAATATTATGAGAATAATCTTGTAATATTACAAAAAGTCATAATATTATGAGAATAAAATCGTGACATTATAAGAATAATCATGGAAAGACGATAAACTGCAACAATACAACTGCGGCGCAATTAAGTTATAAAATGAATAAAATAATGATACAAAATCTCGTGATATTACAACTTTATTCTCAAAAGATTAGATTTTTTTTTGTTGTTGTTTGGCCCTAATATCAATGTAATAAAACATGACCATTTTAAAGTCTTTCACTTTTTGGAGGCAGTTTTTCTACTATTCACACATTTACTCTTGCGGTCAAGGTTTGTAAACAGAAGAACCAGCAGGTGAACAGTTGAACCGCCATTTCCATGGCTGGTCGTTTCATTTTCAATGTGCTTGCCACCCATCTGCCACGGCACGGAATGACTTCGGCCCCCAAACTGACCATTATCACAGTAAGGGGACACAAAGGCATTACCTGCGCTCGCTGACAGACCGTGACAGCAGCCATTATCAGCTCCCCTGGCATTCTGTGAATAGCCTGTCCAGGTTATTATCTTGGAGAGTTGTTGGATTCTGTCTGGATGGAGAAAAAAGGAATTTCAGGCAATCAAAAAAAAAAACAGCGGAAAGACACATGGCTTTACATTTTCAATACATCTGTAGCCAGGGGTGAAGTAGTTGCAGCCACAGTTCTATGAAGCATGTAGTTAGCCTCATTTTCTCCAGACCACTTAAAGCTTCAGCTTTCTTTATCAAGAAATAGTGTAAGTATGGGCCGTTTAAAATGACTCTCACACCCCATTTAAAGTTATCCAGTGAAGGAATTCTGGTCACTTTCAGAAGCAGACAGACGATAATAAAAGGATTTTTTTTGCACCATTTAAAATAGGATAATTTTACTCGACACAAAAAAAAACGATAATTATAGACTATGTAGTTTTATGACATAATTATATACTATAGTGTCATAAACAACAAATTGGTTGTGCTGTGTTGTTTCATCATCCATCAATCACTGGTCTGTTATCATCAGTTATTCATATTCAATTGCAGCACAGCCGGCCAACGTTATTGTTCCATCTCGTCTCCGAGAAATTACGTCCGTACCGAACAAAATGGCTTTCTCGATTATGTTTCGTAAGCGGAGTACTTTGTGGAACAATATTATGCTACTTATTTACATGTCTGCACATGCACACATCAGCGTGATTGCACTTTAATTCCCCGCGGTGCTGTTTGGTGGAAATGAGGGTGATGATAACCATTCTGTGGTTGTGAATGTCATTAGGTTGAAGCATAAAAAACCACCAGAAAAAACATTCTCTGTATCAACCGCATCGCTGTATTTCAATATATCTCTCTCTATATCTTATAGAAAATACATTTCTTAGAAAACTTAACTGAGAATACAGACTTGTTGTGTTGTTATCAGGAAGAATGCATTATTTCATCTTTGAAATGATCTCCTCTCACCTACAGGCTTTACTGTTTGTCAGTGTCATTGTTGTTGTTGGTGTTTAATACCAGATGGCATCTGTTTATGTTCCATTACTGCCTTCAGCTTCTCTTTCCTTTCCTTTGCCTTTTCTTCTCCTTCACTGTCAATTCTTATGAGGAAAAGTCATGTACCTTCTCCGATAACTTCATCATCATCATCATCATCATCGTACATCCTGAAAATACAGACATCCTAAAACAACACATCGTCTTCCCAGATGCTAGTTTTAGCGGCTTTCTATGATGCAGCCGTGAACACCTGGATCGGAGATGAGAGCACTTTATCAGCAGCTTTTATCTTTAAGGATATTTGACAGGAACTCGACAGGAATAGTTTCTGTTCCCTCCCCAGAGAAAACAAGCTCCACGTTTGGTGTTTGACAAATGTTGATTTCTTTTTGGCTTTCGTTTTTTGTTTTTTTTTTTCTTTTCTAAAAGATGCTACACTCATTTGTCAGCCTCTCTCAAACTGGAGTCACAACAGCATCATTATCATGACCTGCATCCTGAAGCCGTTCTCTAATCACACATTCAAACAATGGCTTTGCTCTTATTTACTTCCATCACAATCCATCCATCCATCCATGGGCGCTGGTGCCAATCCCATCTGACACATGGACAGGTCCCCAGTCCATCACAGGGCCACGTAGAGACAAACAACCATCTACTCTCACACTCACACACCTGCAGTCCATTAATTATCTTATAATCCGATTATGGGAATACTTTTGATAGTAGACAAGCTGAAAAAATTTGATCTTTTTCGGGTTTTAATTTAGAATTATCGCACTTGAAATATGGAAAATAACAAACAGAATTATAGTGGGATTATTATTCATGATTTGCCACTTTTTCTGTTTGCTTTTGCCCACAACTGTCGTCAATGTTTCATTTCCCCCGATTACTGATGCTGATCTATTTAAACTCAAAACACTGCGAATACGGCGACAAGAAATTATTTTGAGGGCTTTATATTACAGGTGCTTCAATTGCTTGTGTCTCTGGCCATTTCCTGGTAATGAGTATAAATGAATTGAAAAATACAGCTGGACCTGAACCGCCAGGAGAGAAACTGACTAAAATGACTAAGCACTCTTCACTTGATCTAAAACTTTGTGCTGTGAATAATTTTTTATTCACTGTTTTGCCTCACCTCATTGCAGCTCATTTTACTGTGAAAAAAAAAAATCACAGTTTTTGAATTAGAATTATCAATATGCATTTAGGTCATACTGATCTTGAATGAGTACTTGAGTAATAACCCTTTACTTTGACGTATTGCTGCTAGCGCTTATGCTCTCATCTAGTTGCTTATGCATGAGTCGGACATGTGCAGTAAATTGTTCCCATATTTCTTTGGTGCAGCTTGGAACGTATTGAAAAATAATCTATGTGGTGTTAATCAATGTAAGTATTATTGTCAATTATTTGTTGCCAGTTTGTCAGAGAGGACAGCCTCACATGTGCATGCTGCAACATCCCACAGGTTAAGACAAGTGGGATGCAGGCGACTGTACTCTACTGTAACTTACTGTAAATCACAGTAGCTGCATTGAAGGCTGGAGATTCTCTGTAAATTGTCTGGAGGGGCTGTGTGTGTGCGTGTGAATGCAAATGTCTGCAGAAGCTGCTCCGTAT
The DNA here is from genome assembly GCF_019176455.1 of Solea senegalensis. NCBI lineage: Eukaryota > Metazoa > Chordata > Actinopteri > Pleuronectiformes > Soleidae > Solea > Solea senegalensis. Next base: position 10,782,368 of record NC_058035.1, on the reverse strand, counting down.
AATCTCCAGAGATCCTTCTGCCAGGTCCCAGGTCTAATCGTCTTATGTCCTCAAAGAGAACTGTGATGATTAACCGTTAGTGCGGCTGAGAAAGGAACTAAATTCATTTTACTTTTTGAAGGTTTAAAAGAGAAAACTAGGGCTGTTATCTAGATTAACCGCAAGTAAATGTTTGCTTTTCCTCAAATGACTAAATGAATGAGTAATCAGACTGTGTGCATTTCAAATGCCATTGTTTAATTGTACCCTAATTTTTAAACACAGAGCTACACATAGAACGATGTGATTTCAAAGAGACTCGGGAGACTGCCGTGACACCCAGGTAACTTCTATTTTATCGATGGTTCCGTCGCGCAGCTTCTTAAAGGTGACATCGAATACTTGTATCACACATATATGTTAGTTATGGAGGTCTACTTACATATATTAACTTGTTTTCATGGTTAAAAACCTCCTAGTCGCTGCAAACGAGCCGATCAAAATATCTCCTCACTGACGCTCTCGTTGTTTCAGACCAAAATCACACCCCCAGAATGTGGACTGTGTTGTGATTGGCCAGCCAACGAGAGCTTTCCCACTGTCCTGTGATTGGCCAGGTACCTGGAAGTGACGTTAATAGATAGGCCAGCTCTCAGATACACAGCTCCCCCTCTGGCACGGTGAATGCTCTGCATCTCAGCAGCTACAACGAGAGTAGTACTTCTTCTTCTGCGGTCAAATGTACGCAACCGGATGTGCCCGGACGTGCCGATCCGCTTCGCAGAGCCCAGGAAAACAATACAACACTATTTTCTCAGCAGTGGCTGAACTGTTGTTCTGAAGCTTTAGGGTTTCATAAACGAGCTAATGACGCAGATACACACAAACAAACGCAGCGTTAATTGGAGCTTCCGGTCTATGTGGCCTTTAAAATTAAACCCTACGCCCAACAATCCCTCACCTCTCTCCATCTTCAGCTACTATCTCTCTGTCTCTCCTACAGTGTCTGACTGACGGCAGGCAAGTGACTGAAGAAGTAAAAAAAAAACTTAAATTATTTCATCGTGTTAACTTGGACAGCCCTAGAAAAAAACACTATCACAATATGCAGAGTCATGATCAGCTGCTGTTTAATGGAATTGGTTCTCTCATCCAACACTTAAGGTATTAGTTGGTAACTAAGTGCTACTTTGAAGTTGAGTAAGTCAGATGAGCTTAATGCATATTTCAGGTTGGCATGAGGAGTTCCTGAGAGCAGAGGTTGTCCCATTATAGATCATGCATAATAAACTAAGCACCTCTTACATTTTTGTCTCAAAAATTTGACTTACTTTATTCTCCATCCCTCCCTCTCTCTGGGGATTATGATGTTGTTAGCCTTTTAGGAGTGAAATAAACTAAGTGAGGTACCTAACACAAAACAATAGCTCTGTGTTTCATAAAATGAATGCCTACGCTGATGTGAAACTGCAGACACTACATATGGCTATCATGGAAATGTCTTTCTGTGGGGACACTTAATTAAATCGAAAACCTTAACCACAGCTCTGACCGCTTGTGCTGAGGGAAACAAAACCTCTGAACAAACCTATTCACCTCTCTCTCTGTCTGTCTGTCTGCCTGTGCAGCAAACTCACACCTCACTGTGTGTGTTGTGTGAGCCAAGATGATGGCAATGGACAAGGCTTTTCATGCTGACTTTTCTCCAACAACTCAGTCACGGAAAACTGTGTGTGAGTCCAGTCAGACAAAGAGCCAGCATCTACAAGAGGCTTCACATTTGATACAACAAAATGCCTCTCTAAAGTGTCAGCGAGGAGGGACAGTGTCCCATTTGGATCGAGGACAAGCACAGACGCCTCCATTTACGGCTGAAATAGTAGACAGAAGGTAAACTACGGATATCTCATGCTTCTTTTCCAGGGGCATGAGACCAAGATGAGGACCTATTTTGAGATGAATGATCATAAAAGAAGGAAACACTTTCTATAATAACTGCAGGGTAGACTAGCCTGCACTCCCCTTTGGCATCACTTTGAGCATTACAAACTCAAAAATGTAGGGCAGACCTCCTTTTCAATTCCACTCTCCCATCTGCATCATAAAATGAGGTGTTTAATTACTGAAGAAAGACTAAATCCCCTCTCGCAAAATGCAGACACAAAAACCTTTCCTTTAAATACAACAACTTAAAACTGGTTTCTCCTCATAGACTTTTCTGTCACTTAAGGCCCGACCTTTTCTTTCTTCCATGTATATCCATCTCATTTTCTCTTATCTATCTAGGACTAAAAGCCTCTGGCACGAGTCAGTGGAAGCTGTGATGTGTGGTCGAAATAGCTGCATTGGCCCAGGTTACGTCTAATTATCAAAGTCGTTTAAACATGGGCTGGAGATGTGTCGCAGCCAAAAAAATCCCACCCACCACTGGTTATGTTTATGGGCCCCTCAGTGTGCCTGGGCTTTTTTGGTTGGTGTCCCTGTTCCTCTCACAGGACTGCGAGTACTGACTGACCCAAATACATTGTTTTGAGCAGTGTGGCACATTTTCACTGAGAAACTGATTCATGCTTCCCAAGCAACTCATTGCCAAATTAAATGGCTTAGTGAATCTCAATTTGGACTATGCTCATGGTTTTTTTTTGTTTCAGATTGTGTCTACTTTGCTCTCAGCAGATTCAGAGCAAGAAACTTTATGAATTTTGTTTCCCTACCTCAGAGACAAAACTCAAATAAAATTCTGGTTGCATATTGATGGAAAAAGTATATCTGCATGGGTCTCCAGATGCTATTAATTAACATCAGCAACTGAGTGGTAACCTGACAAGCTGCTGATTGAAGTTGCTAAAGCTTTCAAATCTCACTCTCCAGCCTCCACTACTATTCCCTCCCTCAATTTCTCACTGGAATAACACAAAACAAATTTTTGGCTTTCCAAATAACTCACTGTCTGCTGTGCTTTGGAACCAAATCTCTGTGCCCACTGGAATTTCAAAGCACTCCCAATCCATGCGCCGCCCGGACTCACCTCCCCCCTCTCCTTTACTATCTTGCATCTTCTGCTTAACGACGGAGGATTGAGCTACTGTAGGAGCCAGCACATTTTCATTCATGGGCCAAGAAAGCACATGAAAGAGAAATATTTATACAGTATTTTGCATGGTGATGCATAACTTCCTCATTGTATTTGTGGCCTAGTTAGTTTAGAGCTTAGTTTTGTGTTGTGAAAATGACATCAATGTTATCATTAACAGTGGCAGGCTTGATGAGATCACCTTTTCATAACCAGAAACAACTGCACCCAGAATAAACGGAAGTCAAACTTGCTTCTTGAAAAAAAGGTTACAAAGTTATTTCTAATAAAAAAAAAAACCCAAAACACAACAAAACACAAAATCAAGCCATGAAGGGTCCAACAAAAAGAGCAGAGGCCGGCTCACTTGCTGGCACTGCTCTGAGTGTGTCTCATCATTAGTCGACAGGAAATCTAACAAAAGAACAAAAAGTAGTTGGTCATATTGAGATCTAATGGAGCACGGCAGAAGTCTGGCATCACGTGTGGAGACAAGACACAGTGACGAGGACTGAATGGAAAACCAGAGTATATGAAGCAGCAGGTGATGAGATGATGGGTTGCAGGTGTGCGACTCAGAGACTCCGCCCAGCCGACCGGCCAACCTCCTGAAACACAGGAAACGGACACTCAACAAAATAAGACATGAAGTGCATGAACCCATAGCAAGGATTACAGGTAAAATATTCATGCAAAGAACGTCTTCCCTCTTTTATCAAAGTAGACAAGAATAAAATAACCGAACATATAAGTCATTTAGAGAACGGCTTAGCTATATTTACACCGAGTAATGAGAGCATTTTGTTTTCTTTTTTGTCTGGGTGCCCAGGCACTGAGGTAAACACCTACAAGACTGTGAGGATAAACAATTATTGAGCATCCAGCACTTCACAGTCAATTCAGCATTATGGAAAACAAAGGAAAGATTGAAATAAACCATGAAACTTGCAATAAATAAGCACGACTATTTTGATAGTCGACTGGTCACAGAATTGTAACAATTTTTTTGACAATATGCACATTCTTTTCCTGATTTTCACTAAGCCAGCTCGACTTATTCCGGGAAATTGTCAGCCAACGATGCAGAGATACAGTCACTACAGCCAGAGTCTGCAGATGTTAGCAGGAAGGTTGAATTATAGAAGTTAGAAATTATAGTTGAGGCTGAGCTCAGAAGGGTACAGCAGTGCTCCATTTTTGTCCTCTTACAACAATTAAATTGAAACACCTTTTTCATTTTAGGTCATGTTGAATCCCACTAAAATAACTACTAAAAAAACAATGTACACATTTTCAATGTATATCAGACGTTTTAATCACCAACAGTTACCTTAAAATGTCCAAGTTTCCCCTTAACGTCAACTGACTGGAAGCGAAGGAACTGGCTTATATTTTAGTGGAAGGCAATTGACTTATTGTTTTATCTTAAAAACCCATTTCAGTTCAAAATATACAGCCTAGAAACGCAGCAGCCTGAACACCAACTTGTAACGCAATTATTGACAATTAAATGAATGTTGTTTAATGGAATTTTGTCTACAACACCAGCTGCACTCCGACCCGCCACCTAAAGCCCACATTTATCTGTTTCACAAACTGCTTACATATCATTTATATCAATAATATAAGCTTCTGTTACAGGGGCTAAAATCTGTCTATAAAGTTTACATATAATGAGTGACAAAGATAGTTAGAGGAAATGTAGTGGAGTAAAAGTAAAAGTTGCTAGAAATACAAATAAAGTAATGTACAGATATGTGAATATAGCATGGTAATGAATTGTTTGTACTTTGTTAAACTACAACACTGCTCAATACAAATGAATAGTCTAGGCTGCAAAGTAAACAGCATTCTCTCTGCGCTCAGTGAAGAGTGTTCATAAAATTTAACCTTGATAGAAATTTCTGACTCCGGCCGGCCAATTTATTTATGACCTCCCTAACGTTCCTCGTCTACCTCAGCTCATTAGTACCATGGATTTTTATAATACATGTACAAAGGTAAAAGCTATAATGATTATGAAACAAACCCATCCTCCTCACACTGAGTGATTAATGGATACTGTCAGTCATGGTACAACATTAGTGCAGCCATTTACCAAGAGCCACATCTAGTAAGAGCTCTGGAGACAGGATGGCACATACTGCTAATGTGTTTAGCTCTCAGATGAAGTGAGTTCTTGTTAAGTACCTATCACAAATATGTCTTGTGTTCTAATTGTTGTTGTTTTTTTGTTGTTGGTTATTTATTTTTTCGTAGATATCGCTTGTATTTGTTATCCAAACAACGTCAAAGTCGGCATTGCACAAACTGGCGCCGTTAGAAAGTCACCTGCCAAGTTATGCGATTAACAGACAGATAGTCCTTGCATTCGTAGATGATGTTCTCAACATGACGCAAGAAGAAAACTGTAAATAACGGCATGTCTAAAAAATGATCTTTTATCCAAATTACCTTGACAAATAAACAGTGTCAGTGAAGGTTTTTTATCTTCTCCTTTACTTATGATTGTGGACAGTTTAATAATGTCATGCATTTCTGTGTACACATATAAACCTCTCGCGAGCATGTAAATATGATTTATGGGTAAATGGACACTTCAGAGTAGCTCTGTATTCAATTAATCAGTGACGGAATCTGAGAGAGGCCTTTGTAAACAGAAATTCTAAATCACTGTCATACAGCTTGGCTATCAAGTCCATTAAAGCACACCCAGTATGCTGTTTATCTGTGTATTTATGATAATGAAGTGACTTTTACTTCCACAAGTCCATGTTTCATTTATCGAGAAGGAGAAAATATACAAAATAAAGGGACGGTAAAAAGTATATAAAAAAACCTCCATGGTTTTATTTTTTGTTTCTAGCAGTCTGTTTTGTTTTAGTCACTCAAGATTACTCTCTATCCTTCCGCATGTGTGTGTGTGTGCAGGTTTTCAGCCGTCTCCACACTTCGTTTGTCACTGTAAAATCCCCCCCGACGAGATTGGTGGCTGCTGTGCAGATTTCTGCCTCCCGCTTGTGTGTGTGTGTGCGGCTGCTGAGTCTATAAAAAAAGAAATTAATTGTATGTGGGGAATGTAGACAGGTTAACAAAAAGCCTTTTAGGAAAATGTGCTGCCTAATTAGCTCATCAAAACTTAGCATCCCTGAGTGACACTAACTTCACTGCCTCTACTCTCGTAGTAGTGTATGCTGTGAATAACGGAATCTGTCACTGGGATAAGTTCTCTATTTAAAACAAAAAACAACAACAACCCTACATTCAACATTCATCACGTGTAGCTGAAGGTTACATTAACATTAAAGAGGCAATATAACGTATGTTACTCATATTAATATATTATAAATGAGCTAAAGGTTTGTTCATTACAAATGACAGTTACTTCATTTGGTACAGAGATGTAATGCTTTTTAATCCACAAACAAAAAAGAAAAAATAACAGTGAATTATTAAAACAGTACTATTTTGTATAGTGACATTTTAGCGCCTCAATTCCAATCCTGTCATTGCTAGTTGTATTTAATGAGGATTTTGTCGTGCTTTGTCCTTGATGGGGTAAATTCAACTCAACTGCCGTCATTATCAGCAAATAGGTGTTTTTGTGAAAAATGCCTCATACACTCCTCTATAAAACAGAAAGACAAGGGTAGTATTTATTTCATTTTACAAAAAAAAAAAGGATCTCAGATTGTTGACACAAGCTGTGAAGGAACATGTTTTTTGTTTTTCTTGCAGAACCTTAGACAAATGCTTTTATTTTTTCAGTGTGAAGTCTGTCTCTTTGCCTGAGGTTCTTTTATGCGTGGCAGCAGGTAACAATATTTACATGTGTTCCAGTATAAAGACATCATAAGTCACACGTGATGATAACTTTACTGCCTCCCAGAGTGCACCTGTTCTCTCAGTGAGGGAGGCTTAGCCTACATTATATACAAATCATGAAGCTGCGATCATGAGCTCGGGCGCTCGCTGTGTTTTCCGTGTAAGGAGAAGCATTAGAATCTACTCATTACAATATGTAATAACATCCCTCAAACCTTACGTTTAATGCATTCCCGGGGCTTTGATGTGATACTGTGGGACTGTGGAGTGATAAAGCAGATGGTTATTTTAATGCGCAAAGTTTTTTTATTGCATATACAAAATGTAAATCAAAATGTTCCCTATTTGATTTCAATAATATGGCAATCATTCTCTGCCTCTGTTGCACAGCCCACCCACATGAGACTCTGCGCGAGATCAATCAAATGCAAATGCTGTAAGATCCAGCCTTGTTTTGCAGCCCTCAAGACCTCTGTTCAAACACTTGACAATCTCTTGTATCAGATTCAACCCAACGTCACGTCAAATATTGCGAGAACACCAGCATCCACTTCTTTTAATTTCTCTTGGTAACATTAAATATCACAGCCAAATAGGCTGAAATGACCTGCACCTCCTCTTACATGGATGTAGCGTATTTAGGGGGGTGGTGGACGGTCCGCTGTGACCTCTCTGACCTCATAGCCCCATGGGGAGAAGCTTAGCCTGTCCATTTTGTCTTCCCCATTTGGTGGTTAGGCTGTGGATGTGTAAGGATGGGAAGCCTTAACGCCCCCATTTGTTTTCCTGTAGGTAATCGATGGTAGACTCAGGGTTACAGCTAATGTGATTTATGTGTCCTATTTCCACTGTTATGCTTCACGTACAAATTGTCTTTGGTGATGTAAATTCCCCAATTTTTTCAGAACGTGCTGACACTGAATCCTCGCTGCCAAGCCCAAGCAATTAATCCATATTTGTGTCCAGGGTCTGCAAATCATGACATGTTGACTTGTTTTGCTACGTGATCCTTTGCTCAACGCGAATCTGTCGCTGTGTTTATCTCAGAGTGATGTGGTAAAATGTACACAAGAAAACCCCATTTCTTATCCAATCACAGCGATCATGGTAATTGGCAGGTTTTTGTATTTTGGATGCCATTCGAGATGACACAGTGAAACTTATCACGCTTTACTCTTGATTCTTAAGTAAATAATCCGCAGTCTAAACGCAAAGAAAATCTAATCAGTCTATTCATTCAGAGATGCATACCTTTGTAATTATCCCACCACTTGATGCACTTAGGTGCACATTAATATCTCCTCTCAGCCTCAAACTGATACAATAGGCATGGATTATAAAAAAGGTGTACTGTGTTTGCACAAGATAAGATCCTTTCCACGCCATCAAGGGGGCGTACAGTACTGTACACACATTTTATGTATGTTTAAGTCCTTGAACTGAAATCATTGAGTAGAGAGTGAACCAGCAGTTGCAATCAACCAAAAGGAGGAAACACAATGAAGGGTTCTGAATATATGCAGTAAATAAGTGGTTCAAGGTGTGTACAGTGGATTTCGCCTGAAAGATCTTCTGGTGAGATGAGAAAACATGCTCATTGAGCCGTTGCACTTGGTTGTCAAGGGAACGTTTGTGTAAATGGAGAGTGTTATGCTCTTGGAGAGTCTGCTCAAATGTTTGCATAGAGCCACCCCCCCCATTTAAGGATGAGGAAATCGAATCGAGCATTTTATTTTTCATGACAGAGAGTCTTTCAACACAACTCTAAAAGCCGGCATGAGACAGCAACGGCGTAGCAGCTGCGCGGCTTCCCTACTTCCACTCTTGTGGGTGTTTTCTCGAGATGCTTTATGTTACAGCAAATGTGGCTGGTGTTTTATCGTCTGCTATCTGTTGTGTGTTATCCTCCCTGGAGCTGAACTGTGGTGATGCAGTGTCCCTGTACAGGAGCCAAGGACAGTGCACTGTAGGAGGCTAAGCAGAGGCTGATGGACGATGGAGAAAGGGCAAAAGAGGACAGAGTCCTGGACGGTGGCTAATAACTCATAAATCAAAACATGCACCCTTGTGTTGGTGTGACTGTATAATTACATTAATTAGAAAGAGGATCCAACTGAGTGTAAATACATAAAAATCTGTGCATAAATCACCTTCATCTGGAAAGAGACAATAGCCTGTAGAGAAAATGGAGTGATTTTCTCTTTGCTCATGAATTAAACACAAGTGAAGGAAGCCATAGAGGGGAAACGCTGAGCATGTATAAATGAAAATATTCAGCAGTTATGACTCAAAGTCCAAATCCAGGTTAACGACTGTTTTAATTAAGAGGTTACCACAGTCTGGCAACACAAAAGAAAAATATAAATTAAAAATCACTGGATGAGGTGTGGGAGTAATAACAAAGTAGATGATAGTGTATCAATCTCATGCTAATTTAAAGAGAGAGGGAGACTATTAATGTTACAGAGATATACCGCTGTGGAACAGAGAAGCAATCCACTCACCTACGTTTACAGCTCAGCTTAAGCTGACACATGTTCATTACGAGTCAAAAGAAAAAAAATGTGCCTGAACCTGAAAAGACTCCGAAATGTTCTACCTGAAACCGACCTGTCAATCATTTGAAATCATGGGACCCATGCAGACCCTTTGCAACACTAAAGACAAACCCTGCTGGGATACACTGACCCAGTCAGCATTTGATTGCTTCAACTATTAAAGATGGATTCACAAGGCGTCAAAATCAAACTGTGTGTTAACACGTAATGTTAGCAACCATCTCCACTGTGCAGTTGCAGTAAACATCCATCCTCCAAGAAAACTAAGTGAAAATACATTCAGTTTTTCTGCTATTCCTCTACTGCTGATAGCTGCGTGTCGAACTTAATCCACTTCTTTTTGCGAGGGTATGTGTGTTAATGTTTGGAACATTTCTGTGTGTTGTTTGTGAACGTGCAGATGTTTGGTGAGAGCACCCGCACTTTCCTTGCATTTAAGTATCAATGACAAAAAGGGTTTATATTCTAAATGGTACAGTGAAAATGGCAAATTCAATTAGGTTTGCAGTTTTGTTGCAATATAATAAAGAAAATTTGGACTGTTTGCTCTTTTGTTCCTTGTCTTGCTTCTGTCATTCAGTTATTATAATGTTATAATGTCAAACAGAAACAGGATGACTGGTTGCAGGTTGGGTCTCAAGTCCGAAGGTTCAGGTGGACTCATAACGACCTCTAGATGAAACATTACCCAGCCTGACAGAGAGAATGAGTTTGAGGGAAGCTGTTTCCATATCAAGCTCAGGGACAGATGGCTGTTAACGAACGTGCTGCCTGTCAAGGGAATCAGACCTGTGACCTTTCAGTGTACAACAATTTTCCTAACCACCGAGCCACCATCTCTAACAACCTGTTAAATATGTTGCAGCAACATTTCAGCACTAGTAGCTGTTAAATTGAAGCATTCCTTGTATTTTATGAGGCCTGTCAAAAGGTAAAAAACAAACTAACAGAAAAATGTTGTGGGAAGAACATCAACTTTACAATTTGCGAAGAATATAATCCATCACTGCACTTGTCATGGCTCAATTATGGTCGATAAATCCACAGGAAATGGCCAATAAGAAAAAAAAAACATTTCTCAGACATGAAGCCTCCATATGTTTCCATGGTAGAGGCAAGACAGCATCTATTAACAGTCATGATCGCAGCTGCTGGCTGATCCACAGCTGGTAAATCTGTAACCATATTCAGGGCTGCAAAAAAAAAGAGGCTGCATGATTGATTGCAATTATGTTGAGTTGTCATTATGCAGTTGGATGGAAATAGCAGCCACACTGCATACACAACCAATACTTTGAATGTTCAATAAGTACGAGTCATGAAATGAGCACTAAATGACTTCATACTGTAGTAATAAAACCAGTTTGGTTCCTCTGAGGAAGGATTATCACTAATTGGCCCAGCTGGATAAACAGAGCTGGTGGTGTAGTGCACATACGGCATGGCACAGCAAACACACCAACCTTTCCCCAGCTTTTATAATTGCATAAGTAAGATCGTCCAGCCAAAGCATTATTGCATTTCAGAGGATGAAAATGTTCCATTGACATTTAGTCCCAGGGTTAGAGCTTCTGCTTCCCTTTCCCCCCCTCTCTCATCATCTCAACCCCTCCCCCCTTCATCTGTCTCATACACCCTCCTCACATCTGTACCTTCCCATCTACTCTTACCCCTCATCTCTTTTGGTCTTGGGCCCCATCTAAGTCTTCTGATTCACCGCTCTGTCAGTGGATCAATAGAAAGACTCTCTGTCAAGAGGAGCCACAGCCTGCCTCACACCTCCCTCCACTTCTCCCTCCCTCCCTCCCATCCTCTCCCCCATGTCTCCCCAGACTGCAGACACACAGCCTAGTGGAAGCTGGGTTTTCTACATCCCATCACCTCCCCAAGATCACTTTTCATCCCTGCACCTCGAGCCTGATGAAGAGAAGAAAATGCTGAGACTTGATGGGCTTTCTCAGTGATGAGGGGAAACCAAGGCATTTTCCGAGGAGCTGAAAAAGAATCAGCCAGTGAAAACAGGATATCAGCACAGGGCACAATGTGAAAAGAGCCAAGGGATGTGAGAGAGTGGGGGAAAAAAGAGGGGTGAAAGAAAGAAGTTGTGCATTCAGCTAAGCTGCAAAAGGCTGGCTCGTCCTCCCTCCTCTCCCCGCCTTTCTCCACCCCCTGGAAAAGTGTTCTGTCTCTCCCTCACTCTACCTCTTTTCCCTCTCTGCAGCTGTGGTCTGCTGAGCGTCACCTCCACACAGCAAGTGCCTTTACTTGAGCAGAAGAGGGAGAAGAAAGAGGAGGGTGGCAGCAAGAGAGAGAGAGGGAGAGAGAGAGAGAGAGGGAGAGAGGGAGGTTGAAAACCAAAGGAGTGTGTGTGTGTGTGTGAGGACAACAGAGAAGCATTTCCCTGACTTCGTAGAGAGGGCTGAGAAGTGCAGAGGAGACAGACGGGCAGAGAGGCAGGCAGTGTTGGAGTATCACAGGGCTGGTGGTGCTGGCAGAGCATGAGAGTGGAGACTGGGGGGAATCCACTGACTGGAGCTGCCGATACTGGTGTCACTGGCAGAAGCTGCTTGAGCAAGAGGCAGAAAACCGACGCAGCAACCAGGATCTCGCCGGGGGGGGCAGCATTTTACAGCGACAGCGAAGCGTGGAGACAGCTGAAACCTGCACACACACCATCACCCACACACACACACGCACTACAATCCTGCTTTTTTTCTGAAAAACTGGAGAGCAGCTACAAACTGTGTCATTTTCTTGTCCAGGGATGGTGAACGTCGGTGAGGAAAACTTCTGGAGAGTTAATTTTCTTGTAAGCAGGACTCACCACAGAGTTTTTAAATTTGTTTTCCCTTCAGAGGTTTAAACCCTCTATCTGAACACATCTACAACAGTTGCAAGCAGTGTTTAGGACCATTTAGATGCCCCCCCCTCCTGATCCTGATCTAATCTAAACAGTAAAGTGGATTATGACAGAAATATTTTTGGATTCCCAAATATATCTCTGACCGGTGGAGTTATGCCTATCAGTTAAGAGGAGGATCTTTTTCCATTTTTTTCCTGTCTCCTGTGGATTACAGATGGGCTTCTTGATCTCCTGGTGCAGTCTCATGGATGACCGCTTGCTGCCAATCAATTGGATAAAGTATAAAAAAGGACACAAGTGAGTATCCTGCCGGGTTTTTTAACTCTCCGGCTTAAGTCTGTTCAGAAACAATTGTGCTTAGAGTGAATCTGTTATGTGAGCACATAGCGGCAACTCCCCCCGCCCCCCTCTTTTGATAAGAGAAATGGTAACAACATTGATTAAACTGTTGTGTCCACGGCTTATCAGGGTGAAAAATGACATGTGATTTTTTTCACACACATTAATCTGCATGTTTACAAGCCAATAACCATAATTCACTAAATGAGGGGTACTGTCCAAACGGCTGGTGGTTTGGGCACAAGTGGAGATTGATTGAAGTGACCTGTGTGAATCCTATTAATGCATCCTGGATTCTGGCCAAGGCAGAAGCAGTGGAGGGGAACACCACTGTCTAGCAGCACTGCCTGATCTGTCACTTCACTGGACAAACTGAGGACACTTTTGCACCCCCCCCGCCCCACACACAACTACATTCCTCCTTCTCCTCCTCCTTTCCCTTGTCAGGCAAGAATGGTACCCCCACCTCCCACCAACAAGCCGCATGTGTGCCTGTCCACCATCCTGATCATGAGCAGCATGGCACTGATTGATGCCTACCTGGTGGAGCAGAACCACGGGCCACGCAAGATTGGCATCTGCATCATGGTGATGGTGGGAGACATCTGCTTCCTGATCGTCTTGCGTTACGTAGCCGTGTGGGTGGGTGCCGAGGTGCGGACAGCAAAGCGAGGCTATGCCATGATCCTCTGGTTCCTATACATCTTTGTGCTGGAGATCAAGGTCTACTTTGTGTATCAAAACTACAAGGCAGACAGGAAGAGCTTGGATGCTCTTGCGAGGAAGGCTCTAACGTTGCTGTTGTCGATCTGCATTCCAGTGCTCTTTATTGTGCTGGTCGCTATCGATCATATGGAGTACGTACGCGCCTTCAAGAAGCGCGAGGAGATACGTAACCGTCTCTTCTGGGTGGTGGTAGACTTGCTGGACATACTGGACATCCAGGCTAACCTTTGGGAGCCTCAGAAAAAGGGACTCCCTCTGTGGGCGGAAGGCCTGATGTTCTTCTACTGCTACATTCTTCTGCTTGTGCTGCCCTGTGTGTCCTTGAGTGAGATCAGCATGCAGGGCATCAACATTGTGCCCCACAAGATGCTCCTGTACCCCATCCTCAGCCTGGTGACCATCAACATCATCACACTGTTCATCCGTGGCGGGAACATGATTCTGTACAGGGACGCGAGGGTCTCCGGGATCCTGATAGGAAAGAACATCCTGGCCATCATCCTAAAGACCTGCAGCTTTGTGCAGTACAGGAGACAGTTGCAGAACGCTCCTCCCGCCTTTGGGGTCGAGCTGCAGAAAAACTCAGTGGCCCATGCGCGCCCTTCCCCCACCCCACCTCAAGTGGTCATCCAGGACCAGACGGCCCTTCCTGAGGTGACAACATGTGAACACACATGACAGAAGAGGTGAGCTGGACCATAGAAATGTCGATGTGAATATATACATAAGCCCCAGGACGCTGGCAGAGCACATCGCTCCACACCTTTAGGGCATGTGAATGCTCATGTGGGCACACAAGAGATCACTATCTCTTCTGCTCAGTGGCACACGGAACACTGCAGACACTTAGGGAAAGCTGTAGCAGTGATGTATTCAAAGCTGTCATGGTGCAAAAATACAGTATCCATTGTGAGTTTGTCAAAGCATTTCTCCCCCAGTGAATTGAGCTAATTGTGTATTTTTCTAACTGTAAAAAGAAAAAAAGAAAAAGAAAACTACTGTAAAGATTACAGGATATATTTTTGAATTGTGTGATGTTCTCATCTTAAACTTAAGGGTCCGTGTGCTGTGGTGTATTTTTCTGTTGCTCGAATGTTCTTAGTAGTAGAGGGCTTTAATGTGACAAATTCCGAGGGTGCAACTAACGAGAGAATCAAAGTAATGAAGATGAAAACAACTGTTAAAGCTTTCTCTTGAAAGATGAGTGTTTTATACTGTATGTGATTCTTTGATAACGTATTGTGTACAAGATAAAGGCTTTATTGCTCTTTCACTGGCTGTAAAGGGTTTTTTCATGAAGTGATTTAAAGGGTATTGAACCAATCAAGTCTATTTCACTTTTTAATTAAAATTCGGCAAACGTCTTTTAATTAACCTGGGATACAGAGGAGAACAGAGATTTTTTTTCTTTTTCACATGGTGCACTCCTCAGTTAGAAACTACTCAATTGCTGCAGTGATGCCATCACATTGTCATTCATGGTGAGTGGGATCCTCAAAAATTATGTTTTTGAACAAGGAGAAAAACATGAATTTGATCAGTGATGGGTGACTATGTACGACACAGTGCTCCACCGAGGGGCAAGGATGCAGATGGATAATGACTCAAGGACTCAATGACTCAAGAAACCTGTTTAAAATCCTCCTCAGGCGATCAGTGACTAACTGTGCTTGTGCTAAGCAGCAGCATCCGATCTGCTATGATATGATATGATACAACACAACACCAAGCTAACAATGACACAGGTGTCAGGGTAAAAAAAAGAAAAGGAAAAGATAGATTTACACCTTTACAACAGGTTCCTCACCTCTCCTACTTTTCTTTGCCAGTGGCTGCTTGCATAATTTAAAGCAGACTGGTTGTCCATGTTTGTTAAAACCCTGAGAGTGCAGAAGCTGCTCCAACATTTTAATCTGTGCACAGCACAGCTAAAGAAGGGTGGCAAATTTCCGTAAATAGGGTTTACACAACAGCACTGCTGCAGCCAGCATTATTTGTCTGCATTGTTGGCTTGCAAAGTTACATCAGCAATTTTGACTTTTAAAATATTCTATTGGGGCCGACACAGTAGATTAGTAGCAAACACTCTGTTGCCTTGCAGCAAAAAGACCTGGGTTTGCGGCATGCTGAGTGTGTGTGTGGGTTTTCTCCGGCATGCAGAGGTTAATTGGACACTCTAATTTGACCATAGGCGTGGACGTGAGAATGAACGTTCGTTCGTCTCTCTATGTTTGACCTGCAATGGACTGGCAACCTGTCCAGGGTAGACAGGGACAGGTCTATGTCCGCTGGGATTGGCTCCAGCGGCAGCGGCAGACAATGAATAAATAATATTCTATTGGACTGTAAAAGGCAATGAAAGGAAAGGGCTCATTCTTTAGAGTTTTCGACGTGCCAAATGATGACTATAGTTATTTTTATAACTGTGTTGGAGACAATATTAAAAATCCACATAAAACAGTCTCATTCAAGTGGACTCAACCAACGGTATAAGTGTGTACAAAATACTGCAAATTATAGTCTGAAGACTTTCAGGAATCGCATGTGTCTCTAGGAAAGAGCAATCAAATTATTATTATTTTTTTACAATAAATAATTCATAGATTATAATAGCTAGAGTTTGGTGAATACAAAGAAAGTGATGAAAACTTCTTTCACATCTAACCAGCAGGTCAAACGTAGCACAAAATGTATTCATTCACACAGTTTCCCCACACAAAATCATTACAGACACATTACAAACATTACATTGCAAACATTACAGAAAATGATGTGAACTAATGATGAGATTCAAACTTGAGTCCATCCTGCTCTGCTGTGACACTGCTCTGAGTGAGTGTGGCAAGATGATACCAGATAGCTGCATCCTCTACGACTCTGTCTGATGTTTACATATTTGGCAAAATCCAAATCCAATCAGTTGTGGTATCAACTAACTACTAATTATCATGTCATAGTATCTGTTTTGTTTCCTATCATGACACCATGCACGCTGCCCACACTGCCTGATCCTCAGTGAATGTTTCATCCAGATGAGCCATGTTTTGATTTTCCCTTCTTGAATCTTAATAAACTGGGAGGGCTGCTGTATATGCACTTCCCCACTCACCACATTAACACTGACAAAGTGGCCTGCACCAAACAAGCAAGACAAACGTCTGCAGTAAATCCACACCTCGACCTTCAGCAGTCTGGGACGGCAATGGAGCCAGGAAACAAATGTATTTTTCATGGTAGACATGTTAGAGCACGACAAGAACAAACCGGTTCAGAAAATGAATGCCCATCAAGTATTGATCCTCTTGTCTGTTGGGTAAATGATATCAGATTTTAAAAGACACAAATAACAACACTTTATTTTTTTGTGAGATGAAGCAGAGGAAACCATGTGACGTAGTGTATTTAATGGTTCTCTGTGGTGCTGTAACTTCATCACAGGTCAGCTTAAGAATGAATACAAATGCTGCACTTCAATAACATGCTCAAAGAAAAGAAAAATCTGACTGTTGGTAAGCATGCACTATTAACATAGACTTTTCATTAACATGCACAATAGCTTTGGGGAGTTTTCTACATCCCTTTTGATGTAGAAAATGTCTATATATATTTATCCCTCAAAGCACAAGTGCAATCTTATCTCCTTTTTTTCCCCAGTACACTCAATCACCAAATTACCACCGGTGTAATTGTAAAACTGTTTTCTCACACATACCCTTTAGACATGTATGTATGAATTTTATAAGAATGAGATCTGAGAAGTGGCAAAGGCTTCACTATCTTGTTCACGCACAGCTCAGTGCGAATGAAGACCAGCTATGGAGGGTGAACGTGACAGGATCAAGCCTGGGACTCACTCTGCTGGACTGCCAGCAACGTTCAGTCAACCCAACAGGGAACCCAGGTGTTGGAGAAGAGAGCTGGTGATCCTGAGTGCTAAGAAGAGCTGAATGTAAATGTGAAATACAGAGAGGTCTGTCAACAGTTAAACTAAGAGGGTTCTCGAGATTTGGACCTAAAATGTTAGTATTTCCCTAAAGATTTATATCTTGTGTTGTTGACCTATGAACTATTATTTTGGTTTATTCTCTCTTCTGCTTACATGGCTTATTCTATGTGTCAAAATCCCCCAAATGGTTATTTTCAACTATAATTACTTGCAATTCACTTACAGTTAAAAAGGAAAAGATTTAAATGTTATATAGCAGGAGGTCTTCTGTTCCATGCGTATATTATTTTATTGCTAAGGCAACTGAAAGATGCATTTTACCTTGTGACAGGAAGCTTATTTCCAGTTTCCACCCCCCTGCAGGCGGTTAGGTCCGCTGAAAACCTGTCACTCATTTTGATGAGCTGTCTACCTTGGAATGACATATAGCCAAGGTTGAGGGATCTAAGTCACCACAAGCATTAATTCATTAATAATATTACAGTTAAAAACATTCATACTACTCCATTCCTGTGTAAAAACTCTTAAATTCTGCTCTGGACATCTCTGCTCTCTACACCACCCTGGTGCTACTGAGGCCCAAATATCGAGAACAATAAAAAAAAGATCTGCTGGCTCCCATTTAGTTTGAAACATCCAGCACTGATGATGAGGCAGTTATCTGAATCTGATTGGCTCTTATTGGCCACGACTCAACACTAAACTGTGAATAAAAGCTCCACTTACAATTGCACTTTCATTTTCTTCTCGTTATCAGTGTCATAACAGAGAACCTTGCATTAAATCTTCCCGATTGTCGTTTCTCGCTCTTGATACTTTCACAATCCAAGTAAACAAATTCAGGGGAGCGGGATCAGCAACAGCAACAGCAGGCACATCCCCAGTGTGACCTAAAGGTCATGTGATTAAGTTTGTAGTAAAATCATTTTTATGTAAAAATGCTGTTTTGGAATGAAAAGGTAGGATGGATGAAGCCTAAATTAAGCTAAGCTAGTGTGATATAATGTATGCTGTCACGCTTGTCATTGTGTTAATAGCTATGACTAGATTGCGTTAGTTATACTGGGGTTGTATGGGTTAAGGCATGGTGTCAGCAAATGTGGTATTTTCATTTGTCCTCAGCAGGTTGGCGGCATGACCTTGAGTGACCTCAAACAGGCAAGTATGACAAAGAGTTGATCACTGGTTGGAGGGCGGTTTTCCTTTCTGTGGACCCTCAGACGATGAAATGAGGAACACAATATGGGTAGAAGAACCGAAGATTATGTTTTTAATTAAAATATATGTCAGTGGTCAAACCTTTACTTCATGTCATTTTGAGATTTTTAGAACACATGTCTTTGAGCATCTGGCCCAAAAGACAAGGTTAAATGTTTCCATCAGCAGTGCTGTTTGAGCGTAACTATAGCTCTTTCATGTGAAGGATGATACACTCCGATGATACACAGAAATTGTTGTTGACTTTTATCTGACAGGCTGGCACATGATGGATTTCTTTACCGTGAGGGCACCTTATGTCAAACATCTTCCTTTAAGGACAGCTGGTGAACCTAATTATAGGTGCTAACTCATTCAGTGAATATTCATCTAATAACCCTGCTGTCATACAAAAATGTCAGCGAGTATTTTGCTGACACACACGTTTGACACTCCAAATGTGTGGCCAGTTTTATTACAATATGCTTATTATCAATGTACGATCACTGCAACAGTAAATGATATATGAATAAAGAAGGACCACCTATTCTATAACAGAGTCAGCCTTTGTGTAATTAGTGACACCTTCCTTTGAAGACTAAAATTGCTATCTAGACTTGACCAAGAAGCTCCGTCGTATCTTCCTTCCGTGGAATATTTACTTCCCCTCTGGAAGAAAGAATGTGGTTGTCATATTTTCAACCAGCTCATAGTGCCAATGTTTGTCTGTCAGGCTACATCTGTCATAATCTGCTGGGTAAAAAAAATAACAACAACAATCTTTGCCAGCTAGAAAAGATGGGCAATCCTGTTGTCTGTTTATCTGCAACAAAAACATTTAAGTTCTTTTTTATGCCTGGCAAACCTGTGATATCACTATGGTATCACTATAAAAAAAAAACCCACAACATCAAACAGACAGGGTTTAATAAATGGTCAAATGCTTATACTGCTATGGTGTGTGTGCTGTAAAGAAGAGCCGTAAATACCAGCTCTGCATCACAATGTTTCCCACAAAACACATAAACAAAGCTGTTTCCACAAAACAAAAGAAAGATAAGCCGTGAGTACGTAAAACATCTGGCACGAAGCGGCAGAGGCAAACAGGGAGAGGAAGTCCATCATCTAAACACCCAGATATGTTTCTTATGAGCTGGTAAGAAATGATACAGACAGGAATGGTTGGTGTTAATAGGACGGTGCGCATCAACCTCCACGACCTTTATATTCGCTGCGATTGAACAATGAAAAGACAGTTTGTCACTTTTAAAAAAAGTGTCTTGAATTAATAGAGGCGACAGTGTTTGACAAATGAGTTTTAAACTTGCCACAGCCAATGCTCCCCACCAATAAATCTGCAATTATGAAGTAGTAACTCTTTCTAACTCTTTCAAGAAGAACTGATTTAAATGGGTCTGATTTGTTTCTTTTAACTAAAATTCCTGTTTGTTTCAGATATGAATGGAATGAAGTCATACATTCTAGATGTGATAACCCTAACCCTGCAGCCTGCTTCAACTGAGATACATTTGAGATATTAATGAATATAACATGCATAAAATGTGTAAACAGAGACAGAAAATATCTGTCAATCATTTCTACAATAATAAAAGTGTATGACTATAAGTGTATAAATACAAGTAACTAGTTGATCCTTTTTCCTATATTAGTCTTGATACTGTGATTATATAAAAAAAAAACTTCAGGCTAACAACACTTGACAACAGGAAGAGATATTTCAATCATATCTTCATTCAACACTGAGCTTATATAAGTCTGTATCTGACAGCAAGCTTGTTTCCAGCAGGGTAAACATCTGTGAACTAAAAACAGACTATAAGGCAAGGCCTTTTGATGATGCAGGCAGTTTTTGACTCTTGTTAAAGAGATGTGTCCAGGGGCTGCTGATCATTACAGCGACCTGTGAAGTGAAACGGTCAAAGGTGTATCAGCTGGCTATAAATGGCTATAATATATACTGCCAGCCTGCCAGTGGTACAGATAAAGTGCCCTCTGGAGAGAGCTTAGACAGCCTGGGCAGCAGCAGAGGAAGATGGAGCAGCTTACAGCTCAGCGAGGGATGTGAGGAGGAAAGGATACAAGGGCTGCTGATGTTTACAGAAGGCAGACCAAAGGATGTTTATAGATGGGAGCCGGGAGCTGGTATTTGCTGTGGCCACAGCGACAGTGGGGGGCAGTGGGAAAGAAACCTCCTGCAGAGATGTCTCTCAGGAACATGTTTAGCCAAGATATCGAAGGGGTGGGAACCATTTTGCTCGCCATCACTGAACCTGCCGCTGTGCTGATGGCCATGTAGTGACTTTCGCTAACCTCCTTTGTGTTTCCAGACACAAGCGGCATTATTTATAAGCTTATTAGACCATACATTCTGAAAGTGGTGTACTATGAGTAGGAGGTATATATTAAGCTGCCAAGTTGCCAAGCTGATAAAATAGTAGATAAAGGGAAGCAATCACATACTTTGATGAGCAGTGTATTTATTCCACAGCACATTAGGCCGTGTAGGTGAGGTCTTCACATAAAGAATGATATTGAATTTCTTTACACTATCCATTCACGTCTAACTTTGACACCTACACGACCTTGAAAGTTTTAATCGCTCAGTTTGACAGTTCATCCATGAGCAGAGCGCTTGTGAAACCTAATTAGTGACAGGAAAGCAGGAAATCAAGATGAAGCAGGGTGGATCAAGAGTGGATTGGATGGGGGGATGGACAATGTAATGTGATAAAGATAAGGTCAGAAACAAGAACCTTACAACTGTGACTGAGAGAGGAAGAGAGAGGCAAGCTGGCAAAGTAAATGAGGAGGTTTTTCTGAGTTATTCTTAAACACTCACCGGAAGCTTACGGAGAGACATACAGTACTCATGTATTTAAAGGAATCAAGTCATTTTCATTTGGGTTTAATATTTCATGTTCCGGACATTTTCATCTTGTTTTAGTCAAAGAAAAATGTAGGCTATGTTCACATTACAAGGCTTTTGTGACTCATGTCATGACTCATTTTTTCAGGGGTGTGAGGACAGAGATAACATTGTCGATTCTGATTTCCAAGTCCTAGATTAAATATGATAAAGATCTGATATATATGAATTTAAAGAAAAGACTATTGTATTTATGAAGGTGAACCGTCAATTTGAATCGAACAATGTGGCTGGTAATCTGAATGTAGCCAAGTTTTAGTAACAAAATCACTTAACATTTTAGTCCAGTTTAAATCAGGCTTAAAGTAACATTGTAGGATTGGGGTCCCCCTACAGTTGGTAAACGGTACTGTCTCCTCCAACTGACATAATATACGTCGCTGTAACATGAGCATTTGTTGACAAGCCAATGATACCAATGAACTCTGAAGCAAGACATCTAATGTATCCTCTGAGTGGGTACAGATGTCTGTGTTATAACATTTGATACAACTATGATTACATTGTTGTATTTTTCAAAATATGAGAGACAAAAACTAAATGACAAAAGAACGATAGAACGTTGCGTGAAGAAGTAACATCACCTCACTCACTGTCTTGCTCAATTTTGAATATTTAATACCACATTTCAGCCAAAAGACCTTTAAACATTATGGTTATCCTCCTGTTTCCTTTTTTTTTATTTTAATGGCGAGTAAGACAACCAGCTGCTGGCTGCAGCTTCAAGCTTAACATAAACATTTATCTTCTCACCTAACTTTCTGCCAGAGAGTAGAGAACTGCTCAACTGTTACATTTGAATAAAAATATACATAAACATATTATAATTTATGTCAGGCTGCTGGAAAAGTGATATAAATAATGACTCTTAACCCTTCAGTAACTAGTGACGACTAGTATGTGTGTCGGATGCTGGAGGTAAAACCAAAATGAAACATAACGCTGTCACTCTGGGGTGATATGGACTTATTTAGGAATCATATTGTAGCATCTAGAGAAAGAGGCCTTCTGCACAAGATGAAACATAGAGAAGTCCCCCCCAGTAGCAGCCTGAGTCCAGCCATACACATGAGGTAATAAGCCACCATGACACAGAGGACACATGGTGGCTAAAAAACATAACAAATGACAGATTGTTGTCCATATTGACACACACACATCAGATATCATTTTTCAGTCCATGTCAAAGGCAACAATATCACATGATTCCTCTGGTAGAAGAGATGCCATTGGAACTTTGCTCACCATGCACAGCTGGTGATTATGTGAGCAAAGTGAGCTCTGGGTGATCTCAACATGGTGCCTGGTAAATAAGGGCTTCCGCACGACTGTGTAATGTGGTAGGGAGGCTTTGTTGTTACAGCAGTGACAGCCTCTATTAGCAAGGCTGCCATGAAAACAAGCATATTTTACTGTTGGGAGTTTCATTGAGACGTTGAGCTTTTACCCCATGGACACAACTTCCCTGGGAGAGGCAATACTCGGATCACGCAACATGTTTTTAATAATGAAACCAGGATTCAACATCTGAGAACATCAGCTTGGACAGACTTGAAACAGCCTTAATAAATCGATGAAACGGCACCAAAAATCTCAAAATACTCCAGTAATAAGTCCAAAGTATGTTAATGTTTCTGATATCGTGATAATATCCACCCTTAAATGTGTATTAAGATATTGTGATAGTAATCAGAGTGGATATTTGGATTGTAAATACATTTGGGATAGTTGTTCATATATTTAAATAGGGGTGTACATACCAAGAAATGGCATTTATTTTGGGTATAAATATATTTGAAGCCACTCCTCTGTGCTGAGTGAGATGCTCTTTGATTGCTCGAGGCTCTGTGTAACTTGAGCTTTTGTCTTATGTTCGACTGGATTAAGTCTGTGATGGGATTTTATACTTTGTGTTACTAAGCTTCTGAATCCTTCATTGTCCACTGTAGAAAATGTCTATAGGTCTTCAGCTATTTTTGTGATCTCTTGAGCTCAGTGAGGTTATGTATGCTTCCTTCTTTTAAACTGGCTTTTATCTGACATCTTTTCAGGGTGACAGTTATTTGTCATGTGGAAAATGTTCATAGTGTGGTAGTGTCTGTACAGATACATTGTTTTTTGCTTGTTCGACATCTTTTCTCCTTTAAAATGTAGGCCCCTGATGCAATCTCGTATAAGCAGTTGATGGATGGATAGATGAAAATCAAATCAAATAAAAAAAAAATGCTTCCACAATTTCACAGTCTGCATGTCTCTCTCCTACATCCATGCTTATTTCTCAGCTGGCACTAACAGTGCAGTTTCCCCTATGATGGAATCTGTAGTTCTCACTTCCCTCTGCTCTGCTTCACTGAGGCTGAATCAAAACTACAGGTTTAGCCCAGAACAGAAGACCCATTGTTTGATACCGTCACAGATCTATGAAGGTAGCAAGACACTTCTCATGATATCATGAAATTGACAATTCTTCCTCACTAATTCTACAGCAAAAGTGAACAGTTTTAAATGGGCTATGTGTAAGACGTGCAACTAGAGTTTAGAACTGGTACTGCACCAAAAACACTGCATCAAAATGTGAAATATTAGAGAGTGTTGATCCTGAGGTCCAAATTCTGTACAAACTGAAAGACGGAGGGATCGATGTTTCCTTTACCTCCAATGACGTGGTCATTTTATGAGTAAATAAAATACATTTACTATATTCCAACAACTCAAGAAGACCAAAGTGTAATTCGGGGATTACATTATAGTTTGAAACACCTTATTCAATAGTTTTGCTTTTTTTTGAAGTAACATAAAATCTACTTTGTAACCGACTGTGCAAATGTTGCGTATGCCACTTAACATTTTGTAACTTATGGTAATGTGACTCTAATGGTCCATTTTATGTTCAGGAGCTGAGGAATTTCTTCACAACACTTTCAAAGGGCAATGTTAATCAGAATAAAGTCAGACGGGAAAACTCTGGTTTAAGGAATGAATATTTCGCTTTCTTTTTGCTAAAGAAGCGATAGTAAAACATGTGTTTCAGCATCGTAATGTAACAGGATATTCACTTTGAATGATATAAAAACAACTAAAAAGGTAATCGTGTCTTTTATTGGCGTTGTACACTGTAGAATTAATGGGTTGTGCATGTGCTGATGTGCTGGTTTTAGAGTGTGACACACCTGAATGAATACCTTATAAATGTTTTTAATGATAAAGTATTATGTCGTCATGATTAAGTGTAGAGAGGATCTAATTTAATGAGTTGCGTCACCATGACTGTTTAGTCTGCACAAGTCACCAACACTGACGCTGAAATGCTTGTTATTGTCTCGTGCTGTGTCCTGATTCTCTTTTATTAATGTCGTCCACACTTCACTTCATTCCACGTCACGTCATTTATTGCATACATACATAATGGAAGTAGAATAAGTAAACAGCATCTCTGTGACTTTTTTTTTCTTTCCCCCGTGTAGGATTGATATTCTTTTTTTTACAATCTTGTGTTTGAAGTTTCCCACAGGAACTGAATTTTCCACACCTAACACATGCACACACAGCAACAAAGACCAGGTTCAGTCTCAGAAAATAATTGTTTACAGTGAAAGAAAACCATCCACATTTCCTCAGGGGCTGCAGAGACTCTTTGTGCTTTCAGTCATGGAGATTTATCCATCCCACCACAGACAATGGCCTCCTGACCAGCAGCTCCTTCTGAACCCTTCTTTTCTCTTTCACCAGGTTTAGGGTATCCTCTTGAGCAATCCTAAGCTGGAAATCATTCACTGGCAGTTGTTGCACAGCATCTACCATTGTCAACAGCAGAGCTGGAGATGGGACTCATCAATGGGCTGTGTGTTATAGCTGCCATAAGGTTCAGAAACTGGAGGAGCCCCTGCATAAAGATAGATGTGTGTCTGAGGCGGGCTGGTGGGCAGCGCCGGCAGCCAGCTGTCTGTGTGATTTAACAGTGTGTGTAAATCAAGCGCGAGCCTGTGCTCGACCAGCCAGCCTCTTTTCAATCTCTCTACAAATCACACCACGCAGGCAATGTGAACGGGGAGGGGGGGAGTGCTATAAAAGCACCCCAAAATAATCATCCTCTGCAACTCTCTTTCTTATGCTTTCATTTATTAAGTAGATGAGCTGAAATCTGACATCCATCATAAGAGACAGAGGAAATATGGTCCGCTCCCACAACAGATTACATCAAGGTTTTTCCTCTTGATTTGTCATCTGTGGATTCATGTGTGCAGGCTGTCTCATCCTGCTCACCAGTGCAAAGAAAATTCAGGTGGATGATTGCGAAATCACACAAAATAGCTTACAGAGCTGCTGCAAAGTTTTTACAATTCCAAGCTTGGGAGAGAATTGTATTTATGATGTGTGAAAAAAAAAAAAAAAGGCTATTGAATTAGTACTCCTCCTCCTGTCAGACAACCTGTGTTGAGTTAGATATTAGACTGAACAAATGCCCGGCAGCGGGCAACACGATGATTCACTACCTGCAGATTATTCCACTGCTTTGCGGAGGCAGTTAAAAAAGTGAGGAAACAGACTGTGAAGGCCGCGCACACACACACACACGCACACGCACACACACACACGCACACACGCACACACGTTTGTGACAGCTCTCGCAGAAGCATAAAACATGCTGGAAAGCAATTAACTCTTCCCGAGCTGCCAAACAAGAGCTGCTGGTCAATACCAACAAAGTCTAGTTTGAAAAACAATACTAGTCGTGTTTTAAAAGCCCCTTGCGTCCCTCCTGTCTGTGTCCAGACTGGTGATAAAGTCCCACACAGCAATGAAAGCTGTTTTTACCACAGCTCATCAATGCACAAAACAAGCACATTATTCAAATAACACGCCAGGGTACATTTAAATAGACACAGTTTCAGCAAATTGTAATATTGTAACACAAGATTTAACCAAGGTTTTTATGTGGGCCTCAGCATAGTCCAAACATTACGCTAGAGTTCATCAGTATTCTTAAGGGACAGTCTGTGGCATTAATGAATTCAGGCAAGCATCCACTTTGTGAGATGGCTTTAATAGAGCGCTTCCCATTTCCATGAATGGTATGTTATAGATTTATTCAGATGGGATTGGGCTGGAGTTACTACAGTACTGCAAATTATCTGCACAGAGATGCTACGATTGTTCTTCAAAATTGTTTCTGAGGGCACTTAAGCTGCGCCGCATCTAATGGTATTTATATTCTGTATCATGTCCATCCAAGGTATGGTGTCATTTTCCCAGAAACATGTGCAAACAAACAATATTTATTTGAGTGGGATGCAAAATACACATCTCAACTCAACTCAACCCTGTCCAAACTACTGCAGCAGAAAAGGGTTTTTCGTTTTAGAGCCATTGTTTCTTATTTTAATTGGTAAAACACAAGATTTATTAAGAGCAGATGAGTCACCAGGAGGATTGCAAGTGTTAAAGCACACAACTGTCACACCAGAGACCAAAGTCTAGCTGTAGTTATGGTTAAGTAAACAAAGCACATGAATCATTTTCTGTATTAAACAAGGCTAGAACTTTTCCTAGTTTCCCAGAGAGGATAAAGCTGGGGGAGAAGTGAGGATCTTTCTAAGATTGCGTGTTTAAAATAGAGTGAAAATTAAGAGCAGTCGTCATCTTCTGGACCCAGAGACTATGCATGTTCAGTGCATACTACATGAAAATCTCACTTTCTACAGTTTGTAAAAGAAAGATGTACGTGACCAAGGTAAAGTATCAATCTGATTTAGAAAAAGCTGTGACAGCTAGGAAGTGGGTCAAAGAATCAATTACAAATTGAATTGAAATTTCTCGGAAGAAGCAGTTTTTACAAAAAAAAAACAAGTTGCTCAATCCTTTTAGACCCAGAGAGGTAATTCTTAGCTACAGCCACCTGGAATTAACCCAAGACCATTTTTCATCCAGTGAGGATCATACGTGCCCGTACATGGTCAAACCCAAGTGCAATATACATTATTAAATGTCCTCGTCTGTGCCAATGACGAGGACAATACAGTGACCTTTGAGAAAACCGCTGAGTTGCTTCTCCCTCATAGCAACCGAAGTGTATATGAACCAATCCTGTGTCAAACACTTAAATAATTGATTATCCAGCAAATGGAAGATGATTTTTACCAAACTGTGAATAGGTTAGATAACTGTTTTAAGTCTGCTCCCTGACCTGGGTTCTAAATGAAGAAGCAACTTGTTTTATCTGAAGAGGTTGGGCATTTACGGGACACCATTTCATGGAGAGGAAAACAAAACTAAACAAAACAAACAACTGCAGCCTGAGAAATAGACATACAACCTCTCTGCCATGTTCAACATCACACATTTTTGGAAAATAACAAATTGAGTGTAGAAAGACTGGCGCAAGCGTAATCTTTTAGGCTATACAACCATAACAGTGAGCAGAAACAGGCTGTCATAATTAATTTATTCACTAACTACAAAAACAACAACTTTATATAGGAGAGTTCAACTCACTACCTTTTGGAAATAAGTTAAAATGCTACAATACAATGTTTTAAAAAACAAAGAACTGGCAATGGTAAAAACCACTTGCTAGAGAATGTGATTAGAGCTACTTAAGAAGGATCTCCAGCATAATTACATAGGAATGGTAATAACTACCCACTAAAAGCTTTCTAAAGTCAAAACTCTCTTCCACTGCAGAGAGACAATTAGTTTGCTAACTGAGACTTTCAGATTGTTCTCAATGGCCACTTCTGCAGAGCGAGCGCCAGAAGAATGCCGTAGTGAATTCCACCACAAACAAACCAGCTCTGAAGCGTTTATAAGGAAAAATTACAGTGTGACCTCCTGAACGGCTCTCTGCTGGGAGATGTCTCCCTTCATTGCTTTCTGCCAGAAAGCATTACTGTCAGAGGAACTTTGTGGCTTCTGTTTTCAGTCACAGGTTGGTTCAGTTTAGGCACCAGAGCTACTTGGGTGGTTGCTGGAAACAATCATTGTTTAATTGACCTTTTCACAACATTTAGAGTGTGCAAAAAGGCAGAGAACCTTAAAGGAAAACCTCTCCCACACACATATGTGTCTTAGAAATGTTTAAATGTTATAACTGTTGCTGATAGAGTAGGGTATGAGATAACAAAGTTTAAATGTTCGGTCTTGGTTCAGGAGTGTCTTGAACATGAAGTTTTAATCGGCGCGCTTACATCACTGAATTCAGGTTACATAAATAAACGGCAGAGTAGATTGTCATGAATGGCACACTGTGACGCCAAATATCAGTTCATGGCCTCCAGTTGATTTCCACTGAAACATTTGCATGACACCAAGACATATTTTCAGGGGAAGAGAACAAAGGAATTGCTTCAAGCAAACACACCAGCGTTGTTGTACACAAATCTGTCTGAAGGAGGCGGACTCCAGCTGACAAGTGACAACCACAAGCCGTGAATAAAACATGATGTTTTCATAGAAAATACAAATCTGAGAATTCGGAGAGACTGATGCTTGTTGAGTGTGTGATGCAACTTGAAGGAAGTCTTGGTCGGGTCCACTCTCCCATGTTTTTTTGGAAATCTATCACATGAAGTTAATCCACTTTGCCTGCAGTCAAAATTAGCCAATTGGTCAGACAGAGTCAACAAGCCGTCATGACCTTTAAATGAAATGCCGTGATGTAATTGCCAGCCCCACGCTGGAGGATTTTCAAATCTGACTTGACGATTAATCCTGAGAAAGCACATACTAGACGATCCAGTCAAGACACAGGAACACACACTTGGCGTTCCAGGGATTTGGAATCTTACAGAAACTCGCGGGATTTGTGAGTGTTAAGTCTCAGTTTGGTTGTGATGCTTCTTGCAGGACACATTAAACAATACAATAACAATCATACTATAGCCATCCATCCACAATTGTTTCCCTCTTGTTTTCTACCATCCACTGGGCTCGGGGGAAGATGTTCCTCACATTTATCCTCGTCACGCTGTGGGCGGCCCGGTCAACTCGCTCTCATTGGTCTGATTGCGCTCTCACCCCAATCGCTGTTCAGTCATAAATAAATATCAAACATGTTTAATGCTCCCGATTTGAAATCGGGAAGACTCTGATGTGTCTTCATTATCGGATAATTTGGTGAGATAAAGCCTAAAATCGGAAGCACCCACGATTGTTGGCAGCACACATCACCCTGCTGACGTGGCTGGTTCCTCTCCAGACAGCACAACCTCACAGACAACCCCCTCTAACTAAACTCTGACAAAGACTCATATCCCAACATTAACAGCCTTACAACCACTTTGCATTTGATTCATAATTCATCTTGCTTAGTTTCCTCCCGTTGTTGATACAATTTACATTAGTGCCAGTCTTTGCAGACATTGGGGCAAGAAGGATGTTTGCATCTGCTGTTTTAAATATTTAAGGAGCTGGACCACAGTTAAATCTGGTCAAACTCAACAGGGCATTATCAGTACTTCCTGTGTAATTACTGTCGGGTTAAGCCAAATTGAGCATTAAGAAAATGCATGAGGAGATACCGGGTTTGTTTTTGCTGAGCAGATGCAAAGAGGAGCTTTGTGTCAACACAAAGTACAAGCGATTATTTATCTCTTTTCTTTTTCTGTAAAGGATCCTTTAAATAAAATGTATTCTTTTTTTTATTCCTCCCTGCTTTGTCTAATATTGCCCATACAAGCGCAACATCCCCTCAGCAGTGTTGAAGCTAGAGAGGATGTTAGGAATATTACTGCATAGATTTTAAATATTATCAGATGTTATTTGATCTGATGCAAAATTGGTGTAATGCAATGCAAGAGAACTTACACAGCAATGGCAAATAGCTTCATCTTCATATTTTCTAGAAATTAAATAAATAATTAGTAGCATACAAGCCCCTATATTGTTATGGTCTGCCACCTTTGGACATTTGCTTTTTACTGGTATAAACATTTGAGTGGATTTGAAGCTCTGCCTAGACTTCACTTTATCCACTTTGTGTCTTTGTCTTGTTTCCCTTCTTGTGATTGTTTTCTCCGTCCACTGCTCCCAGATTGTCTGTTTTAGTTTGCTGTCTTTTGCTTCACCGTGCTTCTGAATGCTGTGGGTGGTTGTGTTGTACAATCACCTCACTTGCTTTTTTGGACACTTGACTATATATGCTTTTGTTTTTAGTCACAGTAAGCCTGTATTTTGGTCCTCATTCGCAACATCCATGACAACTTTCAGCTTCTTGAAGCAGTCCTTAGTTAAATAGTCTTATTTTCCAAGGGAAATTATTTAATCAACGGTTTAAGAAGAAATAAATCTCTCTTTTTTGTGTATTACGTCAGTATTACACAACCTTTTGTGTACCTTGTTGTAAAGCATTTCCATTACTTCTGTGACAAAGTGATGAAATCTTTATCATGTAAGGTGAAGAAATGTCAGAATAATGACATTTGCATTATCAGTCCCATAGGCTTTTTTTTTTTTTCTTTTTTCAATTATTATTCCAAGGTTACTTTCAAAGTCAAATTTGAGACCTACATAGAGACCAAAGCATAATATCTTTTTCACAAATCCATGGGTCTTTAAAGGTCTTTCACCTCTATTTCCTGCTGGTGATGTGACTGATGACAGGAAGTACTTGTCTTTCACACTGTGTCTGATGTCAAGTGATGATGATGATGATAGTCACAGCAGGGCCAACGCTTGCTCAAACAAATCTGTCCTGGGTAGAAGGGATGGCATACAAAGACGGCAAGGCTCATATTTGCTGCTTTTACATAGGGACTGTCGTGTTTTTAGTCAGGCCTCATACCTTCTTAGGAACGATAGGTGATGAGTTGATGGTGCAGAAAGAAACCTCGCTGACACAGGACTCCGAACAAAAGGGGTTTTCATTCGGTTACAAGTCAGGCATCAGACCAAGCTTCTGCAGCAGCTCGGGAGAATGTTCCTGCCAAATCTCCAATCGCCCTCGTAAGAGCAGGGCCATGCTTTTAAAGGTTCTGTGACATCATTCTATACCTCACATTTGACCATTTTAGGTATTCTATCTCAATATAGAAACCACCTAGTGATAGGCAGAAAAGACCTGTCTCCTGTTTGTCCAGGTGCCTTGTCTATGGAAAACAAACATAGTTACTAAACTATATATGTATACATTCTCTGTACTGACCAGAGCCCAAACAAGGCAGTGTCCAGGCCTGACCTGTCGACCTCTGCTGTGGAACCTGTTGTAAACTGTCATAGGTGATACATCTAAACCCCAAAATAACTCTCCTGATCTTCTGTTCGCTTATCAATACAATGAAATGTACATCTTTAAGACAAAACTTAGCTGAGTTAATGTGTTCATCCAAGTGAATACACTACAGGACAATTACGTTTCCATGACTGCACCCCTACCTCCATACATACATACTTCCATTGGTGTACGCATGGTTGTTAAGCAACAGACCTACAACACTGGAGGGCACCACAGGGGAAATAATTTCTGACACAACATGGAGATGGTGGAGGTATGTGTCATTGGTGAGTTTCTTGACATTTAATAGTCTTAAAAGTCTTGTCTCAAACACTTCCAATGTTGAAATACTTGTCCTTGTGTTGTATTTCCGTCCCCATCAAGTCAGAAGACACTGTATACACTGCTTACATCCTGTATACCAGGGCAATTTAACACACTAAAATGACATCCACTTAAATTTAAAATATTAATTCATTTTGGAAATTCTTTTTATACTTAAGAAATGCATCAATCAAATAGTCTAAAATGGACAATATGAAAGTTCTGTGTACTGATGTGTACACAGAAAGGTCTCATCTGAAGGTAAGTGAACGTGTACGAGAAAGCTTTCCCTGCTCAAGGCTCTGTGAGTTTGCTTGATGAACAGACTTGGCAACTATTTTGACATGAAGTAAACACGTGTAACTAATAACCTCAGTAACACCTGCAGGCTTTGCATCCAAAAAGAAGAACCTTTGTTAGTGTGATCAGTAACACCTGTCTTTAAGTGTTTCCTGTCAAAATGATTGTTGAACAAGTCTGGTCGCCTTTTTGCCTTTTTCTCTACGGAGCTCCCCTTAGAGTACGTATCTTTACAACACCACTATAAACACTCATACATCATCTAGACCCTGTCTTCCCCTTGTCCGTGTGCCAGTCAGCATCTGTTTTGCATGTGGCCTCGCTCAGTCAGAAAGTAATTCCTCTTCCTCACCTCCTCCAACAACGATGTTCTCTGCTTCTCTTTCAGCAGCTCTGTCATGACGAACATAAATAACGCTGTCGCTACATGTACCTGGCTAGGGTGTGTGTGTTTGTGTGTAGTACCATAAAACAATTTGTGTTTCTCACGAGACCCAAGACTTTGCAGGACCTCCTGATTCTGAGGATTCCAGTTTGGCAGCCCTGATCTTGCTGTAGGGGGACAGCCCCAAATCTCCCCACAACAAGCCATTAAACCATCACAATGATGCCAAACATGTTAAATTAGGTTTAAAATCCTGCATAGTTCCACGGTAATTCACAAACTGTTACTACGAAGCCTGTTTAATTTCAGAAGGAGCTCTGCATCAGGAAACGTGTGGTTATCACCACAAATTAGCCTGTGTGCTGCCCTCGCCCTCCATTATCGGTGGAGGAGCAGCAGAAAATCCCCCTCAATGGTGTTTCACAGTGTGAGGTCAGGATTTTAGGATTTCATGAGGACCGGAGGACACACTTATCTTGGAAAAACAAAAACAAACATTTTCAATGAGAAAAGTGCTATTGTTGTTTTCTCACAAGAAGCCTACACATGGGCTTCTTGCTAAACAAGCAGGGACACACTTTGCAAAATCTCCTCCAAGACCCTTCCCTCCCACATTTCACCTCCACATTTAATCCAGAATTGCAGGGGTTAAAGTTCTGCTCTTCTCTGATGACAAGTGCCTGTTTCATCATATGATGGTATTGACCGATAAATAATTGAAAATGGTCTCCAGGTGTACCATAAACCTCCACTCCAGTTATTTATTGCCACAGAGCCTGCACCTCTCTCTCACTTACCTTTGAAATGAGGCTACCAACGGACGCCAAGTCTTGCATTCAAAGATGCTTCACTTGCAGTCAATATGCCAACCTAAACTGGGAGCTTGCCTGGACAGTAATGCATTTGAAGTCATAATAAATATTCATGTCTGGTGGCTGGACCCTCTGTGTTGACATAGCAGTCATGCTTGTGTCATGAATATCTATTAAAGTCATGGGTCATTCACTGGCATTAATAAATGAGATAATTCTCTTTTTTCTTTAGAAAATAAACAGATTATAATACATAATACTGTATATAGCCATTCTTTGTTCTTGTGAGTTCTAAACACACGTTCATGCCACACAACCAATATGTAAGATTTTCCTCAATGGCACATTTCTAAGAAAAACTAATCTAATAAGGTTTTTCCATTTTTATTGCTCCTCTTCTTCAAATCACATGTGTAAATAAATCATACGAATGACAGGTGCATCCCAGGATATCAAACATGTCTAATTCTGAATAATTTCAGCGGCTGGGTGACAAATTCTGCCTTGCTCCTTCACTATGCATAGCCAGCGAGTGCAGCATGCATACAAAGTAGGGTGTAGATTTAGCTTGGCTTGCTCTAGCATGGATCCCTACCTCCCTGCAAACCACCCTGCACTTCCCTCTATGCCTTCCTCTAGCTTCTCCATGCAGCTCCAGCTCTCTCCTGACATAAAAGGGCATGTCCTCTGAGGATCCTGTCTGTCTTCTGAGATTGTACATCCCCGAGATGCACAGCGCTGGCAAGGAAAAAAGAAAAAAAAAAGGTAAAATGTATTTTCTATATAGGATTACTACTCCTCCCTCCTTTGTATGAACACCCAAGTGAGCTAAATATTTAAAATTTCACAAAACGCAGTCATATTTTTCAGTCCCACAGTGGAGTCAAAGCAGCAAAGACAGTAATAAATAATAACGTGCATTTTCACATCATGAATGTACAATATAGAAAAATATCAACTATTACGTGTATAAAAAAAGCTTGACATTCACAAAGATTTTTTTTGTTATATTGCAGCATGACTAACATGTTATACTGTAACATGTACACTGACGACATTTCATACCGCTCAGACATTTAGGATGTGTTCAGTCTGTCTCTGAAGGAGCTGCCCAGTGCTGTGATGGTGTCCTGCAGGAGGTGGGACAGGTTGTCCACCAGAGATGATAGCTTGGCCTGTATTATTCTCCTCTCTCCCACCACCTCCTCTGAGTCCATCCCAGGACCAAGCTGGCTTTTCATATCAGTCTGTCCAGCCTCTGCTGTCACTGCCCCAGCAGACCACTCTATAAAAGATGGCTGTTGCCACAGCATCATCCGGCCCCTCTGGAAATCCACCACCATTTCTTTAGTTTTCCCCCCATTGATCTGAAGGCAGTTCCGCAGGCACCAATCCAATCCAATCTAATCCAATCCAATTTATCTAAAGTAACACCAGTCCACAAAGGCCTGTATCAGTTCTCTGTACTCCCTGTTGTCATCATCTGTGATGAGGCCCACAACTGCAGAGTCATGAGAAACTTCTGCAGGTGACAGGCGGGGGAGCTTTGGAAGAAGTCTGCAGTATACAGGGTGAAGAGGAATTGAGCCAGAACTCTTCCCTGTGGACCCCTGCACTGTCCAACATGTCCTTGTCCATGAGCTACACACAATCCTGGCTCCTCACAAATTGGGGTCAGTTGGTTAAGTAATCCACAATGCAGGGTGAGCAGTGATCCACTCCAGCATTCTGGCTGTATGGTGCTGAAAGCACTGGAGGAAATCAAAAAACATGATTCTCACAGTGTTCCCAGACTTCTCTAAGTAACAAAGAGCTCTGTCCCGTAGGTAGATGACAGCATCATAGTTGAACTGCAGCGGGTCAATCGCTGGTCTCACCAAGGGGCAAAGGTGAAAGCAGATGCTCCAGGGCTTTCATCGGATGTGATGTTATTGCCACTGGCCTGTAGCTGCTGAGGTCCTTGGCGTGCGGTATCTTTCGCACCGGTATCACACAGGAGGTCTTCCACAGCTGTGGAACTCTCCCCAGCTTCGGGCTCATTATTCAAAATGATTCCCATAATTCTGCATAGCTGGTCAGTGCAGGATTTGAGGGGGGGAATGCTGTGTCTGCAGCTCTGCAGGACATCACAGGCTCTATCAGCATCAGCAGAGAGAGGAACGTACGCGACTCTTGCAAAAACATGCAAAAATTCTCACAGCAGTTAGTGTGGTCTTGTGCTAATCCACAAACAGTTCCGTGACCGTGTCCAGAATAGCCCACCATGGACACGGAACTGTTCGTGGACTCTGTGATCAGCATGATAATGCAGTGCTGGCACAGGTAAGTAGTGTCTCCATCTCATATGGCGCTGTGCTCCAGCATGGTTTCCCCATCGCCTTCGACTCAGCTCAGATCAGTTTGCTCCTTGGGCGACACATCTGTGCAGTGGAGCACTAACAGATGATCCTTATTGTGAACAATAGGAACTCGGTCGGAAAAACAAAACAAAACACAAGCACACTTGTACTTGGTGTCTGTGGTACACAGTTTAAAAGGGTAAAATACACCCAAAAAAGCAGCAGGAAAGGTAACAAAATGTAAGAAAGGTAAGCTGAAAAGTGCTGCATCGACTGTCGCTTGGGAGGCAGCAAATTAAACTGCAGTTAATAATTTGTGAGTTTAGCCACACCAGTGCCTAATTACCCCCACTTGGCCTTAACCTGACAATTCTGCTGCCTTGGGGAATCACAAGCCTTACTCGAATAATTGATAAAGAAAAAAAAAAAACAAAGTGGGAGAGAAAGTTCTTTTGTTTTTGCACAGGTGCTATGCCAAGTTCTGATTCAGTGTTGTCAGCCAAGCTGAGGCCATGACTCACACTGTAGCTCAGAACTTGTTCTCTCTGCTTGGTGTGCTTAGAGTTTGCTCCAAGGCCTCTGAGGTGCTGTAGAATAACTTCTTAACGATAATGATAAGGGTAATGTACTGTAAAAAAACATCCATGAATAAAAATAGTGCAGGGACTGACACCAGGATTAATGAACAGTCTTACATTTCTACAAAGACAAGACCAGTTCATGCCTAATAAATATTGCTTAAGGTTCTTAAATAGACACTACATTGTGAATATATGAGCATGAACAGTTCAGAATTTCTACTCGTATCTAAAGGTTAGGAAATGCCTCACACCCAAAAATACAAGACTTTTGCGAGTGTGGTTCCTTGTTGTTGGTTTATTTTTCTTCGGAGGTGCATTCGTGTTTGTAATGCCTGTTGATACTTTGTGCAGAACTCATGATTATTTATTTGCTATTATGCAAAAAAAACTAACAGTTGGATTCAGTGTTGCTGGGAGCATTAAAGAGAACATTTTGTCACATTTGCTTTGGCTATATTATAAAAAGTAAAAGGTTATTTTATGCCCTGTCTCTAGTAGTAGCTCTATCACCATCCTGTTTAGATCAATGTGCCTATTGTTTTAAAATGTCAGTATCATTTTTGTGGACTGAATCTATTCCTCATTTAAACTATATTTAAGCTGTGAGTGAACTACTTGAAAGAAAGTCCTCTATGTCCCTCTGCACAGTGATAGATTTTAGGGTCTGGTTGCATAGATTGCAAATAGAATATAATGTATATGGTTAAATAATAATATTTTCCAGAATATCAGATGCCTTTTCCATGAAATGGATATTGCTTAAGCTTTATTTTCTGCTTCTATTGCAAAAGCCTGCTCCCATTTTTTACCCCTGCCCTTCCAAAGGCCTCGTCTGCTCTAATTAGCCAGCTGTAATTGGTCAACCGCTTCCAGCACATGTAGGAAATCTCACACCTATTGACCATTAACGGATTCAGATAGAACTCTGACAAGCTGCGGAAAACAAGTGTGATAACAACAATAACGAGGCAAGGACGATACTTATTTTAGCCAGAGGTCCGACAGCGAGGAGGAAAAAAAACTGTAGATGTAGCTGATCCACACCACTTCTCTCCTACTGTACAGCTGACCACATCCAGGGTTAAACAAGGTAAAAGACCAGCTTCATTAAGCTCCAAAACGTAATCCATTATAGGATCATTTAAGCTAGGGTTGGTAGAGCACAGATCAACTAGACCAGTTCCAGACCAAGGCTTCAGCAGTTAGCGCCATGCCCCAACAGTAGCAACATATTATACGATCAATAATCTGCCTCCTCTTTTCTCCGGGTCCTCCGGTTTCCTCCTCCAGTCCAAAGACATGCAGATTTGGGGATAAGTTATACTGGACACTCTAAATTGACCTTCTCAGGAACATACAATTTTAAAGATTATGTGACATTCAATTTTCAATTCAATTCAATTTTATTTGTATAGCGCCAAATCATAACATACATTATCTCAAGGCACTGTACATAGACAACATCAAAGAGAGCAGAGACCCCCAACAGTTCACACAATGAGCAAGCACTAGGCATCAGTGGAGAGAAAAAACTCCCTCTTAACAGGAAGAAATCTCTGACAGAACCAGGCTCAGAGATGTGCGGTCATCTGCCTCGACCGGTTGGGGTGAAAGGAAAAATGGGGGATAGTGGAGAGGTGGGGGACAGAAAATGGGGGGAGAGAAAGGACAAGAGGGAGATGAGGGAGAGACAGAAGAGAGAGAGGGAGACCAGCAGCAGATACACAACAACTGTATCAGGTTACAAATTTATACAGTTACTGATATCGACTTTTTAATTTACAAAATAATAATAATGGTGACGATGAGCGTAGCCTCGGAAACTGGACATCATCCTATAGGTCACATTTGTCCATTTTTGGTATTCTAGTTCAACACAGAGTCCACTTCAAGGACTAAAGATGGACCATCTTCTCTTTCTCCAGTTTCTGGAGCCACGGTTGCTTACATCAACTTATTCTATATTTCCTTGTGGTCATAAATATTACCATGCACAATAACCGATTTGACAGCGATACCATTTAGTCCAAACAGGAAGCATCTGTGTTCTATTCACAAGCAAAGTCCAGAACTGGCCCTATATAATACATGTTATATAAATACCATTGGTGTCTGTGAGTGTGTGTGTTGAATCCAGAATCAATGTTCTCAAGATACAAATTAGCTGTTATTATGTTTTCCTAAGTCAGATACTTCAGGTGTACCCCGTCTTAAGCCCCTATGTCAGCTGGGATTGGCACGTGCCCCCCGTGACCCTCATGTGGAGGATAAAGCGGTAGAGGATGGATGGATGGTTAACCGTCCTCCATAGCTAACAACTGCTCAGTATTTTGGGATTGTCATACTTTTCACACATTGTTGATAAAACTGCCATGATGTGCCATGGACACAGGAACAGGTTGGGGTAGTATTGTTAGGAAGGAATACTGTTAAAAATAAATTTTACTTACTGCTTCTTCAGCTCGTTATCATTGTTATTTGACATTGATTAAAGAGAAACCTTGCTCTCACTTTTAATAAGACGCGTTTCCTGGGGGGAGATGTCCTCCTCATCACACCTGTGACATTGTGATGTCAAAGTCACAGTCTGAAAACTGACAGGTTTCCTGGGAGTGAGCTCTCTGTGCTTTTTCACAAGGTAAACGTTTTACATACATAATCGAAACATTTATAACTCACTAGATGAAAAAGGAAAATACTGAAACAGAATAATATGGTTCTTTTAAAATTCTGCCACAGGCCCCAGCCTGCCTTGTTTGAAAGCCCACAGCAGAACTAAATGAATGAAGGGCAAACCACAATATGGACCGATTATTATATTGATTTTGTTTCATGCACTTTTTTGCTTGCGCACACTCTAAAGAAAACAACCATCCATTATGTTTAGCTGGAATCAGATTCTGTTAAAATTCTAAACACCGTCAAGACCCCTAACCTCGCAAAAGAGCAGGTTATTAAAATAATATCCAAGGAGCTAAATGTGAATCTTTCCTCCTGGTCATGTTTTTTTTTTTCCTAATTGTTAGAGCAAAGACATTTTACAGCCAATTATGCAGGTTTCCTGGTGCTGGTGATTCTGCAGAGCATGTGTTTCGCAGTGGAAAGTTACGTGCAAGCGACACCCTTTCTGGTATGTGAAGGTCACCATTGTTCTCAAGCATGTTCAATGCCCCATGTCTACATTTTCAAAAACCTTCAAGGATTTCAAGGATGTCTCGTATAGGCTTCAACCCATCCATATGTATTTTAGACTGGTTTAATCTGATTCGCTTTAATGTTCCTTTCAGCGTTTTGTTTTAATTAAAAGAAATAAAAGTGTTTTTACTCACATGTATAGTTGTATGTGATTCTTTTCTTGATTTCATTTAGCATGTAGTTAGAAAACATATGCATTCTATGCTCTACCATGTCCTGGCTAAAGTAGAAGTTTCTTCCTAAACTCCTCACATATATTAACATTTTATTTCTTTGTTGTTTTTTTGCTGGTCACAGCTGTTCTTGTTTAAAGCTGAACTGAAATATGGACAGTACATTTTTTATTTGCTTTGACTCGTGAAAATTATTTATCACCATTTTGAATATATGCATTTCCAACGATGTTGATGTTGCAACTGCAAATTGATTGATGGGATATTTTGTGTGGATATTTTGGCACTAAAATGAGCCCATAATATCACTTCACTTCCTACTTTGTGGAAGCTGAAAAGCCTGCACTTTCGGAGAAGTAGGCCAGCGCAGACAGTGACAGCGCCAGTGAAAACTGTCTCTCATTTGTGAGTCGACCACTGTCCGTCCACTCTGCAAAGACGTGTTGAAATATGAAAAATGACGGCTACAGATTCATGATAAAAGGTAAAGAGACCTTAAGTTTTTCTTCAGCTGTGGGAGTTTAATTAAAGCATAATGTCCCTTTGGAAAAAAAACAAACAAAACATGTTGATTTTTCTCTATTAAGTCTCAAACTCCTGCTGCATCATTTGGACCACAGGCATAAAGCAAATAAATTATAAAACATTTCAAAGCACGCCGATAAGATGAACTCATCAGGACGGAAAATGTTAATAATCGATGTCACACCAAAAGTTTCTTGTCCTGTAGCTACACACGAGACACACGGACGCACACAGGGTTAAATCGCGGTAACCATGGTAATGTGCATTACCTGACGGGGTTAGTTGTGTCTGACAGGGTGGTGGGTGTTGCATTATGCAGACGAGACATGTCAGCGCCACGCTGACAGTCATGCTGTGGGCAGTGACAGTGACCACCCTGGCATCTCTCTGTGATGGTGGGGCGTGTGTGTGAAGCTGGTATTCCTTATGTTGTGGGGACCTAAATGTCACATTATGGGGACACAAATCAAGTAATGTAATAATGTAAATACTACACTTTATGGTGAAGACATGTTTTAAAGTTATAGGCTGAGGTTAGGGTTAAGATTAGGCCAGTAGTAGTTATGGTTAAGGTTAGAGTGAGTCTCCAGGAAATGAATGTAAGTCTATGCAATGGAAACCAGTGTGTGTGTGTGTGTGTGTGTGTGTGTGTGTGTGGTGTCTGTTGTACACAGAGCTCAGGTGCAACATGGGCAGATTTGTAAATGCTGATACATGCTTTGCGGTGCCAAATGTATGTAAATGCTCATTTGTAATTGCTGCTGTGTGTGTGTGATTACATGGGACGTGCAGTGTTGTGAGAATGTTCCTAATGTATAGTAAAGTATCATGCTTTTTTGCTTCTTTTTTTTTTTTTTTTCCAGACATATCAACAAACACTTTGTGAAAACTTTGTCTTGATATTTTTCCATTTTGACTTAAATCTAAGACGCATCATGACCCAGACTCATTTTAAATAAGCTTGTCTCATTTTCGGTGTTTCTTGCATAAGTCTGCTGCTTCTTTGAAAGTCCTCTTGCGACTCATAATTATAGTTTAATGGGGCTTTAATGGGGTTAGAGATGGACATGATTAATTGATGTTTTGTGTCATATGGATTTTCAGACAGGGAGACAAACAGCCTGAAGTATTAGTTGGCTTGTTTGGAGTAAATTTTCTTACATTTCTGTTCCACTAAGACCGTTTTTGGTGCTTTACATTTGCACAAAGCTTCACTTCCTTTATTCATCCTGCCCATAAGCGGTGGGACAGATTGTTAAAGGATTATTATTAGATGACTATAAGCGCTGCTGCTGCTTTTTGAATGGTGGTAGAAATATAGTATATAGTATTATATACTAATCCACAGACCATTGCATGTTTTGTGCCTTGTAGTTTGTAAAACTCGAATGAAGTTTTAATTTGCACGACAAATTGGACATTTCAAACTGTCATCTTTCCCCACCATGCTTAGGCATATCTAAATAAATAAACCTATTTGTTCTCTGTAATTCCTGCTTCGATTTGGTGAATCCAAACCTCAAGATTATGTGTCACAACGGGATCAGAGGTTTGTGCCACAGATTTTCCAAGTCCACACATCCGGCGTGAACACACAAGGCCAGCGCGCGACCTGCAATGCTGCACACCATGACTTATGTCTGCACAATAAACCATCTTTTAAAAAGAAGAATTTCAAGCAGACAGGCTGGGGATGTATGATAGATTAGTTGTGTCAGGTTTTATATCACCCATTTAAGTTGTCATCCTCCACAGCAAACAGCCTTGGAGGGAGACAAACTTCAGCGGATTTCAGCACGACCAGCACTCTCCTTCCTCTCCTGATTGAAATCAAGCTGTTGAATATGATTGAGAGATTACAGGTGTATAACAAAAGCCAACTGCAGAGAATGGACTGCACATCATCTGCCTGTGCAGACATCATGTCCATTCCAGTGTGCCCCACTGTGTTTGTCCTTTTCCCACTAGGTATTCATCAATATCAGCCATTCTTAATAAACCCATTCTGGATTTCTCATCGTCTCTTATTTGAGCCTTACCTCTCGCGGCCCACCCAGCTGCATCCCCGCCTCTCTAATGGCATTTTCTCATATCAACTGGATTATCAAATCAAAATTCCAATGATGGATAAATCTGCCTGAGCTGATGCGCTGCAGTGCCGTCTGCTGCTATCAATCACCGTGTTGCCAGGTGATTGTTTCCTGTTGAGATGTATGACATTATGAGGTCTATTTGAAGGCCCAGCTGAGTAACAATAGAGACAATTGCTCAAAGTCACTTTTCAGCATTGTCCTCCTTTATGTAATCTATGCTTTCCTGGAAAAAACTGTTTATAGCTCATTGTTTCTCTTAGGCAAATTGTTCTCGCTATGAAGACCAGACCGTTCAGTCAGTCACAGGGTCGCTGTGGATCGGGAGGGTTCATGTTTAAGAAACCTGAGCCTAAACTGCCTCTGTGCCATGAGTATGTGAGTGTGTGTTGAGGGCTTAATGTGGCAGATATTGCAAAGCGCTTTCAGAGGTCGATAAATCTATAAATGCTGTTGTGTATATTGCAAGTGAACTCCATTTAACATGCACCATTCACTGTCTCTGGTTCTGCTTATCATTGCAGTGTAGGAAGACACCACTTCTGCACAGACACACATGTTTTTTAAGTGTCTTTAAGGGTAAAACTATTTCAGGCATGAGATTCAGGAATATCTGCTTGTTTCACAAAGTCCTTGAGACAAATGCAGTCAACAAGACTTGGCAGCGTGACTGCATCCACTTCTGTAAAGAAAAAGCAGGCTGACACCAGCAGCATGGGGTGAATATCGCCAACATGCAAACCACGGAAAATATTGAAAACAATGGAAAGTTTTGTGAAAAGAATTCGGTACTACAACAAAAAGAAGTGCTGTGATGTTGACATTTTGACTTTCTAGTACTCAACTC
The DNA here is from genome assembly GCF_019176455.1 of Solea senegalensis. NCBI lineage: Eukaryota > Metazoa > Chordata > Actinopteri > Pleuronectiformes > Soleidae > Solea > Solea senegalensis. The sequence goes on along the minus strand of NC_058035.1, from coordinate 10,739,137 downwards.
AGTAGTTGTTGTTACATTATTAAGTGAGAACTCAGTGCTCTGGGATTATCTATACACAGATGTAAACAAAGAACAAAAATAATGACTACCCTACATACGCTGTTTTGAGAAATACTGACAAACAAAATGCTTCTTTAAGTATAGTTATTTGGCTTTAGTTGTGTCAATATGTCACATCTGTCTCGTGTCATGTTTTCTTTTTTTATACTCATCACATCCAGTTTTATTGGCACAGCTTACGACGCTGCTGCTGCATTTTTTACAACAACCGGTTGATGAATGCACACTCAGGAGGATGCAGCCCATGGATTGGGACATTGTTTGCTGCCCTAATTACCCACACCTTAACTCACCTTTCTTAGTTAAACTCAGATCTAATTCTATTCTCTGTCAGATCTCTGCGAAGTGATCTTTCTGTACGTTTGCCCTATTTGACTAACCACCCGTGTGCCAAACCCTGTCTCCATCTACTAAACTGAATTTTTCAGTTTACTAGATTCAAGGTCACAACTTGTCCTGTATATTTGAGTTCACCTGCACACAGAATAATGTTTCTTAATAAGAATTCAAAGGCTCTGTGTTTTTATTATCCTTGTGTCATTCTGAGCTGCAGCTATGGAATAATAAGAACCGCCAAAATCTGTCAGAAGTCTTTATTCAAATAGAGTGTTATAATAGTTTCTATGTATTTATTTATTGTGCTAAACTTTGTTTTAAAACAAGACACATGAGGGAATGATGGAACAGCAAAGTTATTCTACTCGCCAGTTAAAATCTATTGCTTTGTCACTTTGTAAACTCCCTGTGAGGACTTTCTATTCATGATGGGTTTTTCTGTTGACAGAAGTGGATCTGATCCTTGTGCAGCATAAGGAACCATAGTGAGCTCACTACATGCTGCATTAGTGAGACCTTTGCGGGCTTATTATCTTATTTCAGGAATCTAATCATTCCTTCAGGAGACTGAATGAAACAATCATCAACGTAACCTAACTGAATTGTTTTTCTCAAAGCCAAAGTCTAAAAATTGCCATTAGCTATTTGGACATCACTCATTTAGCATCCAATTTATCGAGATTGATATTTATTAATTGAACCTTAAAGCTGAGACTGCGTCCAACTTTCACCTGCAGCATTTTCAACATCCACATGACTGCCCTTAGACTTACTATACATTCATTATTATTCCACGTATGTGGAAGTACTTTTAATTTCACTAGTTGATTAGTTATTCATTTTGTGCTGATTATATCAATTAATTAATTTCTTTTACAGTGTTGATAAAGTAGCACCTTGGGACTCTGAAGTTAACAACTTGATTTGGTTCTATTCTCTGTAGAAACCTCCCTGAAAGCAGTCAATATATGTAGCAATGCAACTAAGATGATAAACACAATTTAATGATTAATTCTGTCTCTTTTATACACTCTAATATTGAAATTAGCATGCACTGGAAGGCCCATTACCCGATTAAACACACAGCCTTTAGACCCTGACTGAGTTTAGAATGAAATCCATGACTGAGAAATTCAAATTAAATTATTTGGGCATAAACGATGCAATTCCAAGGTTAACGTGACTAATAATTGAACGGCAGTGCACAAAGCTATTCACATTTAAATGAATGTAACCAACGGTGTTAGATAACTTAAGATTTAAAAGAATTTATTCACAAACCCAGAGATGCGCGTTTAACACACATTATGCACGTCACAACTCTCTGAAGTCATTCTTGCAAGAATCAAGCAAGTCAAGTCCAGTCCCTGCTTTAAACCAAGCAAGTTACGAGATAATTTCCCAGATATTCAACATTTAAATATGATATAAAGACAATTATTTTGAACAAAGTTTATCATGTGTTTTACTCATCCAGTATATGGACTGCTTCATAGTCCCATGCAACCGAAATGTTCATTAAAAATCTATAATTAACATCAATAAAATGAAAATTAATAACACTAAGAATACTGACATTAGGCCTACATTAAACCGTGGAAATGTATTTCAAATATGAATCTAACCAAAAAAAAAACAGCATGTTTTACGTGCTAATCATAACCAGCTTTTAGACGTTGGGATTTGAAGTGTCGAATGTAATTTCACACAGTCTACACACTAACTCAATTTTTGAGTAAATATTCCATGAGTCAAGTCATTTCGAGTTAAATCTAAATCAAGTTAAGGCTTTTACTGACGTGAGTTAATCCTTAGTGCTCACGCGGCACAGATCAGTTCCGCAGGTGCACCTTTGGTCAATTACCGCGGGAATAATACACAACTCCTTATATGGACGTCCTGGGTGTGGGTGTGTGTTTATAGGTCACATCTTCACACTTTACAAAATGCCTTTTTGTTGAGTCACAGATTCATTTTTGAAATGGGTGTGTAGTACAGACCCAAATGCTGCACAATACAGCGCAGGACAGCTGGTAAATGTCCTTATTTAAACCACAGGCCGACAGAAACCAGAGGAGCTGAGGCAGAAACGCGGTCAGGGACAGAAGTGGGAGGTGAGATACAGGGTTCAGACAGAGGCAGGCCGGTCAAGGACAGCCAGGGTCAGAAATAAACACCAGAGAGTCTTGCATGAGGGCTAAGAACAATCTGGCAAAGGAGTGAGTGAAGAGCTGGAGTATATAGGGAGTGCTGATTGCAGTGAATGAGGAGCAGCTGTGATCACAGGTGAGTAGCGTTGCCATGATGAGGAGGTGTGTCTTGGCAGATAGAGTGGGGCGGAGTCAGGTGAGTGGAAAAATACTGAATGAACTGTGACAATTTTATATCACATATTTATAAAAAAAAAGAAAAGAAGAAACAATCATTGTGCAGAAGTCACAAAATAGACAGTTATAAGCAAACTTTGAACTGCGGTGTATTTCCAAATTTCACAAATTCATCGTTTTTCATCAGATTATCTATTGTTTGTGCTGGGGAAAGAAAGGGTATAAAACACTCTATACTGTACTTTCTTATCGCCTCTGTGTTTAAGAGTCAAGTTGTAACATAGGAATGGAAAAAAGCAGTTTCTAAAGGTTAAGTTTGCAACGTAAGTCAGATTCCAATCAAGTCACGTGACTCAAGTCCCCCACCTCTGCACAAATTCACCTGAGCTCACTCTTACAACGCATTCCTCACTTCACATTAAAAAGTGTCAATGTAAAGTTTAAAGGTCATAGATGAAATTGCCTGGTGCCTGCAATAACATTCAAGAATATAGACACAGGAAAAATAGGGGTTATTTATGACCCATGCCCGTGGCAAAATGAGCAAAGCACACGTAGTAAAGCCATGCATATCTCAGGGCAGATAAACCAGGGCACTTCACGCATAATGAAATCACAAAGTCCCTTTGATTAAATTAAGGATCTTAAGTTGTGTTGCGGCTGAAAGAGATTCTCAGTCATGCGATCGATTCCCTTCGGCTTTTGACGTCTAGAAATCGAAGTCATTTCTGGAGAGGGATGTAAATAAACAATGCAACAGCGGGAGGGAAGATGCAAAAGATAAACCGGGAGGAAAAGGGACTGATCTTTCTCCAGTGAGCAAGATAAGAGTTAAAGACTTCAGACGTACTGAAGAAAAATAGAGCGGAGTCAGTAAGTATTTAAAATTCCTTGTCTAAACACATACTGTTGAGTTCACTGGTGTTTTTATTTTGTAAATAATAGACTACATGTTTAAAATACTTTCAAAAATGAGATAGCTTGTGTATATAATCCCTAACATGTAGAATTAATCAACCATTTGAATAAACACTCAAATACATTTTGGCAAAGAATTTCACTCAACGAAAAACATTCAAAACAACACATTTAGATTTATTTCCGCTCAACTTTTGTTCTCCAATTTGTTAAAACCCATGTTATTGAGACATAATGAAAAAGTAGTGAACATAGAATAAGTGTTGCAGTGATAATTTTAGTGAATGCGTATGATTGGATTCTATTATTATATTATTACTTCCAAGGATATCAAACTTCCGATAGTAGTGGCATAGACATCATATAAATGTGTATGTGTTACAGACAGTGAAAAAACTTTGCACTTTTTTTGTGCAATTTCTTTTTGTACGTTTTTTCCAATCCAAACAAACAAGGTCCAACATCTCAAAAACTGAATTTTTGACACTTGTTTGAAGAAGGTGAATGTCTGCACACTGGTGTTTAGCAAAGTCACAGTAGGAAGCTCGTGCACTTGGCAGCTTCAACAGGATCATGACCTGCCTTATGTTTCTGAGGTTTGATTTCTCTCCAGCACGTTCCCTGAGGTCATCAGAACAAAGACCCTCGATGACCCCTGTCACCGTTTTAAGACTCCAGGCAGCAGCCCCCGGTTATGGAACTTTTTAGACAGGTTTTACTTAGGGTCGATCATTGCATTAGTATTTTTTTTTTTTTATGATTGTACAGCAATGATTTTTTTTATCTGTGAAAAGTGCTACATAAATAAACCTTTTACTTACTTACCTACAAACCTCAGGTGAGGAAGAATGCGAACATTAATATCCTCACATGGTGTCTAAAGAAATGCACTTATTCAGTGACATGACCTTTGCAGTACAAGTGCCCGCTCACTGCTGGTTGCAGCTTTATTATTAGGCTATTATTATTCCATCTGGACCAATAAGACTAGTGCTCACGTGACACAGATCAGTTCTGCAGGTGCACTCTTGGTAAATTGCCACGGGAATAATATACAACTCAACTCCTTATATGGACATCCTGGGGTGTGTGTTTATAGATCACATTTCGTTATGATTCATTTGAAAAACAGGAGTGGCGATAATTATGCAGAAGTCACAAAATACACTGCTTTTCTTTTTCTTCTTGTTCATAAAAATGAGCCAAGTGAACTTTTTACTGTGACGTATTTCCAAATATGACAAATGCAATCCGATTTTGTTTATATTTTCATCAGATTGCACATAGGTTGTGCTGGGAAAAAAAAGGACACAAGGCACTATACTGCATATTCTTGTAACATAGTAATGGTCTGTGTTCTAAGGGTTAATTTAACTGTAAATACGGCGTTGTTAATCACAGTGGATTAAAGGGTCCACAGCTTTGAAATTCACTTCGGACCAACACTGCTAATAGAAGTTGAAGTCTGAAAGGAGTTTGTCACCCTTCATTCAGTCTCCATTATTCTGCCACCACTTCTTGCTTTGAGTGAAATCCTGTCATGGTCTGTGCTTTGAGTGTGGATTCTCACTATATCAGAGGAAGAGATTCTGGAGTCCAAATAACAGCTTCATCCACGACACACTCTTTGTTATATGAATCTCTTTGTTGGACCCATGAAATCTTTCAAACGGCCTCACTCAAAAACAATCATTCATACAAATTACATTATTCAACTGTGAAGAGTGTGTGTGTGTGTGTGTGTGTGTGTAGAAACCCAAGGTGATAATCCACTTAATTTATGAGCAGAGGGAACATCAGTCAATGAAGACTCAAAGATTCCTCCTCTTTTCTGCGGCCATGGTGAGTTGTGAGAGGAAGTGTATTATTACCTGTTTACTACTGCTATTAAAGTGTGTTTCAGGTTATAGAAATGCAATTTGACAGAGCCTTCACCTGAAAGCACAGGGGTAAATGTTCACAGACACACTGTGGTCACACTGACGCCCTCCTGTGAAAGCGATTGCATTATCAATACACATGCAATCTTCTGGTCTTATTTTTTTGGTGTTTTTAAGAAGTAAGAGAAGTGTGTGATGTGCGCTGCAGTCGATGGCTCTCTATCAGGTCTTAATGTGGGGACAATTTATTGCCAGATGTAAATCTAAATCGGTTAAAATTGTAATGGAGTCAACGTTATACCAGGTCATTAAACTGGGTCACATTTCATGGCTCTGCCTATAGTTTTATTTATAGTGCTGAGTTTAATTTGTATGAAGATGAAACCGAGTGTATTATGTTGCTTTTAAGAACACGTATAAGCTTGGCCCAGCGGTCAGACATGGACACTGTGCAAAGAATACGGTTTATTTTCTTTACATTTTATCTTCTTGGCATCGCTGCATCAAACCCCATGATCTAGTCCACGACCTGTGTTGGAGGTGTAAGCAACTGTAAACATCGGAAATGTCAGTAATAACGGTCATAAAAGCACTCATTTTCTCCTGAAAGGCAGGAGTGAAGTGGGGTTATAGCTTTGTTACATGTGGGGTATGTAAAGCTTCACCACTGGACTTTTTCATTTTATGTTTTTTTAAGTTCTTTTTATTTTTCTGTTAAAGGAAAATTATTTCAGGAGTTCTTTTGTCACAGAGGTTTCTTCTTCTTCCTCTTTAAATCCACTGATGTGCTCACTCTCTCTCCACCTATAGCTGATAAACACGTATGATTAGTGGTTTTTAATCGCCGTTTACATCCACAGTTTGAGGAACAGCTGGCACTTGCTGCATGCAGCTGTGAGTTGTGTGAGCAGGTGTGGGGAGTAATTTTTGTTCTTGTTGTAATTTTAAGACTTTCAGATTTGATCCACATTCTCCTTTTGTTCAGTTAGAAATGACAAGTGGAGTGCATTAACTTAAATGAACACATTAACACAGCTTTGTCTAACAAAGTTTTGTCTTGAATGTGTTAAAGATGTGCATTTCATTGCATTGAGAAGCAAACAGGAGATCTCTCAGGAGAGGGTTGTGTTGGGGTTCAGATGCATCACCTGAACCATGACAGTTTACAGAGGTCTATAGGTCAGGCCTGGACACTGCAATGTTTGGGCTCCGGTCATCATCATGTATCATCATTAGAAATGAAATGTGTTACATTGTGTTACATAAATGATGTTAAATGTTGCGCCGTTGTGATTTGGGTTGGGAGTTATTGCTGACATGCAAATGGCGCTGTCTGAAGAAAAAACATCTTTGTTTGAGTGTAGCCGTTGGCTAAATTAATTCCTTATCAGAGTCAATGCAGCATGTTGAACTGGTACCAAAGGCTCAGAACCGTCGGACTGATTAGCCTGTCGAACCTGTGATTTCAAGCTCGGGAATAGTTGCCCTTCTTTTTCAAGAACCGAACAAAGCAAAACTCCTACACTCTGCTTTTGTACTGCAAACATAAACAGCGTTTAACTTGTTTCCATGTGTTGGATTTTCAGGGTTATTTTCTTTCTTTATTCTATATGCAGGTATTTGCTATTACAGCACAGAGAGAAATAAACATGAAAATAAATAACTTTTTACACACAGTGTAACTTTTCCTCTGTCTTCTTTTGTGTCGCAGGCTTCATTAGCAACAATTACTATGATTTCTGGTAATAGTGCTGCAGTGGGATGGATGATAACACCTTCATGTGTGCATCTGTTTTAAATATCTCTCCACTAACAGGGCTGGAGGAATCCATATGAAAAGTACATATTTCAAACTGTAGCTAATAACCCAATCAAAGACAATAAAATATAGGCGACTACATTCAGCACACTGGGAAATGCATGTACAGTACATTTTGTTTGGGGATAAATCCTCTATTCTGAGCAGCTCTGCAACATGAAACTAATCAAATTCTGTCTAATTCTATCATACTTGTGTTGGTGAAGAAAATAAATGATGAATTTGGGTGAAGTTTTGAAAGAGAGAGAGAAGCATGAGAGAAGCAGCTTAATCTGCAGGCTACGTCCTCATGCTCGTCATCTGTGATTCAAAATACATGATCACACGTCAGATTAAAGCTGGCAATATATAATTGATAAAAAAGGAGATAATTTTAGAAATGTTTTTGATTTATTTTGAAGTGATGATGATCACATTAATCCATCTCCCTTGAGCTAAATCTGGGATGAACGTTTTGGGGGGGGGTTTCTCCATGAACTCATTTAATGGAGAGTTTGACTTGCAGATGTGCAGAACACAGTGTCAGGCAAGATAGTGGACACATGGTCAAAGCACTGTATGTCTTCAATAAAAAAATCAATAAATGGCTGCATTATGAACCATAGAAACCTTAGACACTTGGCCTGTTTTTTAACATGAGATGACACTCACACTAATGCAGACTGAATGTTTCAGATCATACTGCTGTATCTATACAATGAAAGCATTTAACTAGCAAAACACAGCAGACCTTTTATTTTGAAGTAAATTGAATGGGTGCAATGTTTCACTGAGTTTTTTTTAGTGTCCATCACTGCTTATTTGTAAAACATGTGGCTTTGCTGCATTGGTTTTCTATATCTCTGGTGTAGATGTGTTCAGGATGGTAATTATATCAATATATTGTAATTCTTTATTACAGTATAAGTATATATTTGTTATATGTATATACCAATAAATACAGACTCTAGTTTTGAGTCCAATACTTGATTTTGGCTTCTTTACACTACAAACATGTAAATGTTATGCACGATGCTCTTAGGAATGCATTACATTTGATTTATCTACTCATTAGGTGCTGTCATAATTCAAAGAGTGGCTTTTTGCTTACTTCATGTGTCAGTATAGATAGTCCCCTGTAAAAGTAATATGCCATTACCCTTGAAAAACAGGATAGATTAATGTATGTGACGATGTGATGATGGATTCAAATGTTGAGAATACACAAGAGACGGCCATTGGTGAAAGGCGACGTCTTAATCAAAGTGTCTACATTTCACTTTGATCTGATGCAGACATAAAACAGGAAAAAGAAGTTACAGGCAAAGACTACTTGGCTTTATGAACACGCACACACACACACACACACACACACACACACAAAGGCAAAGAGTGAAAGAGACAGGAAATGCCGGTATATTTCACAAGAAAACAAAAAGTACAGAATCTCACAGTTGAGAGTCAGCACAGATGTGATTCCTCAGTTATAGCAGAGCAGATATGCAAATAACAGTGTGGCAGAGCACATGCATTAGACAACGTAGTGTGAGCTGAGTACATGCTGTTCCCTGCCTGTGATTGTGGCCGATGTGACGAAGAGCGTTTTAAACCCATCTGGAATCTGGTTCAAATGACCTGATCTAAGGTGTTTTACTGGGGCTTTGGCTCGGCTCACTGTCCAAGGTGGAGCTTGGACAGTTTTCTTCATTGCCACAATGTGACCTCTATACTTGATGACGAGTATTCATTGTGGCTTACAAACATAATCATTGTTTAAAAAGCATCTCACCAAACACATTTGAACTAAACATGAAAGTTAATCAGTCATGTTGCTGAATATGACCTTTTCTTTTTGTGCTCATATTTCCAATGAAAACATGTTGTCATTGAAAGACGTTGCGTTGCCACAGGTAAATGCCAATTGTTTTTTAAAGGCAGGTTCTCTGCAAAACAAAACAGCCAACGGACGATTATGATGGTGGTGTAGTGGAATGTAGAATAGAATATAGGTAGAACCTTTTCTTATTTTGGTCTCACAACAATAATGGATGGAATTGAATCATGTACTGCTCAAGAAAATTAAACCACACACAAAAATTGACACAAAAAATCTATGACGACAGAAGTATGTCACATCCATCAATGGAAACCAAAATTAAATCCAACCCATTGAGGGCTGGATTCCTTTAGTTCCTTTAGTGTTTTAGCAGTAGTTGTATTTTAGAGCAGGTAGAATAAAGCTTGTGCTTGTTTCCTGCTGTTTGGTCTGAGGTATTAAAGGTCGTGGTGCTATCACTACCATCACAGTTATCATCTTATATGACATTGTCACGTTTGCATTTGAACTCATCATGCTTTTGACCTTTAAATTGATGTGATCCAAAGTGCTGACGTAACAATCTGGTGAAATAAATAAAGCCATAGCTCAATAAGCCACTCTAATATGATGAATAATCAATAATATAAACCCCTCGCACACCTCTCAAAGTCACTGGGATCCATGTGTTGCTGTGCACCTGACACATGACATTTACACCATGTCGTTGTCTCAGGTGAAATGGAGATTAGAAAGATCCAAGTGTCTCTGGCCCTGTGGACTCCTTGCCTCTACTAATAATAATGATGCTTATTATTATCATTATTATTAGTAGTATTTGTAGAGCACTTTACAGGTACAAAAAAAACCGAAACAAGAGAGTGAAAGAGCACTTTGAGCCTGGTGACCACTTGGCAGGAGCAGGAGGAAGATGATGAGGAGGAGGATGAAGACTGCAGCTCATCTCTAAAATCCTCAATAAGCAGGAGTTAGCAGGGCAGATAAGCTCTGCTGAGCCTCTGCTCCTCTTTTTCTGCCCTGTCTGTTCTTTAAAAAGGGCAAAAAAAGAACGAGACACAAGAAGTTATTTCAAATAAACCCGTCGAGCTCCAAATGAAAGTTCAGCCAAACATTTCTCCTCGTGGATTACCTTGAATCAGTCTAATGTATGTTCATTTTCATGATCAGAGAAAAGAGCAACTACCAGCAGCGCGATTCAGTGCATTCAACAAATTCAAAAAAAACGTCTTCACTGTCAATATGACATTTCATTGTACGGCAACCACGGGCTAAGAATAGCTGGTAACCATGCGTTCAAGGTTTCAGGCAGCTTTATCTATGGAAGACATTTGATTAAATGGAAGTTTAAAAACACATATGCAGTGATGAATCAACAGTGCATTAGAAAGATAATATAATGAACCCAGAAAGTTGTGTTTTAATGCACCTTACTGTACATACCAGAGGCAAAAGTGAGCCTGACATTAGTGAATGAACCAGCTAGTAGATATAATATAGCTGCTGTATTATGTATGAGCACACATTTACAATTTTTAAACAACAATAGCAATAAACATGGTTCGACTTAAGTCTAACACCTAGGCAGATATTCACTGTGCGATGATTTTGCAATTGGAGCGGCAGCGTTTTTTGCCGACACAAGCAGCTCTCCTGGGCTCTGGTAACTGCAGTGACAAAACCATCATCAACTCAGTCGTCCAATTTGCAGTGAGGTGCATGAAAAAGAGACTTCTATTATGGGGTCATACTATGATGTAAGGACATTTAATAAGACGGCACTGCCTCTGCTCATTTTCCTTCATACGTGTATTGATTATCGGTTCAAATGTTGAGATCGAGAGATATAGTTACTGTATATTCTCCTCTCTACCTCCAGCATTCTGGACTTCAGCTGGTCCAGAAACTTTTAACAGGAAAAAAGAATAGAGCTCACGTCACACCTGTGTTGCGCTCCCTTCACTGGCTTCCTATTTGTTTTAGGATTGATTTTAAAATTGTATTGTTGGTTTTTAAAGCTCTTAATGGTTTGGCACCATCTTACCTCTCCGAACATCTTTATTTTCACACTCCATCCCGAGCTCTGAGGTCTAATAACAGGCAGCTTTTAGATGTGCCTAATTCCCGACTAAAAACCTGGGGTAATCGGGCCTTTTCTGTTGCTGCCCCCAAACTTTGGAAAGGGTTACCCATGGAAGTTAAATCTGCCCCCAACGCTGAACATATTAAATCACTTTTTTACCATTTTACATCTGTAAAGCACTTTGGTCAACCTTTAACATTAACTGTTCTCTACAAATAAAACTTTATTTAAACTTAAAAGTTAAAACTTAGACTTAACTTGACTGAGCTTGACCATCGACAAGGACCATTCACTGTAAAGCAGAGAGATGGTTGTGCATGACACTGTCCCACTTTTCTGATACTCAGTTTGACCTTCAGCGATATTTAAAGTGCAGTTGAACTGGTTCGCATAAAGAAATGTCGAGTGTGTACGGCGGTGAGTGTACAACTATCATAGTCTATATCCAAACACTGCAGACATCACCACTGCTTAATTAGCAAATGATTTTCTGAGATAGGACTGTTCTCTGTGGGAAGATTGTAGATATTGATTGGCCGCTGGATGAAGCTGAGATGACCAACTGTTCTGACTCAACTGCAGGTCATCACATCTCAAAAAACGTCCAACACTTTTATTATCAAATTGTTCACTCACCCACCCAAGTGGAATGTCATGTTGTTAAGATTTACTGCGGGGGAGCACAATTTTCTTTCTGTACTGTCTCACAAGGCCGAGGGCTGCCTGTGTCAAAGTTAGTTTCATACATGGAACTTCAGAAGAAGTTTCACTGTTAAACTTTCAAGGCGCTTCTTTCTTTTCCTTTAATTTAAAAAGGGAGCAAAAAATTGTCATTGTCACATTATCTGCTGCTAATTTGCTTCATGAGCACATGAACATGAGCGTTGTCTTCAAGGACAAATCCCTGGTCTGAAGGAAAGAGATTATAAGTCCCTCAGTACATGACACCCACTTTTTTTTTGTGCAAATGCAAAAAAAAGCCGGCTAAAGACAATTGAAGGAATTAAAAGAAATTCACCTTCTAACACATTGCAGCAGTGTGAAGATCTGCAGAGAGAAAATTGTGTCTTTCATGTTGGAGGCAAAGACTGCATTTGATTGGGTTATCTCCATCCCACAGGGCATGAAAAGCTAGAAATCAATAGCAGTAAATTATAGACAATTCAAGTGAGTGACAGGGGCTGACGGCCAACAGGTGGATCAGAATGAATCATTTCATCAAGGTTGGAGGTCCACATTACGGCATAATGTGCATCCTGCTTTTGTACTGCTGTCTGAAAACCAACTGCTATGACATGTCTTGCACGATGTGGGAGCACTGTGTGAACGCTTTATACAAATGTGGAGCTGAACACACAACGTGCATGACTGATGACAGCTTTAGTCACTGAATCCAGTTTATTTAACCTCACAAAAGGACGACCAGAGACAGAAAAGGAATACAAATTGCATTATTTCACTTCTTTAAAGCTCCTTTGTCTTCGCACCCGAGGCTGAAGTTATTGAGCACTGTCTTCTCTCATTTTGGTGAATCTTGGAAGTGCTTAGTTAGTGCAAGAGCTAGAGGTATGCACGTGTAGTCCACAGGAATCAAACATTGCTGCCTCAGATCTGACAGCTTCTGGGCTCTTTGCTTTGTTGCTAAATAGTCTGACCGTCTAATCTGGACAGAGAGAAAAGGCTGATGACAAAAGAACATTACTCGACATGTTGTCTGGGCATTTATTTTGTCCAGCACTAGAAGAAGATAAAAAGGCCACATTTACGTCAGATAGGATGGATGGTTTGATGACAAACACTCTTAGGTCTACACTTGCAAAAATGTTGCACTAAATCTGTTACATGTATTTCGTTTTCTATTCCATTACCCTGGATGAACTAGCATTTCCAGGGCAGTTCTGCATGATTACATGCCAAGTCAGATATATGGGGTTCCCTCTGATGTGGCATGTGTGAGATATTCTGAAGTTTATTTTCCATAGTATGTGTCAAACCCAAACTACACCTTCTATAATTCAGTAGCATCCTCCTTTACGCCCTCCCTGCAAGTGTCTTATAAAATCCATATCCTCACTACACAGCACCATAACCCTGATGACATTATTGTCCCCAGGGTCTACCATACCTCCAGAACCACAGATTAAATGTATGATTGCAATCCCTGCTGTTTATTTTATAGTAAATACTCATCATATTAATGATATATTTTGTTTTTAGGTTATACTTAAGGGTTAAAGCAGACTAAACATCAGCAGACTGTAGCGCAACGACAAAACCATCCCAGCTTTTATATATATATATATATATATATATATATATATATATATATATATATATATATATATATATATATATATATATATATATATATATATATTTTTTAGACTTAAGAAAGTGTTATTTTTACAGACCCTACACAAAACTATTCATGGTGCCTTTTGATAATGTTCTACAGAAGCAGAAACAAGAGCACCCTTCATGCAGGTCCTATAAATCCCAAGCCATTTGGTGCAAACACTAAAACAATCCATTATTCTCTGCCCTTTTACACCCTGTTTCCTTGTAGACTTTCTGCTACCTACACACTTCTGTAATTTATTTATCACTGTTGAGGGTCACACACAGAGCTCTGCATAATGTTTGCTAAATCAGGCATGAAGGAGATCAACAAGGCCCGAGGATAGAAAAAAAAGACCCAGTGTATGATTGTTAAGAGTTGAGAAAACCCAGACATGCAGGATAAGAAGCTGTGGAATCGAAGTTTAAAGCAAGTCCACAAAAGCAGGGATGATTTCTTTGCAAAGCTCCTATTATTGTGCAATTACGTCTTCTGCAGCAGCATCAACCTGACCCTGTTCTTTAGCATCCCTCCCAAAAAAATCAGGTATACATATCTCCCTGGCACACTACACGATAAGGGAAGTTCAGGCACACCTACAATAACCATTAACTGTGTATTTACAATTTACACATATTTATGTAAAGAATATTAAGCACAAATATTTATTCTATCATAGAGGTCAAAATAAATCTACAAAAAAGACTCAAAGGAACAAAGTAACTCGACAAAAAACTCTCCCTACTCCCCTGTCTCTGTCTGAACACTTGGTTCTGCCTAATGAGGTAATTGGCAGCTGCTGGAGTCCCAGTGCTGCATTCTCATGTGTTCAAACTCCGACATAATAAAGTTCCTCGATAACAAATAACGAGTCTTTTTTTCCCCACCTTAGTGCTCTGCAGCTCTCTCACAGGTGCAGAGGTTTGTATTCACACTCGTGTGTTAGAACAACTGTAAAAACAAAAAGGCATTCATGCCAGTTTTGTTCCGACATGTTTCCAGTTGTGAGGCCTGAGTTACGGTGACAACAAATTACAGGGAGTTTCTCAAAATATCTGCAAACAAAAGTGTTTCAACAAGGTTTTCATTAATAGGATGAAAAATAGAGATATGTGTTTTTGTGACTGCTCTAAAATATAAATCAACACTGCGCTAACGAGAAAGTTCTGCATATTGAGCCCACTGTAATCAAATATAAGTCAAATCATAACCTCACTGACAGAGTCATAAGGGGAAAAGTTAGGACTTGATTTCTCTTGCTGCTGGTATAAGAACACACTGTATACTTAACAGCCAAGTTTTCAAAATAACTTTTAAATACAATTAACAAAAGCAGGACATCAATGGACATCTCATACAATCCAACAATATAAATCAAATAAGTGAGGGAACAACCAACTTCACCTTCAGCTTTATTCATTTATCCTATTAAAGCAACCCACACTTTTCTACAAAAATGACAATGAACTCTTAAACTCTCCTCTTTTTTCATTAAAGTTGCAGAGCTACTGTATAAATTAAGTTATTGCTTTTCTGTGGAGGCTGCAGCTGCCTGAAATGCACAAATGCTCACTGACAGTCCTGGATAACTCATTCATCTTCAGGAGTATGTGATTTGTTGAGGCCCTATTGGAAACTAAAAAACTGCAGAGAGTTACAGTACAGAGAGAAAGTACAGCGCACACAATTACAGGTTTGTTATTCACAGCTTACAGCAGCAAAACATGGTGGAATGAGGAAGGACGCAGGTTTAAATGGTTCGTCGGTGCTGATGCTGTGTTTGGGCTGCACTCATTGGGCTGCACTCAATGAATAGACGAAGCGAGGTGGATTCACGCTCAGCTGTGAAAGAACGCCGTTTCTATGACAGATTCATCACGGCACGCTCGGGTGGCACACGGAAAACGAAACCTCCAGGAAACACATTATTTTAACCAAAGGTCTGAAGGACTGAGGCATCACATAAAAGCTGACGCAAATCCTCGGGAGGAGGGGTGACGCCGAGGGCAACAGTCCATTATATCCACATACACTCAGACACACAACTCAATGACACCATTTGCCTCTCTGGCTCCCACTAACCAATGATTACAACCACAGGAACATGTCTGCCAGGTGCATTTTGTTTGGATTATGGAAAGAAAATTAGACCTGGAAATAGTTGACTACTTATTATGTATGGTTACTATGCGGGGGAGGACTGGAACAAGAATGCAGTGAATTTTTCTTTGTCATCTTTCAAGGATATATTTAATGCATATTTTTTTTAGAAATTCCATATTACAATCCATGGTCAAGTGGAAGGAAATTGGGCTTGTAACGAGAGGCACTTTCAACTCGTTCATTTTTAAATCCCATCTACTGTGTTGAAATTGTCCGTTTTATTTTCTCTTAAATTTTTATCTTTAACTTTCTAATTTGTCCGTTTTATTTTTTCTCGACTTTCATGTGTTTGATTTATCTACTTATTTAAGATGTAAAGTGACCTTGAGTGTTTGAAAGGCGCTTACAAACAAAATGTGTTGTTATTGTTCTTATTATTATTAGAATAATATTATCATTATTTAGAACAACAAAACAAGCTTTTATTTAAAGATTGAGCTGACTTTTCCTTTAATTTTCTCAAAATTTCCCCAGTAAAATTGCATCACATGAACAATATTTTGAAATAATGATATGTGTAATTTCCCCCTGTAAAATGTTACATTTAAATGTAGCTAAAATACTTTCAATGGATTCTTACCCACAAATTATGTCCTAAGAAAAGATTATTATAGGCTGTAAGACTGTCTATACTTTGTTTCATATTGAACTAATTTATCCAGGAAAGAAAACTCTGCATTTTGAGAAAGCATTCATGTTTTTGCCGAGAGATACAGGGAATGATGGGAATAACACTTGCGCATGTTGTCAGAGTTACTGACATTCAAAGTCTTTTCAGCTGTTTATAGGAGCTGTTTTCCTTTGGAGAGAGCCAACGTGTTCTGTCTTTACACTGTGATGTGATGCATAGCAGCGACTCCTGAATTACTACTCTAATGTGGACCTTTGTCTATAAACTTTGTCACTTAACTGCCTCCAGCAATACGTCAATAAAATATAACTATGGTTTGATGTAAGCTGTTGGCATAGACCTATGGGCTCATTTTATATAGGAGGTCATTAAATAAATAAAAAAATAATATAAAATTATCACTTCAACTCACCCAAGAAGCATATAATTTGTAATAATTGTTTTCTTAGGCCTCCCATCCCTCTAAGGTTCCCATTCTTCACTTGCATGTTGAAGTTTGCAGACACAGCAGGAGTGACCACTCTAAACTCTTATTTTGACTGAAGGATAAAGTGTTTACGTAACAGTGATGAGTGTGTCTGGGAGCACAGTGATGTCACCGAGGCTCCTGTCGACACCTTTCAGTTGGCGCAGCAAATAATTGACTCATGTGGTTGATGCTACAGAGTTTAAGTGCTTCTGTGTGACCTATGCATCACTCACCAGCCTACACGTTGTTGACAACACAAACGCATGACAGAAGATCCTGCACTGACTGATAAGTCTTCGCTTGGTTTTGTGTCAAAACTGTTTTTCCTCTTTCACTTTGTACAACATATTCAGCACAGTATCTATTCACGCAGCGCAGAGTAGACACAAGGTCTAGCCTTTGAAAATCACATCATGCAGCATCATATTTCCAGCAGAAAGAACATCATGAGCCACTGAAGGGGGTTGCAACATCTAAATGGTAAAACTGCAGCTGACGTTTGTGGTGCAAATATCACTCGCAAATACCCTTTTTCTACAATGACAATAACTTTGTTCTGGCCCTGGTTGTATAAAACAACGGCAATAGTAACGCCTCTGCTGCTCTGAGCCAGAGAGATAACCTCCACAATCCAGTGATAGTCAGCAGTCTAATTATCTTTGCATTCCATGGCTTCACTAGCCACCAGGGAGCCAGAGGCATCAAGAATAGACCCTGCCAGTCTAGGCTTGATTAAGTCTACTGGTTGAATGCAATAGTTTTTTTTTTACAGCAGGAGTGTGTTAGCACATCCATTACATCCGTACTTTGTGGTGCATTATAAAAAAGACAGCGGTGGGCCGCGTGTTTTTGCGCTGTAGAATAAAGGTTTAGGTTCTGCCCTTATTTGATCCCCTGCAACCATCAGCCTCCACCCTGCAGTGAAGGTTTCTGTCTTCAGGTGGCTCACAACATGAGGGGCCCTGACAGAGGAAATGAAAAACTGCACCTCTGAAACAGAGAGCAAGACTGCTTTAACAGGGGGAAGTGAACAATTCTCTCGCTGTGTTTTTATGTAGAAAACTATTATCAGTAAGTCTGTCCTGATCACAACATGCTGACGCACCAGAACCAGATGATCGAGACAGAGCCTTAGCATAAAAGGGATAGTTCAGGATTGTCAAAGTGTGGTCATATGAGACTGGTGGTCTCATGGTAGCCCCCTGTTGGCCCTCTGCACCTAAAATCAATCCATCCATCTGTCTTCTACCACGTTATCCTCCACTGTGCCAATCTCAGCTGACATAGGGTGAAAGGCGAGGTACACCCTGGACAGATCGCCGGTCCATCACATGGACAAATATACTAACAAACAACAAAAAGAGTGTCCAATTTACCTAATCCCCATATTGCATGTTTTTGAACTGTGGGAGGAAACCAGAGACATTTAAGGTACACACACGGGGAGAAAATGCAAACATGCAAACTCCATGCAGAAAGGCCCTTGTTCTGACTGGGTCTTGCTGCAAAGGCAGTGAGCAGATTACAAAGTTTCCAGTGAGAAAAGGATGAAATACAGTACAGTGGTGGTCATTTTCTTAAGACTTAAGAAGCAGCCGTGTGTGTAAAGAGTGTGTGTGTGTGTGTGTGTGTGTCGCACTGAAAACATGTTTGTGTGGTCAGCCTGTGGTCTTCCTTTTCACCCCGTGTCACCGGTTTGAGACAAGCTGGAAACAAAAGAGGTCAGAAGAAAAAGAAAAGGAAAACACCATGGAGCTCTAGTCTTTCCTATTTTCTATCTTTTGTTTCGGTCCCTTGTTCAAACTCATAAAGATGAAATAAAGGTTAAGTAATAGTTAAGATTGCCCAGAGACTTTCAGAAGTGACAGCTCTGCTCTGCATCTTAGCGGAAATGATGAATTAAGTAGACAAATAAGAAAATTTGTGCACGTTCACCCACATGTTGGATACCTGTGTCATTTGAGCAAACATATACAATTATAAACACATGGTATATGCTTGTGTTTGACTGAGTGGATTAATTGGAAGAACAATGTGAAAAACAATATCATTTGTTGAAATGAGTATAGATTTAAATCCCCTGAATGCATTTTTAGGCTTTTAGAATATTTGGCCTTGTATGCTCCTTCACAACAGGATGTTTACTTACATTACTGTAAAGCAGCCCTCTTTAAGCTGAGTGCTCATGGGTTGTGTTTATGTTTTTACAGCTATAGTGTTTTGAATTGATAGATGAACAACTGCTTCGATTCAAAATGTGCACTTGCAATGTACTCCTATAATGCTGTCGCTTTCATAGATGTATTATTATGGACAGCCCTTGAGAGCGAGGCAAGGTCTCGGTTTTAAATGCAGGAGTTTCTTGAAGATAAAACCGTTTAAAGTGATCTATACCATTCAATTTTTGTCATGCACAGCGCAGAAAAGCCTAACTGAGCGGAAGTAGCAAACAGAAGCCTCCGGAGTCTGTGAATCATCATGGATAACTTATGTGCAGAGGTCACACCACAGATGCACGAAGAAACAATGATTCAAAGGGTGACAACATTTCATCAGGGGGACATTACATTAAAGGTGACATGATATTTCATTGAGCTGATTTTCCCTGAAGAAGCTTCAAAGTCAGAATACTGCCTGTGTTTGGAGTTATTGACGAAGAGCAACATTAGAGGGATGTATTATAATAAATATCTGCTGCCATTAAATGAAGCTGTCAGCATCCGGCATGAATGACCCTGACACACCTCACTGACTGGTTATTTCTCAATTGCAGCGCTGGGTCAGAAAATGTCAGAGCCTTGATTTCAACACAACTCTTCCATCTAATGAGACAAAGCTACAGCTCTCACACGCAGGAGAAAAGCATGGATATGCTACAACAACTGGGTGTGACTCAGTCTCTAAACAACACAAGAGAGACGCGTCAATGTATGAAGTCCATCTTGATGCCTGCTGCATTGCATCGATATCTTCGCCGAACAGCGCTCGGTGCCGCAGGGTATATACGGCGTAATCCTCGAACAAAGTCAAATCATCTGCTTCATAATGGAGCTGCCAAAACATGTCAACACAGTGGCCCAATTTTTATCTCAGTATTGCCTGTGGATCATTAGCTGCAATCACTCTGCCAAACTTGGAGAGCAGTTTGAATGGCTGCAGAAAAAACTTTTTGCATTTTCATCTTTACCTGAAAACTCCTCTCAGACGTTTCGTACTGAGGGGAGGAAAAAAAAAAAAAGAAATCAAGTTTTGTTTCTCACTTTTCTGAGTATGCCATTCCGTGTTTGAAGGCACAGTGAGGTGCAAACAATAATATGTCACACATGCTGGTTGTTAATGTTGTTTTGCCAGAGGGTTTGGTCGACACATTAGCAATACAATCAATATCTGTTAAGTTGCTCATGATGACAGCTCATAGAATTATCACGGATGCAGTTTCCCATGGCTCTGTGCTGCTTGTGCTATAATCGCAAGTCATTGTTTTGGTCTGGAGAGATAATGAATTCATTCACTTCCACTAGTCTCATCACCCAAGTCGTCTCTAAATGTTTTCAATACAGAAAAAAGCTCAGATAATAAAACTGCACATTTCCTTCCCAGCTTGAAATTCCAACAAGACAAAGTTAACAAGCTCCAAGAAGTGATTTATATTGTTCAGGTTTACAGACACAGTTTGTAATCAATGTGACCGCTGTCAGTGATGTAATTGGCCAAAAAACTGTCAGCATCCTATTGAACAGTTTTTTATCATAAACATAATCATTTTCACAACCTCTTGTTACAAAATTGATATTCCCTTCTCCTCTGATAAACCACAACTCTTAGAGTAACATGAGAAACAGATGAAAGTGACTCTGTGGAAATGTTTCAACAACAAAACCTGATTCGGATTGTATTTTATATATTATGTGGAAGTGCTGCATCTATTATTTTCATAATCAATTAATCCATCAGTTTTTTTTAATCCATCAATTCATCTACTTTCTACAGTAGATGAATTGATTAGACACAACTAAACTGTGTTCTGCATTTCTTATGCTCCATGAGGAACATATTTTGGATACAAAATGATATTGTAATCTACAGATGTTTTAACCACTTCTGGTGGTGACAGGTAACACAAAAAATAAATACAATCCAGAAAATAATCCATGATTAGATTTCAAGATGAAAATGCACCTGATTATGGGTGCAAAAAAAAAAAAAGATCCAAGCATCTTCATTAAAACACACCAGAATAAATGTCATGACATTCAGCCTCAAGTCTGTGGATTTGCAGACATCTTACTAAATTTCATGCCACCACCAAGTCGTCCACTTCATTGTGAACCACGTCCCTCTGCAGGCAATGTGCACATTTAAATATTGATTCTATTGACACGTCAATAAAAAAAATACTATACTGTGTGTGTATAGAGGATAAAGATACTGGAATATGTTAGTCTATATAAAAAACATAAAGTGTCTTTGAAGTTAATTAGGTCCTTCAGTGATCGTGACAGCCATGGTTGTGTGTATATATGTGTGTGTGTACACACACCTTCAGGTTGTCAAGACGTCTGCAAGACACAAACTAGTGCGAGAAACGGAAGTAAGACGGTTGGGTTTAGTACCGACAGTGCTGTGCGCACTTTCAGTGTGAATGTTTGATGTCACATGACAAGCCTCAGAGACACTGAACATTAATAATCCCATAATTATCTACAAGTGCACGGCAATGTGGTCAACATTTGCCGAAGTGAAAATGGGAACAGCAAATATGTGTTCACCTCATTAGAGTGATGGAAGCAAATATTAGTAAGCCCGTTCTCACTGTGGAGGTGAGATTACTTTTTTCTCCGTACAGAACAAGAGGAAATGATGTCAAACAGTATTCACCTCTCACCAAAAGCAATATGTCACCGTGTTTGGTGCAAGAATGAGGTGTTTTCGCCGTCCTTGTCAAGAACAAGGAAAATTACCAAGCCACTTTCTCACTGACAGCAGTTATTTCACATCATTACACACATAACCTAATGCAGCCATTATCATCATAATTACAGTTTACACAAATGTATAAGCACTCATGCAGTATTGGAAAACCTTTCAGTCAACTATGAGATGAAAAGGTCCGTGAGGCAAAGCCAACAGTATCTAATGCAGGAGCTTCAGAAGGTTTTATACGTGCAGCTTCTCTATGCAGCTGCTTTATATAGCAAGAAGCCACACATAAATTAATATTTGAACGTCTGGCATAAGAGCATTACAGTTCCTGTGGACTTCTGCTACGAAATAATGGACTTATTCTTCATTTGTTTTCTGACTTTGTGTGTTGATAACCGCCTTCACGTTCATCACAGCTGTACAATTAAAAGGCAAACACAGTTTTTAAGGAAACATAATTTCTGTCCGGATTATGTTCAGAGGCAGAGGTTTATTAACATATTAACAGCAGTGGATCCACGACAGGGCAGTCGCACAAGAGCAAACAAATAGCTCACCACTGTGAAATCTTTCGGGATTAATTGAGACAAACACTTCTCGAACATTAATCAAGCAAAACTAATCATGTGACCTGCTGGTGTCAATGCACAGGTTATGTGTATTGTGTGAACTACCGGTACACTAAGATGATGTGTGGTGATGATTGATCTAACTGACATGACCGAAATAAACATATAAATAAATAAATAAAAAGGCACATGTGCTTTGTTATTTATTGGCCATTTTTTAAACTGCATATTTATTTGTCCTCTTTAATAATATGCGTAATATGTTTATTTACAGATTTATTTTATTTTTAAAGAAATTTGTGTAAAAAATTCATATTCATAAGGACGCATTTCTCTGCAAGTGCAATGGAGTATTTTTCAGTCAAACCATAAAAAAGTGGCTGCTGCTGTTGTTGTTCTAATTTCCTGCCACGAGGGTAAAAATCTTCATTCATTCATTCAATTTCATCACATTTCAAACAACGCCGTTCTACTTGCATTGAAAGAGATCGAATGCATTTCTGTACGAGACCTTAAGGAACAAAGATCTGGTTCAGAATCTTTGCAATGAATATTGCAACATCGCTGTGAATATCACTTTAAGCAACATAAATTAGCTTTTTTTTTCAATCCAGAGGGGGAAACTCAAACAATGTAGACGGAGAGGCTTTACAGTTGTGCACTTGTTTCAGAATAGATGATTAGCTGTCACACGCTGCCAGTCGTCAGTCTGACAGTGAAAAGTGACTTTGCCCCTGTCACTCCTAAGGCATTTATCTGGTGTTTAAATGTTGGGATTGGACGGAAGATTAAAAGATCTACCTTCAGGATTTGATTGAGGGGAGAATGTAAACAGAGATAAGATGTGCTTGTACCTCACTGGAGAACTTAAACATATTGGTTATAATTGTAAACCACTGGGTAAACACTTCAGCCTGAGATTAACACACTAGATTTTCAGTCTACACGATCTGTCCAAATTCTATTGTGTCTTCAGCAAAACTGGTGATCTTGAACTTTAAACAATATCCAATGTCTCTTTCCATAAATGAGCTTTTCGTGCATTTCACAGCAGTGTGTCCCATGGTTACCTGCCCGTGAAACCCTGCAGTATTTAGGCTGAATTGTCCTCATTTAAATGTTTGTCCTTGCCCTTGATTGTGTGCACGTCACCGTCAGTAGCGCTTTATATTCGGTAAGGCAGCAGCAGGAGGGGAGGAGGGAGCAGTGGGAGCGGTCTGTTTGGAGAATTGCATGGCAACATTTGTTGGTAGCGGGGATGATTGGGTAATGTAGAGAATCCTCTAATGGTTTAAATGTCAACTGGTCAATAAAAGCCTGGCATCCTTTCACTTCTCATTTGTACTGGGACAGACGAGGCGATTAAAAATTTAAACCAAAATGATCAACCTGACATTTTCCCCCATTTAGTCTTGGTTGTTTCTCACGTCCATTATCCATCCTGTCCTCAATGGATGGAAGAGTTGTTTAAAATGACTCCGGTAATCCATCCATCCATCCATCTATCTTCTACATCTTCTACCACTTTATCCTTTAAGGACATGCTTAATGAACATGTTCAAGTGAAAATGTCCCATAGACCATAGTCCCATAGACCAAGTAAGAACACAATCCTCCACTTGCAAAACAAACTCGGATTCTGAAACGTTTAGATTTGCAATTCCACCTCCCATTCAGACTCGCACTGGACGAGACTAAGTGTCAATCATGTGGTGTCCATTTATATCAGTGTTATATTGTCTAAAGTCCTCTAAATAGGAACATGATTTACAAATTTGACATGTTCTAAGAAGACCTAGAACTAGTGATTGATACAATTAACTCCTCAAGACAAACAGAGTTCTTGCAGCCAGTTTAGTCGCCCCCAAGCAATTCCAGTGTCCTGCAGGTAACTGCTGCAGATGACTATGACATGGATGAATGAGAACCTTTTCAGACATTTTTGTCCCCGACACTAACTTAAAGCAGTCCTTGAATGAGGATAAGTTGCCTGCAGATTTTCAGAAAATAGTTGATAGTTATTATCTGAAAAGCAAAATATAAGAAAAGGGGCTATTTAATTACGGTACTAGTAGCATTCATAGACTTGGGATAAAGACTATTCTATGAGACATGAAAGATCAGTGTCAGGCTCTCCTGTGCAACAAATACATCTTTCAGAAGTCATACAATTTGAATAGGATTCCTTAATAGATATCACTACACATACAAGATAAAAACTGCCTTTCATCTGATAAGAAATGTGAGATAGACCTTCAGTCTTTTCTCTGAAGGGTTCATTGTTTGTGAGTGTAGCACTCAGAATGGTAACAAATGGTATCTGTTAGAGAATTAGAGATAGAGAGAA